>NC_024319.1:16236223-16241334 GCF_000523025.1 Cynoglossus semilaevis | reverse complement strand
ATAAAGCGGGGAACACGTGCAAATGCAAATGTTGCCTTTCATCCTCACATTTTCAATGCCCCCCTCTATCTGTGTGTGAGGACCCTCATTCAGGAGCCAGCGACAGTGGTGTGTTTGTGTCACCGCGAGTGTGCTCCTGAGTTCCTGTGTGTGTCTGTGTGCCTTTGCTGGACGTGTGTGTCAGCAGCTCCAGCCTCCCACGCTCTCCTCACAGAGGATGCTCGTCTCTGTGCCAGACAGGACAGCGCACTTTAAAGTCATCACAGCGGCACGGCCGTCCTCCAATTTGCTTCATGCAGTTGAGACGGTCTAATTCTCCAGAGCCTTGTTCTAGGTGGCAGATAACAGTAGTCAGCTTAATTTCAGCAATAGTTGTTTATAGGGAAGAATGGATTAACTGCTGCAGACCGAGGAGAGACGCCCAACAGGGAATCATTTGAGATTCAATAGACTGGTTGTAATCAGCCACAGAGGAGCGCTGTTGGCTGCCGGGTGTTGACTGTGGATGGCCACGGCTTCTTGACTTGTTTTAATTAATCTGTATTTTGGGCTCACGGAGAGAACAATAAGAAGACGCTTTTTTATCTAGACAACTTTTCTTAGTGAAGATCGAGGTTGTTTTTTTTTTTTTTTTGCTCTTTTGGAACCTTTTCCTGTCTTACAATGAGGGAGTGGAGAATGATGGAGAGGCTGGAGGACAGGAGTTCAAATCCTATTTCCCAGCTCCTCAGCTCTCTCGCTTTACCACACTACCAGCGGGTATGTTTGAATAATTTAACCAGATACTAAATGTAACTGTTAATGAGGCTTTGATGATTGCATTGATTCACACATGTTGACAATTTTAGCCACTGACTGGTAAAAAAAAAAGTTTTCTAAGTACACGTACCATTGGTATCAATGTTCAGTTGTTTTTTTAAGTGTTTGTTAGAGATATTATTGCAGCCGTTCTGTGGTTTTCTGTTAAAGACCAGGTTTATGACAGTAATGGAAACAGCTGAGAACATGACTAATTCCACCTCAGAGAGTCGGAGTCATATTGTCAGAGAAATGTTTTTTTTTTCAGCTGTTCTGAGTCACCACTGTCAGAGCATCATCTGCTCATCCTACTGCATAATACTGCCAGACTACCAGTCCTACCAGTTGAAACAGGATGTTGTGTGGGTTCCTATAGAGTCAGGGTCAGACAATGACCAATGTGTGATGCTGATTTTTTTTCTACAATATTTTAATCAAAAAATATTTCACATAAAACACTTTTCTGAGCTTAAACTAACCGTCTGAACATTCCTCATAAGACGCGACATTGTGTTATTTCCTCATGAATGCAATACAGGGAGCAAACAAACACAAAAAGACAATTAATAATAACTTTTTAATCAAAAGAGTTCAGTTCAGTCCATCTTTTGTTCTGCTTCAGCTATCTGGGAATGTCTGTGTGTGATCAGAGTTATCAACAAGACGAGAAACATTCCAACATTCTCTTGAAATGATATGAACTTCATCTTTTTCTGTGAAGCCTTACGTACTGTAAGGTATGTATCATGAAGGAGTTTTCTCACCCTCCTCTTCTGTCCTCCTTCTATTGCAGCTGTCCGGTGGCTGTGAGTTGACTGTGGTAATCCACGACTTTGTGGCCAGTAATGGCAGCAGCAGTGGGGAGCTGACGGTGCGCAGAGGTCAGACCGTGGAGGTCCTGGAGCGACTCCACGATAAGCCCGACTGGTGCCTGGTGCGGACCACAGATCGCTCTCCAGCTCAGGAGGGCATCGTCCCCTGCTCCATGCTCTGCATCGCTCACTCCAGGTCCTCCATGGAGATGGAGGGTCTCTTCAACCACAAAGGTATGTTTCCTGTTTACTTCTTCTTCTTCAGCTGCAGTGCAACTAAAAGTCAGTTTGTCTGTTTGTTAAATGTACAGAAAGTTACCAGTGGGCTGTTCAGTCTTTTTATGTTACTGTATCATAGAAGCTGATGATGTGGATGTAAAGAGAGAAGAGAATGTGTTTGCAAACATAGCATTAGTGACCTGTGGAACCTTTCCTCATTAGTCATCTGCCCAGAAAAACACATGTGTATTTTTAGGTGTTGCTATGCGACTGTAACAAGTTCACTTGAAGCGCAGCGCTCTTTTAATTATCTCAAATTGAATTTAACCTTTAAATTCTGTGCGTGGTAACATCCACGAATCTGTCTCATCGTCACAGATCTTCATTCAGTCCGACACATGCGGTCTCACGTCCGTCTACTGCACGGTCTCTGCGTCTGTTTCATTCACACACTGCCTCACCAGAAGGAGTCACTCATGTGGTTCCAATAGTTTTTTATGACGCAGCTTTAGCTGTGTTTGCAAAAACAACGATTAATTATCTGATTGTTAAATTGGGCTGTGTGACCTCGCTGGCTTGTTTATTAAAACCACCAGTGAAACAGTCAGCATTAACTCCATACAGTGACTTCAAATCCAGAGCACAAGTTCCTGTTCATAAATGTTGGGTTGTTGTTGAACCAGTGTTTCTAAAACAAACATTTATCTCCCACTTTATTTGACTTTATGTAGTTTCAACTACATTTTTTAATTGAAACACTTAATTGTCCTTTTTTAAAATCCTCCTTTCTCTTGAGGTTGCAGACCATAATTCTAGAAATACAGCTTTAAAACAGTAATTATCAAGGACTGGGTCAGGACTGGGGTACAACAAGGAGCGGTGACATTCTTACCCTAGCGTGTTTTTAACCCTTTACTATGTGTCGTCTCCGTCCGCTCACAGAGGATACTGTCTTTTTTTTCTTTGTTGTTCCTTCATATGCCTCGGTCCTCTGTTGCTGTTTGTTTCTGTCTGTTGAAAGAAACAGATTAAAATCTGTCTTTCACTACCACAGTCAATGTGGTAAAAAAAATGAAAAGAAAAAAAATGTGTTGCTAAGGAGCAATTAATAGCATTTCTGGATTTTTGTTAGGCTTTTTGTGTTTAATGACTAACCATGAAGGCACTTTGTCCAGAGTTGTGGAAGTGTGTCAGTTCCGAGGATCAGAGTGTTGTCCTGCTGTGTGATAATTGAAGGTTTCCCTGGTGCTGATGTCTGTGCGTGAAAGAACAGAGTAGAGTCAAAGGAAGATAACGGCTTTTAAGGATCCAAAGATGTGCAATGTTTTATTTCTTTTTGGACTTACGTTGTGTTTATATTTTATTTTCATACCCCATTTTTTAACAGTTTCTAAAAGTGAATAAACTGCAACAACAGCAGTCCTCATTTCCTAAATAACTCCAAAAACTAATTGTGTGTAATTAAACCAAATGATGTTAAGCGTATAGTTTGTGCTCAGTGCTGGTTATAGCTGGTTCACTTGAACCAGCAGACGGTCCCTGTGTCATCCTTTACATCCCTTTAAATTAAACTGTTTTGTGCAGTTACAAAACTTAATTCCCAAAGTGCTGAGATTCTCATTTAATGACAGTTTAAATAGATAGAATCTACAGGGAGCAGAGTAAACACAGGCTGGTGTGTGTGTGTGTGTTTGCATCAGGGTGCGGGTTGTTACAGGAAGGAGTGTGTTTAAAGACAGACACACACACACACACACACACATACTTAAAGAGGCAGTTAGACAGAGTTTTCCTTGTGCTCCTGTGTTGCACAGCTGCTCCTGTTTGAGCAAATAACTCAAAATGAAATAAATAAAAATGTTTGCACTAAATCATTTATTTAATATGTTTTGCTCTTTGGTACTGAATTCCAAACTCTTTGATTTTCTTATCTTTTTAACTGAATATTTATAGTTTGCAGTTTTCTGTTGTATAACTCTGTCTTTATGTGTTCTAAGCTGCAGTCTAACGCCTTTAGTTCTCCTCCAGCCCACACAAACTGAGTAGGTGCCTCTACAGGAAAAAAAAAAGCGTATTACAGCATTTATGTTCTGCATGACTTAAGACGTCCCTTTGGAACGGCTGAGGCACAGCGGAGGCTTGCCCAATATCCTCACAGCGGCCCACTCACTGGGAGGGAGGAGAGAGGGAGGGGAAAGAGAGAGACAGAGAGAAAGAGAGAGAGGGAGGGAGGGGGGCGGGAGGGAGATACAAGGAGGAAACAGAGAGAGATGCATTTGACTTGATCCTGTCCTTCCATAAGGAAGAACTTTTCACACCTTTTTTAAACTGGAGTTTCAGCAACAGAAGTCAGTATTCAGTAATCTTGGTCTGGTGTCTCTAGCTGAGGAGAGGATGTGAAGGGATAGTCCAGAATTCCAGAGGAATTTAACCTGACTGACATGGCTCATGGAATTGGATCCTTAGTTTCTCTAACCCCATTTTGCACTATGGATTTAGCAGGGTTTTCTGTGAAAACTGCAAGTTCTGGCTGCTGGATCTGGGTAGGTCCATCGTCATGACAACAAGATCTACTTCTGTCCAAGCTAGATGAAGGGCTTGTTTTTGTAAATATTATTTAACAATTAGATTAATTGTTATTTTTCTATCTTGAAAGACTTAAATAACATTAAATTAAATGTATTATTTTATTACTAGTTGAGTTAAAACATGTCTGAAAAAAATACGAGGGTCGAGGTTGTGTACCTCTGATATTAAGGCATAAAATTATTTTATTTTATATTAATTACTTGATCATTTCTGTTTATTTAAACTCAGAAACTGTTTTAATGTGACAGTTTTAAATTATTATTATTGTATATTTTCCACTCAGTTTGCTTGTTTTGTGTCCTACGGCTGATCCTTCTTTCTGGGCTTAATGTACACCTGTCCTTCCCAGAGTGGATTATGTTGTGGATTATTTATGTCAGTAAAAGTAATTTAGTCAATGTATCTCTAGGTGATGAAATATTAAACCTGCTGTGATGAGATTATAGCTTTGAGATGATCTGTGCATCAAGTCTGGTTGTGGCTGCACAGATGGCAGAGGTTGTCACTGTGTGAAGCCACAGTGACAGTGGGAATGATTTAGTCACAAGGAAAAATAGGCAGACAAAGACCAGTCGCAGCAACACAAGTATCACTGAATGTTCTGACCAAGTGCTTCAACCAATAGAAATATCCCATTAGTTAAAGTCAGTGTGTGTGGTGGGTGGTCTCTTTAGTCTGCATCTCCCATCCCAT
>NC_024319.1:16226256-16236204 GCF_000523025.1 Cynoglossus semilaevis | reverse complement strand
CCCAACCCCCACCCCCCGAGCTTCACTCACTGCAGCAGTTTAGTCTCTAAAATCACAAGTTTAGAGTTTGTTTGTTTCACTTTTGGTAAAGATGAGACCACACCAAAGAAGCTCCCCTGGTGACACCTCTGGAATCTGAGGCATGCTTCGGTAGAGCTGCACCGTCTTCTTCTGGGATCAGCCCAGTTGTGCAGCAGCCCCTCCCTCTCTTCCTATTCTGAGTCACACACACATGAGTTGTAAATCTGACATGTTCTTTGCATTAGTGTGAATGAGGAGTGGCTGAGTTATGGCGGCATGTTAGGAGCTCCAGAACAAATGTGCCTTTTTTGTAGGATGATAGTTTGTTGAAATTGGACTGATCTTCTGAAGATATGAAGTGCATAAGCCCTGTGCTAGTAGGTACCAGTGCTATGTTAATAGTGCTCTAAGAATATATTGTGTCAAGTGATACATTTCTTAGACAGCTTCTGCCTCCAAAAGATGTGCTAGCAGTTTTGGTTTCCCATGAGTGAAAGCCTGAGCAGCTGCTCCAGAGCTGTGTCCTAACTATGACATGATCCCTGCAGGGTGAAGGTCAAAGGTTGCGCCCTCTGTGTTCGTGTTTGTGTGTATGTGTGAGTGTCAGGGTTATTTTACACTGAAGTGGAATGTGAATGTCAGTGCTACTCACCACATGTTTGATCCATTTACATCCTTTTAACAAACCGTCATCTGTCTAACAGGGCCTGAACATCGTCCTGAATACTAACTGTCAAAGTGTCCGAATATCACTTCATAAAAATAATAAAAGAATGATAAAAAATCACACAATTTAAGACATCATATACCACGTGGTATAGCATCAAAGTAGAAAAACATTACCACAGAGTTTAGTTTGTGTTGTGTGAGTTTGTGGATATTGAATTGAAAATTAATAAAATATAGTAAATTGTTTAACAAATAAAATCACAAATACAATATTTGCAATGGCTGGAGAAATTACATAATAAATGATTTAACACCATAACCATGTCACGCTTTAAAGTAAAATTGTTGTTTGCTTTTTTGAACAAAACAATCGGTCTAAGATTACTGACAGTCCTGTACTTGCCATTCATTCTGTGTTGCAACATTTAAAATGTACAGCATTTGTCAAACTCAGTCAGGCAGTGATAGGAAGCCTGGGCAATTTGCTCCACATGGGATGAGCTGACTCCCTGTTTTTCTTCCTTTAAAATCACAGAATACCAGGTCATGTTGTTCATCTACCTTCAGATACTGCAGTAAAATCACACATATCTGGTTGACAAAAGGAAACAAAAACAATACACGTGTAAATTGTGGTCATTTACAAGGAGTTTAAAGCCCTATGAGTTTAGCTCCTGTGTTTCTGTTTTTCAGTAAAAACAACTAGAGTTTCAGTCGAGTTCGTTCAGATTAGACGTTGGAGACCAACAGTAAATGTAAAGGAATTCAGTGTCATCAGAATTACAGCTTTAAATAAGCTCCATGATTTCTAGCCATGACAAAAACATTCCAGTCGGAGATCGTAACACTCTGCTGTGACTCTGGATTTCATTTACTTTAGTGCAGGGGAAGTAATAAAGGGCAGGTAGAGAACACACGCACACACACGCTTACAAAGCTAAAATCCAACAAAGGCCCTGTGTTTTTGCCTCCACATATATGTACATTAATATTATTTCCATCCAGTTTACAAAATGGGTGCTTCACTGTACCTTCTGTATGCGAGAGACTTGGATCTCCAGTGGCAGAACACATGGCCATGTGAATCAGAGCGTTACTCCATCCAAATGGTTCCAGTGCTCCCTCTCAGTGCTACTTTACTACTTTAGAAGCGACTATTTTTGGTGGCAGTTAAAAAAACCCAGGGACTATTTTGTCTCTGAAAATGCATGTATCAGCTGATACTTTACATTTAGCATCGATTTTTTTTGGTGGCAGTAAAAAAACCCCAGGGATTATTTTGTCAGAAAAAGTAAAAAAAAAAAAAAAAACCCAAGAAGGTATCCTGAAGGCTCAAGGCTGACATGCAAATGTGTTCACTCACTCACCAAGGCAGGTCTTTGCTAAAGTGTCCAATAAATGAAGACAATATTTTCACACCTGCAATTTTCAAACAAAAACATGAGTTTAATCAGTGGCAGCTGTATCCTTATTAAATAAAACCACTCAATTTGACAGAGAGGCTGAAGAATGAATGTGTTTGACTTTTTACTTTTCTCTCTCCTGTCAAGAATCATTTGGATTTAAACTTTCCTTGCCTGCTGTAGGAAGTCAGTGTCTTCTAAGAAACATCAGACTGATGTAGGAGGGAATCTTCATAACCTTCAGTCGACTGCAGCCTCCTCACCCGTTCTTACAGTCAGTGCCTCTGTGTTCAGTGGTACTGTACTACAGCGAAGATTTTGTCCTCGTCCTCAGGTCAATGTTTTATTCTGATTGTTTGCCAGTTGCAGCAGAAGTTCGGGAAGCTCTTAAAACATTCGTCAAACTTAGTCAGGCAGTGATAGGAAGCCTGACTGAGTTTTTTCTGTTAAGCCTAAAGTCCAACTCAGGGAGAGTGGGGGGGGGGGGGCATCTGGTCTGGTCTACAGATTATTGTTGTTGGATCTGTTAATTCTGTTGAACATGAGCAGACACACAGGTGTCTGAGTAAAATATTCAGACACAGCCACGAGCGTCCTTTTATTCTGTGGTATTTTCACATTGTTCTCTTTCTTTTCCAAGAGAATCTTCTCCACCCACAGATTCCCAAAGGAGCTATATCAGTGTGAGGGCCAGTCTGCCCACTGCACATAACAAAATAAAACACTGGAAGCAACAAAGACACACACACATACACACACTGTGTGTGTGTAGCAGATTTTACTTTAATCAACTGAGAAATTTGTAAAAGACCTTGAATAGAAGCTGTGTTCATTCTATTCTTTCTCTTGTTACGATAGTGTAGATTCACATGTTGCTGCTAAGAGCTTGTTAAAATGCCTCCATTACTGAGGTTGAATAAAACAGATCATTGAACAAAAGAAACAATAAGAGAAGCAACATAGAAACATCCAGAAGCAGTGGTTTAACAGGTTTAAACTAAAATCCACTTCTTCTTCTTCTCCTCTTCTCTTTCAGACACCCTGTCAGTGTCCAGTAACGACACGCTGCAGCCAGGCTCCAGTCAGACCCTTGGCCCCCACAGCTCACCAGGGCCCAAACGTCCAGGGAACACTCTGAGGAAGTGGCTGACCAGTCCAGTGAGGCGGCTCAGCTCTGGAAAGGCCGATGGTCACGTGAAGAAGCTCGCCCACAAGCACAAGAAGAACCGTGATGGGGCACGGAAGAATATGGACATAATTCCTGGCTCGCAGAAGGATTCTGATGACAGTGCTGCCACACCGCAGGACGAGACGCTGGAGGAGGTAAAAATAGTCGAAGAATGGAGTTTTTTTCTTTTGTCAAAACAATGGACCGTTTATAAGAAACAGAAATTACAACATGGTCGCAAATTAAAGTCCCATTTTAAAGCGGTCTTGCCAAAAGACAAAGTAAATCGCCTTCAACCAGATCGGAATTGGACAATTCCAT
This sequence comes from Cynoglossus semilaevis, assembly GCF_000523025.1. NCBI lineage: Eukaryota > Metazoa > Chordata > Actinopteri > Pleuronectiformes > Cynoglossidae > Cynoglossus > Cynoglossus semilaevis. Next base: position 16,232,622 of record NC_024319.1, on the reverse strand, counting down.
TGTCAGTGAGTTGTTTCTATTCCTTGGTGTACAATTTGGATTAGATTTGATTAGATTAGATTAAAGTAGATTGGATTGCATTAGATTAGATTGGATTAGATTTATAGATCTCACACTGGGGAAATTGACGTGCAGCAACAGGACAGAGGACAGAGAATGACACAGAAGAGAAGAAATATCAATTAATGAAGAATTTAGTGCCAAGGTAGAATACTTAATAACAAAAAACAGTAAAAAATATTATTAATAAAAATAAAATACTCTATATTATTACTCAAACTGGTTAGAAGGAGAATATATTGCACTGGTTTCTTAAAAATAGAAACCCTTGCATTGACTTCCATTGTTTCACCTACGTCTGCTCTCATTTTTTACATGGTTGTTGTGAAAGCATTACATACATCTCCGCCTTTAACTGTCTCTAAAATCCACGACTCACTTCTTTCTGCAGCGTATGCGCAACGAGGGCCTGAGCAGCGGAACCTTGTCCAAGTCCTCCTCTTCAGGCATGCAGAGCTGTGGTGAGGAGGAAGGAGAAGAGGGGGCCGATGCCGTCCCCCTGCCTCCACCCATGGCCATTCAACAACACAGTCTGCTTCAGCCCGACTCCCAGGACGACAAGGTTGGTGGCTCCATAAACACTGTAACTGCAACAACAGACGTGTGGTCCATGTGGGAGCCATGATTTACAGTCACATTGAGAATGTCTTATGATTTAATCCAACCTTAACACAACACATGATTTGTTCGTTTTTTACGTATAAAACCACACATCACTGTGCGCCTTCAACAATGTGGTGACAAAGTCAAAATGAATTTACAATAATGGGATGAAGGATGGAAATGTAAAAACAGCAGAGAAAAACATTTACTTTCAGAAAGTATCTGTCTAAGTCTGATGATTTACTTTATCTGGGATATTCTTGTTTTTGAACCCTGTCTTAATTGAAGTGAAGAACATACAAAGCCTTGGTTCAAACACTAATCACGTTTCTTCTTTTCCTCCTATTTTCTTGATGCATGTTTCCTGCCTCTCTGTAGCATTATGTTGATTTCTGTCCTGCTTCTATTCTCATCCAGTTTCCTCACCTTTCCATGTGAAACCACCTCGTCACCTTCTCTTGACTGTGTCCCCCGTTCAGTCTGTGCCTTTTTATTTCAGTCTGTGTCTGTGAAATGTCCTTTCATGGAGTATAATAAAACATATAAGGCTGGATTATATACTCCTCGTCACATGTCTTGCAGTGTGGTCAGATTGTCAGACTAAAACTCCTGTCCCCTCAGTCCTGTTGTACACTGAATCATGATCAGGAGAAAAATGCTCCCCCGGTGCATTGTTGATCACATATTTAAGTTTTCGACCAACTGTAGTGCTCCTGTTTGAAGAGAAGTCCAATCCCAGACCTTTGACCTAATCCCTCCCATAAACTCTGGTCCTAACGTGACCCCAGTTAACCCTCTTATCAGGGAGATGTCAGTTACTCCTTATTTGTGGAGTATGAGTGGAATATCCAGGTCCAAACACAGCCATGGTGAGCCTGACACTAGATGTTGATGTCTGTGACAATAATCATTTAAATATAAGCGTTTAGCATCACATGGCTTTACAGTTTCCTTTTTTTGTTTTATATTTCTAAATTACTTTTTCTCCCTCTTTTGCAGTCTGCCTGTCGTCTGTCCACTCGTCCCAGCAGCTCAGAGACGCCCAGTGCTGCTGAACTGGTCAGTGCCATCGAGGAGCTGGTGAAAAGCAAAATGGTGAGATGAAAGTCATAGGATGAAGTCACAAGTACAAGCCAATGTGGCACATTTGTTCACAGAACAATTCCAGTTTATGTTTGTACCAGCACACACACACACTCACACACACACACACACACACACTCGCCCTGACTCACAGTGCCAGCTGTCCCCTGTTCCAACAAATGGAAAATGCACCTTGGCCAAAAGCCCAAATACACACCCAACAAATAGTTGTCCACATGCCGCGTACCATAGTAATCAGGGGTCATTCTGATCCATTAGAAAACTAAAAATAAAGTGAAATTAGATGTCATCCGATTACAGCTCTGTTATTCTTCATTGGTTTCTCTTCTTCCTCAGTCCCTGGAGGATCGACCCAGCTCTCTGTCAGTAGAACAAGGCGACAGCAGCTCTCCTTCTTTTAACCCCTCTGACAACTCACTCCTCTCCTCTTCCTCACCCATCGATGAGCTTGATGAGCGCAAGTCTGGCTTCCTCAAGAGGAGACAGTAAGATACAAACCAGTGTCAACTCAGTCTCTCAGTAAACAAAAGCTGCTTCAGTCCAATCATTAAATCAAGTTGTTGTACCTGTGTGGTTATATAGATCACTCCTGATGTTCACTCACATCTCAGGTTGTCTTACAGATTTACATTCCTAATTATTGTGTCCCACAGTTATGTGCTTCTGGAGCTGGTCGAGACTGAACGAGACTATGTCAGGGACCTGGGATCTGTGGTTGAGGTAAAAAAAATAAAAATTATTTTACAAAAATATAATATGTATTTTACTTCACTGTACTGATATTTTGCCTTCTTTCCCTCAGGGCTACATGAGTAGAATGAAAGAGGAGGGTGTTCCTGATGACATGAGAGGAAAAGACAAGATAGTCTTTGGAAACATCCATCAGATTTATGACTGGCACAAAGAGTAAATGGGCAGCCGGTTCATTTATTAAATTAGATTCACGCAGTTCTGTAACAAAAAGTTTTGTTTTTTTTTTATCTTCTCATCACAGTTTTTTCCTGGGAGAACTTGAGAAATGTTTGGAAGATCCAGACAGGCTCGCGACATTGTTTGTCAAACAGGTGAAACACAGATTGACATTGAGGACATCTATTTTTTTTCATTTTCTTATTCCTTCAGCTGTCTTCATCTTCTCCGCCTTGTTTTTTTCTGCTGTCATTTTAACCACTTTCAAGTGTCTCTATTCATTCCAACATGAGTCTTCTTCATTGTCCTACATTTTTTGACATATTTCCAGTATTATCCCTCGGTCCAAATCATCACACGTCCAAATCACCTCACACTTGCCTTCTCATGTCCAGATCAAGCTTTTTTGAAAAATAAATAATTAAATAATAGAATTTTCAAATCCCACGTTTTAACCATTCGGTTCAATTTCACCTACAGGAGCGGAGGCTGCACATGTACATCGTGTACTGTCAGAACAAGCCCAAATCAGAGCACATTGTGTCAGAGTACATAGACACCTACTTTGAAGTAAGATTCTTAAACCTTTTTACTTTGTTTTCATTTTTTTTCTGAACTGTTGAACGGGTCACCAGTAAGAGTAAAATCCATTTAATCTTTCATTAGGACCTGAAGCAGCGTCTGGGCCACAGGCTGCAGATCACTGATCTGCTCATCAAACCAGTTCAGCGCATCATGAAGTACCAGCTGTTACTGAAGGTAGCTCTGCCACAGTGTTTTCTGCCTGCAGGTGGTCAGCAGGTAACACTCCCCATGCTCATTATGTCTCTGTTCCTTCTCACCGTCCTCACAGGATCTTCTCAAAATCTCTAAGAAGGCTGCAGTTGACACATCCGAGTTGGAGGTCAGTCAGTCTAACGCCATAATTCTTTATAATCTATGTGTTGAACTCGCCTGATCACCAGAGTGACTAGTATATATTTGACTCTAATGGAAGGAATTTGTTTCTAAATGTTTGTTTCTCTCTGCTCTTCTTCCTGTAGAAAGCTGTGGAGGTGATGTGTGTGGTCCCCAAACGCTGCAACGACATGATGAATGTTGGCCGCCTGCAAGGCTTTGATGTAAGACATCTCCACAGGGTTCTAGTTCTTGTGTCTGTGTTTTTTTTACAGCAGTAGAAAATTTAACAATAGCTCGGGGTCAGTGTATCTGTATTTTTTTGAGTTTGTACAATCATCTCTCCTCAAAATATTTCTTCATCTTTTTTTTCCTCAGGGTAAAATTGTGGCTCAGGGTCGATTGCTCCTCCAGGACACTTTCATGGTCTCCGACCAGGACGGAGGACTTCTGTCCAGAATGAAAGAGAGGAGAGTCTTCTTGTTTGAGCAGATTGTCATTTTCAGTGAACCTCTAGACAAAAAGAAGGGCTTCTCCACTCCTGGCTACCTCTTTAAGAACAGCATCAAGGTAAGGCCAATTAAGTCTCAGTCTGGAGGTAAAAATCTTTGTCATGTGTCTTTTATGTTTAATCCTCTTCTTTTTTTCATGTCCTTTTTGCTTTAGGTGAGCTGGCTGGGTCTAGAAGAAAATGCAGACGATCCCTGCAAGTTTACACTTACTTCCAGATCAACCAGTGGTAACATAGAGAGGTACACTCTCCACTCAACCAGCCCTGGGGTCAGTCAGGTCTGGGTCCACCAGGTCAGCCAGATACTGGAGAACCAGCGGAATTTCCTCAACGGTACGACATCACCACTGACAAGACTCTGGAGTCTGAAGGAAATGTTAAAATGTTATTTACAACATGTTAAATGTTGTCCCTTTTCTTCATCGACAGCTCTGACATCCCCTATAGAGTACCAGAGGAACCACGTGGGTGGCAGTGGGTCTGGTGGTCCACCCAGCGGTAGCAGCACTGGTGGTCTGCCGGGAGGCAGCAGCTCCAATACGAGCTCCAACATGGGAGGAGGAGGCGGGGGTGGATCGGGAGGATCAGGGGGCAATTCCTCTTCTCTGTGCGGTCCTCGCTCTAGACCTTCCCGTATCCCCCAGCCGTCCTCACGTCTCCCCCAGCCTGTACACCACCATCATCAACCCCTGGGCCCCGAGGGGCCCGACAGATCAGCAGGTATGTGGTCCCCCTGCCACCCTCATCCCCACCCCTCTAACCCTTTCTCTGACTCTACCACCACAAACGGAGACGTGGTGGCCTCAGAGATGCGTAGGGTGAAGATGGCGGACAACTCTCACGGAAATAACAGTAATAACAGTAACAGGTCATCAGGCAGCTCGGAGGGCAGACAGGCTCTAGGAGGAAATGAAGAAACACAAAAACATAAACTAGCTGGAATTCCACAGATGGCTGTGGCTCCACTGAATTTGCCCCAAAAAAACCCCAAAGTTGGGACAGTCTCTCCTCTGATATCACCTCAGCCTCCTGTGGGAGGAGTAAACGGAGGGAAGGACTCCTTTGTCCCCTCCAGTCCGGCTCACAAAGGCAACACTTTCTGGGCTATGGTCCCCAACATTCCTCCCTCTCATGGCAGCAGGCCTGGCTCCTTCTCCTACCCCAGTGACAGCAATGGTGGAGGGGGAGACTCTCTGGGCCGAGGGAGTCATGGGACGCCCTCTCATCACCGTCACTCCACCCACAGTAAGGACATAGACCGCATGAGCACCTGCTCCTCCACCAGCGAGCAGTCCATACAGTCCACACAGAGCAACGGGGTAAGACGCTTCATCCGGGTCCGGGCTTCACTTGAAGTCCACAGCTTCTCACTGTAGTGACTAACCTCACCTTCACTGACCGACTGTCCAGTCAGTCTCTCCGCCGCTGCCTCTGAGAATGGCTTTTATCTGCAACAACTTCTTCAGTGGAGATTAACAGCTGTCTTACTGCACTAACTTCACCCTCAGTGTTTGTCAGACACATTGACAGGTCCTCTCTGATTGTACTAACAGTGAAGAGCTAACACACTGAGTCAATAATACAGCTAATACACACTAAAGTTTACAACATTGTCAAAAACAAATCTATGACCTCTCTCTCAGGTTCACCTGTTTTCCGACAGGAGGCGCTCATTCTCTTTTCTTCATTTGTATATTTTACCTCAGTCTGAACTTTGTGAAAACATCTGCTGACGTCTGAAACACATTTCTCAACATGTCTGACCTAAGGATCACAACTTTTGCTTCACAACTTCTCGAAAATAACAGCTGTCCTCTCTCTGTTGCTCATTGATGTCTCAGCCGTCATGGCTACAAAACATGAAGAAAATATTTTCAGTCCTTTCTTGCTGCATGTATCAAGGTCATTTGTGTGTATTAACTGTCAATCAAATTTTGAATTTGATTGGTTTGGAACTTACATTTCTGTGCTGTACTTTTTATTGCTTTACAGTTGAGGACAAGTGTGATTTTACAGATTGTTATATTAGTGTCTGGTGAGCTTACATAACATTACTTTGCATACAGAAAAAAAAGAAACTTTAAACAGGATATGAAGCTTAAAGCAGATGGACGGTGGATTTATTGAAAATACTGTGCAAATTCTTCTGCGCATTGTTCATCATTAGAATGGGCTTTAAACTGATTTATTACAGAAATTAATTACTGCAATTGGGTTGATTTCTACAGTATGAGTTAAAATAGAGAACAACAACGACAGAGTCCCTGTATTGATTCTTTAAA
>NC_024319.1:16218724-16226199 GCF_000523025.1 Cynoglossus semilaevis | reverse complement strand
AGTAATTCTGAAAGTGCTTGAGCATCACTTCAACACGTGTGAAGTGTGTGCACCACCGTAGGAACAGTGGATTCATGTTTTTATGCATTTCTGTATACAAAGCATAATAATGTAAACGTTTTAAATACTTCCAATTACTCTGTTAAATTCACCAAGCAGATACTTCCCGTTCTCTTTAGTAGTTTGCTCCTTTACTGTCTGTATAAAAACTCTATCGTTTCATTCTTCTCCCCTCTGACAGAGTGAAAGCAGTAGCAGCAGCAGTGTGTCCACCATGTTGGTGACCCAGGACTATGTGGCAGTGAAGGAGGATGAGATCAGTGTGGTGCAGGGTGAAGTGGTCCAGATCCTGGCCAGCAACCAGCAGAACATGTTCCTGGTTTACAGGGCGGCCAACGAGCACTGTCCTGCAGCAGAAGGCTGGATTCCTGGCTTCGTGTTGGGACACACCTCATCCTCCGTCACATCTGATCTCTCAGAAGGAACCATCAAGTAAGAAGAATCGAGGCAAAAGTACACCAACATTGAATAACCCATTGAATTAACACACATTTTTAATGAATGTTGTTTTTTAGGAAATCCCTATCATGGCATACAGCGCTTCGCATCCGTAGAAAATCAGAGAAAAGAGACAAAGAAGGAAGGAAGTTGGAGAACGGCTACCGTAGGTCTCAGGACGGCTTAGCCAACAAGGTCTCTGTCAAGGTACGTAGTTTTATCAGTTGTTGTTCTAAATAAAATGTAACTATTGTAACAGAAACTAGTGGAGAAATGAAAGGATTCTAACCTGTATTGTTGCATTCTCTTTTCAGCTTCTCAATCCTAACTTCATTTATGATGGTAAGTCCAGGTTATTGGGGTTTTTTTTTTGCCAAAGATGTGTCTGTATTCTTCTGCATGTTCCGACATTTATTACTAAATATTTAAGTAATAAAAAAAACCCTGTATCTTCAGCTCCTCCTGAATTCCTCATCTCCGTCAGTGATGTGACATGTGACAGCGGTGACAGTGTGACTCTCAGATGTAAAGTGTGTGGTCGACCTCGAGCAACAGTCAGCTGGAGAGGACCTGACAACAACCCTCTCAGTAACAACGGGCACTACAGCATCACATACAGGTGACAAGATGTCTGTGTTTGTTCTCAGTCATCAGGTCTGTCAGATTAACCTCTGCAGCAACACAGAAATACATGACGCTCTGTTCCTGAAATGCATTTTACATCATGTGTTTTGAAGGTTTTTGTCTCTGTCCTTATGTGTCCAGTGAGACAGGTGAAGCAGCCCTGCGGATCCTTGGTGCGTCTGTGGACGACAGTGGTGTTTACACCTGTGTTGCCACAAATGTTGCCGGTTCTGCTACTTCCTCTGCCAGCCTCAGAGTCTCAGGTGAGGTCCTCTTAACATTTTTTTTTACATAAAAAAAAACAAACAATTCTTTTATAGACGCCATAGTTTTAAAATGTCAAATTCAAACACTTAAAATGCAACAAGCAAATTCAACAATGAGACGTGTGTGTGTTCTCAGGATTTCCTGATGATGGCAGTGAATACCTCTGGAAAGGCAGCTTTGAGTCCCACTACACAGAGATCACTGAGCTGGGAAGGTAAGAGTGTCACTGTACTGTATGACTCCATCAGTGCATTACTGTTTACATAAATAAATTAAATTATATTTTTTTTACTGGGGAGGGGGGCAATTCCCCCCCAAAATATTAATATATTATAATATTATTGTAAAATAGTGCTTTGAGACATTTCTTGTACTGGGCATCAAATAGTGAATTTTGCACAGTATGTAGAAATCTATAATATAATATTAAATGTGTGGGGCAGTGTTTTTTTTTTTGTGTTTACAAAAAAATAAGTCTTTGACAAAAGATATATAAAAGATGGCACAGACAGATATACTTTAAAAATGAAGCTAGTAAACTATCAAAAATAATAAAGTGCCATGACTGACCTGACCTGTGTAAATGATGTGTGACAGAAAAAAAAGTGTTCAATAAAGCACCGTTGGGTTAATAATATCTGTGCTCTCTTCTCTCCCAGGGGTCGGTTCTCAGTGACTAAACGCTGTGACCAGTTGGGAAGTAAACGCACAGTCGCCGCCAAACATGTCAACAAGAAGCTGCTGCGGCGGGAGCAGGTTCTGCAGGAGGTCAGACTCCTCCAGACTGTGGATCACCCCAACCTGGTCAAACTGCTGGACACGTACGAGACCGGCAACAGCTACGTGCTCGTACTGGAGATGTAAGTTCAGAAGTTGGACTGAAGTAACTGTTAGGACTAGAAGTTATTATTAAATGGTATCAAGGATGTACTACTTTGTTCCCAGGGCGGATCAGGGTCGGTTCCTGGACTACATAGTCAGCTGGGGAAACTTGACTGAGGAGAAAGTCGCTCTCTACCTGAGAGACATTCTTGAAGCTCTTCACTACCTGCACGGCTGGAGGATAGCACACCTCGATCTCAAAGTAACCTACAGATTATTACCTCGCTGCTTGTAGCACAATTTTCTGATGTACTTTTTTTTAAAATATGACCTAACTAAATCTGTTTTGGGGTTCCTTGCAGCCTGAGAACATTGTTGTGGAACATGCATCTTCTCAGCCGGTGGTGAAGCTGACAGACTTTGGTGATGCCGTTCAGCTGAATCCTCCCTCCTCCCACATCCACCCTCTGCTGGGCAGTCCGGAGTTCTCTGCTCCTGAGCTGGTCCTGGGTCAGCCCGTCTCGACACACTCTGACCTCTGGAGCTTAGGTCTGTGTTTATTTATTTTGTATTTTCTTTTGCTTTTGTGAATACAGTATACTATTGTTACTATTTCTGGATAACTTTTGCTGTCCTTAGAAGGACAAGGTAAGACTTCATGTATTTTTGCCATATGTTTTGCGAGATTTTGTTAACATTATCTAAAGTCACATCAGTTTTTTTTCTCTAAATGTTAGCAGGTTTTGCTAAACGTTTGGCTAATTTGGGTCTTATTTAGTTCTTTAAGTATTGTACCTTTAGCACATTTCTTTCTCTTTTTGTCTCTACCATTTATATAATTTCTTTTCAAATTTTGTTTTAGTATATTGCACGAATATACCCAGTCAAAACCATTGTATGTGTAAATGCATTTGGTAATTAACACATAACTTGTGTTTTTTTTTATTGGACAATAATGGGCAATCGTTTGATCATGTCTGCTGTGGTAGAATAATTAAGTGATTATAGACGTGAGATGCTTTCAAATATATAGATTTAGACTGACATCCTGGATGATTCGCAGGCGTGTTGACCTACGTGATCCTGAGCGGCGCGTCTCCTTTCCTGGACGAGAGTTTGGAGGAGACTTGTCTGAACATCTGTCGTCTGGACTTCAGTTTCCCCGAGGACTACTTCCAGGGTGTGAGTCCAGCGGCCAGAGACTTTGTGCGGCTGCTTCTTCAGATTGAGCCGGAGCGCCGACCCTCTGCGACATGCCTCCTGCAGGAGCCCTGGCTCCAGCCCCACAGAGGAGTGATGAGCAGGGACAACGGACACAACAGCTTCACTCAACCACACCAGAATCACCTGGACACCTCCAGACTCATTTCCTTCATCGAGAGACGGAAACACCAGAACGACGCTCGGCCCATCGGCTCCATTAAATCCTTCCTGCAGAGCCGGCTGCTCAACCACATGTGAGAAGACGCGCGGTCAAAGCTGCTGAGATATTGACCAGAGAGTTGTCCCACGATTTCCTTTTCCCTCACTTGACCACAAATGTCCTGCTGCTGCTGACTGACTACTCTGCTGATGAAACAAATTTGACTCTTCCCACCGACTTTCCTTCTCCTAAATCTTGGCATATCATCTTTATGCCGGCACAACTAAAACAAACTGCTGGAAGCCGCTTGAGTGATTCCACTTTCTGACTTAGCAGGGAAAAAAAATCAAATAAAAACAGAGCTTTCTCAACAAGTCAGTGTGAGCAAGCCTCACGCTCTGGACAGTGTTAAACAGAGAAACTAGAATACTGTATGATAAGAGTAATTCAGGCTGCTTTTGGTTGAAGACATTACAATGTTTTGGGTTTTTTTGTAATGAGAGATTACTTTTTGTAAACGAAACCATGTACAGCGAGGAAACAGAACAGTCTCTATTCATGCCTTTGAGGAGAATCAAAGGTAAAGTGAGTGAGCTGAGAGAATTCTGAGATGTGTGAACAAAAATCTAGATGAAGACCAAAATCACGTTTTCCACAAACACCTTGTAGTTAAGTTATGTTCAGTGCAATAGTTTGCTTCTGTCTTTACGTCCCGGCCCGTTTGGTTTTGAAGTGTGAAGTCACCATTGAACGATAGTGAAAATGTGTTTTAACCTGCGTTTGCCTTAGTTGTAAATAATGTACAGTCTCTCTGCCTTCCATTACCATTTCAAAGACGTTTTCAATAATAACATTGAAAAGAAGCTGTTTATTTTAATGAGCTGCGGTTTGTGGAGCTACAGTTGGGGATAAAATGATTATTATCCATGATGTATGTAATTTTATTAGTTTAAATGCAGCATTTTGGAGTATTTGGGCTTGAGTTACCAGGTTTATAGTTTGTTTGATGACAGAAACAATGTTTTCCAAAACTCCAAAAAAATACTAAGGTCAGAATTCTTAGTCCCATTGATCCTAATAGTTGCTTTTACACCATATTTGGATTAAAAGGAGTCGTGCATTGGCTTTTTTAAAAGGTGACCGACAAATATTCGACGGCTAGATCTAAATCCAATTCCAATTCTAGATCTAAATCCAATTCTCGAAACGTTTTTCCCTTATCAATTAGATAATTGTTTCCCAAAGACTGAGTCGCGAACCTCAGGTAGATCACAAGAGGGTTTTTTTTGGGTCGCCTCGCATCATGTTTCCCAGGAGTTTACGAGTAATGTCTATTGACTTGGGTTGTGAAGGTTTGTGACTTTTAAAATATGGGTCCCCAGAAAAAAGGTTTTTGGGAAACACTGAATAAGCACTTTGTCTAAAACTATAGTTAAACTTAAACATTTAGAGCATTACAGTGTTAACGCTAATGATTGGTTCAAGCGATAATTTCTACCTTAGTGATTTTGAAGTTTTGTGAAATATTTTGTTTCCGTCTGTGAATAAATCAGGATCAGCTCCCAAAACAACGTTAGCTATGTTTAGATTTGTTCTGACCTAGGTTAAAAAAAACAACCTGGAAAGAACTGACTTCCTCCAGTAATTTAGTCCCCACCTGTTCGACATCCTGCGAAGCCTCGGTGCCCCCGCCCCAGATATTCACTCTGAACAAACCGCTGATAGAAGTGCACTCGTAATTTGCATCGATTCCCATGTGCAATGATTGTTGCAGCTTTAACGTTTATGCAACTATTTATGAAGACCTGTGTTGTAGCCGTATTCTTAAAAAGGCATGTACGTACCTGGTACTGCAGTAGTTGTCTGTATTGTGTTACCTTTTATGTATTAAGTTCAGTATTAAAATCTAAAAAAAACGCCACCGAAAAGGGGGTGTTTGAGAACTAGTGTATAAAGATGTGTATCTATTAAAATATACATAGGCACTTATGCTTTCATTTGGTCATGATTTTGCTTTTATTTTCCGTAACTATACCAAAGTTAACGATACTTTCTGTTGATTATTAATGTGTTGTTATTTTTTCTTTCTCTTTTTTCTTTATGTTAACTTATAAAAGAGCACACTGAACCTAGACGTACATGTGTTTACACAGGTTTAGTCTGGCTTTATTTATTCTTACTGTAAGGACTTGTTAGGTGTTCAAATGCTTCAAAGAGCCCCCATGTTATTTTAAAGCTGTTAAAGTGTTTCTGCTGTGAGAATTTGTTTGGCTTTTGTAACTAGATGCTGTTGTGTGTGAATAGATTCTTGTTCTTTTTCTCCGTCGGTCATTCTTACCAAGCAATAGATCTGGAGGATGCTCACTGTGGCCCTTTATTTGAAATGTTTAAGAGTGCATTAAAACCTCCTAGGAGACACAAGGACCTTCAAACGCCAACATTTAAAGGTCATCATCGTCATCAGCTTCTTTAGGTTTCTGCCGATAAAGACTTCCAGTTATTTGGAATCTTTGGATGAGCTGTTGTCTTTAGGTTAAGAAGTTATAATTACTGTCTTTATCTAATAGCCAGTAATGTGAGGAAGGTTGTTGAAACAAAATGTAATGTAACTATAAAAATCTTTGATGTCTTGATTTTCGTCAGCTCTCGTTGGTTCTCCCCTAGTTGGAGTCTCTCATTTTGTGTTGTTTTTTTTTTTTTAATTATTATTTATTGGTTTTAAATTCCGATTTTCCCAAATTCATTGCCAACATCTTAACTTATGAAAAGGAAAAAGAAAAAATGTCTTTGGGAAAACTCGCCGTGTTCATGATGTAAAGTTGTACAGAGAGGGTCGGGGCGGTTCGGCCCACAACCAGGATGTAAACCTCATACCTATGTCCTATTTTAAATACACATAGAAAAAGACTGCAGCGATGCCATTTTGAATGTCTTACTCTGACTTTATTTTTCATTTTGCATGTATATTTCTTTGTACAGAGGTTCTGTGTTTTACATGTTATTCTGTGTTGTAAATATTTTATTTGGTCCTGTTATTTTGCCATTAAACGTACAAGAAGCAGCTGGACGTCCTGGAGTCTCTGTGCACCGAACACAATGACCTAAGTCAGTACTGTTTTGAAAACAAGAGGAGTTCTCCTTTAAGAAGGAGGTGCCAGGGGAGCAGATTAGAATCAGGTGTGTGATCAGGAGGAGCAGCAGCAGGAGTCACAGAGGAGGTGAGTTCAGTATATAAAGCAGTCCAAATGAGGTTCAACCACACATTACTTTAAAGCCTCTGCAGCTGTTGTCAATCAGGCTGGTTGTTCTTGATTTAATTCAAGCCATAAAAATATTTTAGAAAACAAACATGGCTGCATTACTGACATTAGAACCCCTGTCGTTTCTGTCTGTTTCATTTAACGCTCTCTTGTATTTGATCAACTTTCCTCTAATTGTTTGTTTTTTTTTTACAGTAAAGAAGGCCTGACATTGCTGCAACATGTAAGTGATTTTGTTTACATTATTTATTTACACAGCTTCAATTTGTAGCAATAGTTTTAACATATGGCAATGTCAACTGTTTGACATAAATCTATGATTTTCATGTTAAAAAACTACAAGGAAAAATATTTCATGTACAGAGCATTTTGTTACATTAAAAAAATAAGTCAGGTATATTTTATGCTACTTCTGATGAGTGTGTTCCCGGTTCGGCTACACTTGTGAGAATTAAGCAGAATATATAGATATATACAATATAAATGGTATGAATAAATAAAGTAATTGTACAGGGTATACATATTTGTACAGTATATAATACATTTACAATATATATGTAAATTTTATATGAAATATAACATAAAATAATGCAGTGCTGTGTATACAATATACACAGCACTGTACCTTTTTTAAAGGTAGG
>NC_024319.1:16159862-16218690 GCF_000523025.1 Cynoglossus semilaevis | reverse complement strand
AGAACCTAGTGAAGGCATTAACCACAAAATGGAAAAAACCTCTCTCTCACCATCTCTTTCTCTGTGTGTGTGCGCGTGTGAACGTGTGTGTTAACACAGTAAAGAAGAACTTGAGTCAAGATCTTATCTCCGTTCCACAGATGCTTCTCTTCTGTTTCGTTCCCTCTACTGCCTTTCTCTGGCATTCATGACAATTTTTTTTTTTTTTTAAGTTTTTTTTTTAAAGTACTGTACTTACATATTTTGTAAAAGTGTAAAAAAAATTCGGTCTTGCAAATTAACACACTTGACCAGCAGTGTTTACTGTATAAACTGTATCTGCAGTGCGATATTTGTCACGTGATGCAGAACACAGTGTTTTTGCATAAGCATAAACACAACTGTTCTTAACAGGTGTCAGATCAGTACTGTCTCTTCTGCACAAAACCACAGAACAAGTGTGTATACACTTGTGTATTCAATTTCCATGCAAGGTCAGGAAGTGTGAGGTGATGCATGCTGGGTGAGCGTTTCACCTATCTGTCGCATTTTTAGCTCTGATCTGATTTTAGTTTGTATTGATTTAATTTTTTAATTAGTTTTTTTTTTACTGTAAAACAAAAACAAAAAACCTGTGCACAAAACGAATGTGTGCTTCACTGTACAGTCAAAGATGGTGGAAAGTTGAGAGCAAAGTTAGCAGTCTTTATCATTTGGCCAGTTAGAATTTAAAGAAAATGTATACTGACTGATTTTGAAATGAAGACAAAGGTTTCCACCACACAGATAAAAAAAAATATGATGAACACGAATTATTATCAAAATGTATTTAAAAATAATAATAATTCAATGTCTCTGTGTGTGTAACCCTAATGGTCAATAAATGATGCACTGTACTGGTCGTTAAAAGATGAATAACGTGTGCAGCAATTTGCTCAACCACTAGATGACACCAATGAGCTGATGTACTTTGTTATACCAACTGGGCTACCAACTAAGTTAACAGTTGTTTTCAAACCATAGCTAGAGATAACAAGTGAGGCGGGATTGACGAAAGATTTAAATTGAGAGATTTAAAAAAGAGATTTAAGAGAAACAAGATTGAGATGAGACTGAGATCGTGGTTGAGTTTATCTATCTATCTATCCATTCCTCCATTATCTACCGCTACGGTTGTGGGGGAAATTGAAATTTAATTGACATAAATATGATTTAGATGAGATAGGACTGTGATGAGATTGAGATAATGTAGGAGCCAACGATTAAATTGAAATAGAATAACTAAAAGACATGAAGTAGAATAAAAAAAGAAAATAGGAAATAAAATAAACTCTTTACTGGAGAGCACTTATAAAAAATATATATTGTACAATATTTATACAGTAGTAAACATTACAGTGGCAGGAGGAAAAAATATTTTGCATGGAGTAAATGGGTGAAAAAGATGTTTACCCTGGAATGCACCTGGTGAAGATGGAGGAAATGTTGTTAACAGACACTAGTTTTATAACCTTTGTTATATTATTGTGAATGAAAATAAATGTGGGAGCTGGGGGGTCCTGACAATAGTGAAATGTTGTAAAGTTCAGGATCCACTGCAACAAACATGACATTTAAACACTTCATTCACAGCAAAACCCTGCATGACTCATCCTCCACCCTCTGCCTCAAACAGGATGTGGACTCAAGACTTTTCTAATGTACCTAACTTCATTTTGTACAGATTCAATTCTCTGAACGCCACGGGGCAAAATAACACATCAGTTACTTTACTAGATCAGGTCACAGGTGTTGGTTTATTAGAAAAAAATAGGATAAACACACACATTAAAAATTACAGCTGTTTATTTTCTGTAAAATAGTCACCACTCCAGTTGCCGCCATATTGAATTACAATTATTTACAATTGTGTATATGAATATGAAATAAAACATGAAATAGAAACAAACTTCAGGTACATAGTCTAACACATTCCTTTGCATTGCATTAAGGGTCAGAATTCATTATTTTAAAATAAATACACATATATTTTGCTATCTCACAGTGTGTGTGTTAAGTTGACTTTCACACTTCCTCTTTCAGACTGTTTTTTTTTTTACTGCAAACATTTTACTGCAGATGCTTTTGAAGTCTGCAGCACCAATGTTGATGCAACAAAAAATGTTTTGCTCTTGAGAGTCAGTGAATTCACCACGCTCTCTATTCTGTCCGCGTTTTTATTTGTTGAAATACATGATTAATGCAATATGGATGCTGTATTCAAGGCTGTTGCAGTTTGAATGTATATACAGTACATTTAAATGTATAGGTCTTTGAAGATGATGATGTGCACTTGGAAACACAGGGGGAATTGTTCAGTATATTTATCATTTCTGTTACAGAGCACCCAATTGCATGTAATTACCTTATGCTATCTGTACTAATGTCTACAGTGTAGTAGACCACTAGGCATATATACTGTGTGTGTGTATATATATATATATACACACACAAACACTCAATAGAAGAGTATGCAGGAAGTTCTGGTTTCCTTTATTGGAAAATTGCGTTCTAACTCCCAGGGATGCTGCCCTCTGCTTATGTTTTATTGTTAATGATTAGGGCATTACCTAACGGACATTTAACTTAAAGTAATGCTGGTTTTAACCAAAAAGGTCAAATTAACTTTAGCAGCCCACTCAACTTATGGACTAGGGCTTTTAAACAACATCTGCAACGCCACCTGCTGGAGATATGCTTCTGCAGTGTTGAAGAAAAACAATATTTTCAGGAATGTCCTCTAGGTGGATTATTATCGATGGACGTTAATTATTGTGTCACGTTAATTAATTCCAGAAGATGTGTTCATGGACAAGTGGAAAACTGTTCCTTTTGGAAAACAACAGGAACATGGCCAATCTGATAGCTGTCTCTTCACACACCAGTGCTCCTCTCATCCAGGCTGGTGGTTTGTGAATAGGTGGAGCCAACTCTGCTGTCCTGTGGTATGCAGGTCTTGATCATCTGGCACAGCTTACAGGGAGTCTTGTTTACCAACTTGATCAGGTGTCGTCTGAATTTCTCTCCAACAAATACGTACAGGAACGGGTTGAGGCAGCTGTGGGAGTAGGCAATGGCCTCGGTCACTTCTAAGGCCAATCTGATGGCTTTGCTGCTTTCACACTCTGTGTAAATGTGCAGCAGCTCCAGTGCCTTGAAGAACGATGTGACATTGTAAGGAATCCAGCAGCTGAAGAAGGCAGTTACAACTATGACCACTAAACGGATGGCCTGTTTCTTTGACCTCTGACTCAACATCAGTCTCCAGATGATCCTTGAGTAGCAGAAACAAATGACAATGGCAGGAATGATAAGACCTATGATGTTCATTTTAAAAAGACTGAAGACTTGCCAAAAATGGGAGGCGTTGGTGTCCCAATATTCCCCAGTGCCTGCATAATATTCAGGAAAGCACTTAGTTATGTTGCCAGAGGTTTGTTGTTTGAGAAAGGTCAACTCTGGAAATGAAGCTGTGAAACCTGCCACCCAAACCACAGCAGCTGCAACCATGCCAAATGACCTGGTCCGTACCTTCAGAGCGTAGACGGCATGAACTATAGCCAAGTATCGGTCAATACTCATTAGAGTAACAAAAAAGATCCCGCTGTAAAAAACAATGTTATAAATGCCCAGGACCACTTTGCACATACCATCTCCAAACAGCCACTGGTTATGGGCTTGGTAGGCAAGGAAGGGGAGGGAGCACATCAACAGAAGGTCAGCGACAGCCAGGTTCAGGAGGCAGACATCAGTCATGCTGCGAAGTCGTACTCCACAGGAAATGACCCAGATGACCAGAGAATTACCAAAAAGGCCAAGAAGAAAGAAAATGCTGTAAAGAACTGGAAGGAAAATGGCTCCGTGACGTTCATACACACATAATCCAATGTCCCCATCGGGTAGGTTGTAGTAGTAGTAGTAGTAGTTTTCAGTGGATGAAGCTGGAGTAGAGCTGTTGGGAAAGAATAGACCAGAGGTTGGTTGGAAGAACAGATCTTTTTAAAGACCTTCAGTCAAGGTTTACAATGAGAACACCCACTCTGCAACACATCCAACTGCTTTGTGCACTGTCTAATGCCTCCCCTAGGGAACGCCAAAGAGAAACAGGGGAGGCATGCATGAACCAAAATGATTTGCTGTTGCAAATAATAGCTTATGAATGTCTTTTTTTTTTTTAAAAAGTTGTGAAAATTAAATGGTTTCAAATGCATTCTATCAGTTGTTATTGAAACTCACTGCCAGGAGCACACAGAAGATGCATTTACTGCAGAGGTGTGTGTGGGTTAAGGCTCGGCTGTCCTGACCTACTGTATAGGGGAGGCTCACATTCACCCACTCTGAAAACCCCTGCTTTAGATGGATAACCCAAAGTATTTGCTGGAAACACATGAACTGATTTTTTTTTTTTTTTTTTATCTGGCTGCAGTAACGCATGGTCTCTCCTCGCCCCTTATTTCTTAGGTCATTTTCTTTAACTCTTTCTCTTCTATCTCTAATATCCTTTAACTTCTTAACCTTTCACTTACTTTACATACTTGTATATCTTCCCCGGTAAATATTTGATATATGTATATAATCTACTTAGTTTGGCTTTATTTTCTTACAATTTAAAAGATGTGGAAAAAGACGGCTCTATGATCCACCCCAGGACTCCATGAAATTTGATTCCATGTTTTTGCGAAATGCTCTTTCGACAGGCAGACAGAAGAAACATTGAACACAGAATACGCACATATGCAATAAACTGTACTCCTGGTGATTATTTTCGCCAGGAATACAGAAGAAATACTACTCTACTGTTGCACTACAGTAAATTCTGCCAAAGCTGTGAGTAAAGCAAAGCAGTAGCTGCAGTAAAGGTAAACAGAGATTAAAAAAACAGGATTGAAGTTGTTACTGCGTGCCAGCTGTAGGTTTAATCTCACCCTTGTGCGTCCTGTGTTGATGAATTCTCAGTTGTGCTGAAAGCAGTGACAGCGAGAGTCCCAGTCATGGTTTCTTTTCTACAAAACAACAAAAAGAACATGATGTAATTCCTCTCAAGATGATAAAAAGAAGAAAAGAAACATCTGTCCAACTTTCCGGGAATCTTAACACAGCACAGTCTCCTTATGTTTTGAGCGGAGACTGTGTCCAGTGGAGCACAGTCACCCTGGACATTTAACAAAATATTATTTACACACTACACATGTCTTTAGACTTTTCCCGTCATCACTAAAGTTGTCGTATAATGCTTTCAAAGTAGATTTTCACTCACATTCCCTTTGCTTAGAAGCCATTGTCTATTCAAATATATACTTAAGTAATCTGGTTACTACCTTCTAATCGAACAGTTTAATAGATTTGTTCCTGTTTATTCTCTTTTCATACGCATACCTTATATAATTCCCTAACCCTATATACAATTTTATTTCCAAATGCTCTTTTATAATTTCTCCAAAATATCTAAAATGTCGCTGGAAACATAGAATAGCTGTAACTTGAAAGAAAACTTTTACAAATAAGTTTTTAACAACTATTTAATTGGACTCACAAAACACGCAATGTCAACTCTTGGACTGAGGTAAATGCAAACCCCCCTCTCCCCCCAAAAAAAAACCACAAAGGGGAAGTCGATGGGTCACAAATAAAGACTTCACGCACAATAATGTTGTTATAAATACAACTTAGGCATCTCGCCAGAGCTTGAGGTTAGTTGGTGATGACAGTGACCGTCATGTCTGTAAAAGCAGTAAAACCAAACATTACCTTTACAAACCGTTCCACAGTTCGGTTCCTCTGGTTTTGGAGATCCAAACAGTAATGCACTCTGAAGAGAACTGGTTTACACAATGAAGTGCATTAAAGCTGCCAAGCGTTTAATAACAAAATGCTTTTGCTTGCCCTGCCTTGCCTTGACATCTGGGTGGGCTCGTGGTTAACATCTATATATTTTGGTTTCCGACTTATGCAGACTTTTGCACGGTGCTCTGCTGAAAGACCAAGAGTCTGTGGGTTAACTGAGCCACAGGTTTTCATATCTGTAGTGTAAGAGTTAGGGCCACACACCTGCTGCAGCTGAAGGCCAAAAATGCTAAGGCTGCAACAAGAATAGTTCCTGTAATGTGGCACGAAGTAAGACATTTACAATTGTTCAATCTGAAAAAAATTTCAGGCTCCAGGGGAGAGGTCTGACTAAGACCTGAAGGTCATATTAAGATGTGACTGTTGCATTTTACAGAAATGAATGCCTTACTTTGAACTAGAGAGGAGGAACTGTGAAGTAACATCTAAAAAACAAACAGTTGCTCATCTCTCGTTATTGTTCTTCGACACAATGTTTCTGCTCTAACGCTCCCCGTCTAATCATTATAATCTGTGAAAATGACTGTTTGAATATTTCCAGTAATCTTAGGCACTCTTGGACTTAATAGACTAAGTAGTTATTTATGGCCCGTCTAGACATCTAATTAATTAACCCCCAAAGCCCGGTAAGGTTTGTAGAAATCATATCATAACACACTGATGAGGAAGTTAAAAAAGAAAAGTCTGTGTATCTGCAGTAGCAGAATACAATTCTATACAGTTTCCTCATGAATCATTCACAGCATTTTCACAGTTTTTACATCTTCTTAGAGCCACACACAAAATCAATGCTTTTATCATCAGAGATAATTTTAATGGGAATATACATCAAGGATGAAGAATATTGTTTAATAATTAAAATTCTTTGAACTCTCAAATAAAAAAATAAAACTTCCACTAACTTTATCCATTTTTTTTTAAAAAGTGCAGAATAATCCAAGTCAGTGTCAAACAAATAAAGACAACATAAAAGGCTGTATTCATATCAGACACTAAACAATTCACTACTTAAACATTTTAGATATGATTTATGTAATTTGTAAATGTTTTACTTAAAAAATACAACTTATTACTTTATTCTAAGAATCATACGCTTTTTTGCCTTTCTATTTATTTGTTGACTACCTGATATATGTTCATATATTTACAAAGTCTCACAGTGATCTAACAGCTTTACATTATAGTAATTTTTTTACAACTACAACATTGTTTTAAGGATAAATTGGTAACGTACAGCCTGCTATCTGGATATTTCCAAGATTGTAACAGTGTCCTTGTGTTGTTTAGCCTAACAAAACCTGGAGACATATGCATTATGCATTTGATATGCATTTGTGATACTGTATTACACCATGTATAAATACAGTTGTTGTATGATTGTGGTCTGCAGTCTGGGGTCTGTCAGGAATAACTGACGTCTATCTGTTTCACTTCTTTAAATCTTGACTGTGTGAACGCAGTCTTGACAGAGAGCTACAGTCTAAACCACTCTGTACATCTCAGTAGAAGACACATTTAGGAACTGTTGGTAAAACAAGTTTCCTTAGTGAATTAACCCTCAGTTTAAATGCCACACATTTAAATGCATTACCTGACTTGGTCTGGCTGATAAGTGGCTGCTGATTGGCCAAGAGATTAACTGCTGCATTAATCAGGAGAGGCCTTCCTTCCACTGGAACAAGACGAATTAGAAAGATCTTATAGTTACAGACCACAGTCTGTCGTTGTAGTCTCACATTCACCTACTGTAACAAGACCGCATTTGTGTTGTGTGTGTGTCTAAAACGTTTCAATATTCTGATTTGACAGGAGTGTTGGATGTCTCTCCTTCCGTGGTGTCTCTGTCTCTGTGGCGTATACCCCAATATCTGCGGCCGAGGTATGTACTCAGTGCCTTATCCATCGACTTCCTAAACTTCTCTCCTACAAATGCGTATATGATAGGGTTTAGGCAGCAGTGAGAGAGTGCGATGATCTCAGTGAAGCCGATGGCAGAGGTTATGGCCTTCAAGGCCTTGCAATCGTTAAGCAACTCATACATCTGCAGTGTTTGGAGGAAGACTACCACATTGTAGGGGACCCAGCAAACCACAAACACGCACACAATGGTAAAGATCAACTTCACAGCCTTGCTCTTTTTGGAATTTCTGGACTTGGAGAGCACTAAGAGGATTTTAACATAGCAGAATACCATAATTGGGAGACATACGAAAAGCCCGACTGTGTTCTCACTGAAGTTTCGCAGCTTTTTCCAAAAGTCCACATTTTCATCTGGATACCAGGGTTGGCACTGAAATGTCTCCCCGTCCTCCTCATCCATCACCACCGAGGCGAATACGACCTGAGGGGCAGCCATGGCGCTGCTGGCGACCCAGATGGCAACAGTGGCTATGATGCCGTAGCAAAGCGTCCTGGCTCGCATGGCAGCCACAGCGTGAACGATGGCCAGGTAGCGGTCAACACTCATCAGCGTCACAAACAAAGTGCCACTGTAGAACCCCAACTGTTCAGAGCAGACGTAGAGGAAGTACAATCAGAGGTCGGAACATGCAGTGACATAGTGATACAGCTGACAGATGTCACCATGTCATCTCACCACACCTTTCTTTACTTTGTAAAAACGTGACTGTTTGATGGAAAAACAACCACAGCAGCAAGTCTTGTTCTAACCACCTGACATAAAAATAATACTACTGCTATCACATGATACAAGTCTTAAAGCCAGGTGCTGTAATTTCTGCCCCCGAATGACTGTAACTGGCCACTGCGGGAAACTTTAATTTTTTAATTAAGTGAATATTACTTTATGTACATTTTGTTAGGATTGGCCTGTCGTCCCTCCTATATCTGTGTTTACTTTAGTGTACTATTAAATACAGTTACATTGATCATTCTACACTAGATGTATTTAATAGTACACTAAAGTCATTTGAAATAGACCACTGATACCATTTTGACTTGATAAAGCCCAAAGGGCACTCACCTGATAAATGCCTGTCAACAATTTGCACGACACAATGTTCTGAGAATGGCTGGCCCACATAGGCAGGGATACGGCCAGGATGAGGTCCGACAGGGCCAGATTAAGGAGGCCCACGTCCGTCATTGATTTTAGTTTTATGTGTCTCAAGAGAACCCAGAGAACTGTGATGTTGCCTGTGAAGTCGTTGAAATTTGTTAGTCGTTGTTAGGCTAGAGCATTGTTAAATGTATGTAGGCATTATAGGAAGAATGTACAACACACCTAAAACTCCAAAACAGAACAACACATAGTAAACGGCTGGGAGAACCACAGATCCAATGAGAACCTCCTCGGTAGAATCCTGCTCACAGGTGTCGTTGTATTCATAGCTGGCGTACATCTCCAGATCAGACAAGTTCTGCTGGCACAAACAGGACACTGTGATTAATCCAATTAAATAAAAACACATCAGTATCACACACAGACGCTTAAAAAGCAAAGAGCAAGAAAGCAAGAAAATCAGTCAACAACAATACTAACAAGCATGGAAGACTCTTCCATTGAACTAGCATATATTCATTCCTCCCTCTACTCCACTCTACAGAAAGTACTGCAGTAATAATACGTAAATATGTCTTTACTAATCAGCTAAGGCCAATCATTATTTTTTGTCACGCTCAAAAGATCCTCCCACAGAAAAAGGATCTTCCGAGAAAAATCTCTACCCACAGATCTAAGAAATGGTACACATGAAAATATTAACAACACAAGATTACGAGACCTAACACTTGGCTTTTGTCAAAAAAAGGAACACATTTATTTATTTATTTAAATTCCCACTTGTAAAGAACCATGTTCATCTAGACAATTAGTGGTAATCAGCTCTGACAGAGTACAAATAGGCTGAAAAATATTTTTTTATAAAATAAAATTTAAAATCAAATCTGTATATTATATAAGTAACTTACTGTGCAAACCATCTACCCTCCCCGTGACTCCTGGATTAGTTTCCTTGAACTTCTCTAAACTAAGTCTTCTTTGTAAAGAATATATATCTGTAGATGATTTCTTGGACCAAATGACACGAGGAGGAGGCTCCACATGTTTCACTGGATGTTTCTAATAATCCAGAAAGGACTTACGAAAAACACATTGACTTGTTTGAAACATTACATAACACGTCAGCCATGTGCTTGGACTTTCCTGCCCTTTAAAGCAAGGCAGCATCTATTGAGTCATGCCCCCAAATGCCACTGTTTATCTAATTGTCTTGCCAGTCTAAATGCTGACAAACAACTCTTGTACAACATCAACAAACACGGTGATAGATTACGTGTTAGAAAGTCAAAAACCTACTCCAATAGTGACGGTAAGCCAAATTCTACCACCTCTGACAAACCACATCTCAAATTCTACTCCTCACAATTGCGAGTGACAGAACCAACGTCTCTGACACCCAGACCGACCCTCACTTCCTGTGGCTGTCACAACACACACACACACACATGGCTATACACACAGTAACCCCAACAGAGCATCGTTTAAATGTCTTGTTAAGTTTGGAACGGTGCAACACTCACCATCTTTACCTCAGTCACTGCTCGTGAACTGATAGCTTCCTGTGCAGCACATCAACCCAATCCAGTTGTATCACATGCTTCTTGTGCAAAATCCTGCTTAGGAGCCAGTTTCTGGTAAAGGTGAAGTTCAAGATTTTTTGTAATTTCCTCTGCATCACCGTAAAGCTGCACAGAGGTGTCAATGTGGTTTCTCAGAAATGTCCCTTTATGTTTTGTCTTGCCGCGTGAAAAAAAAGAGTGGAGGGAAATGTATTCTAATGAGGCACATTTTTTCCACTCACTTACATTTTCTTACTTCTGCTGTCAATGCAGATGGACTTCTCCAGTGTTGTTGACTTCTGAAACTTTCATTCAATTCATCAGAAACGAACAACTTTAACTTCTTACTTTACCTTCAGACCAACCACATATACCAGAAAAGACATTTACCTACTGCTATGATATGGTATACATACAACCTTCAGACAGTTTGTGTAATAAGCACACTGAGGAGTAAAATGCTTGGACATCTTTTCAGTTACCACTGACAGCAGGGACTGTGACAAAGCCATGAGTCAGAACTCAATTCTTTAACTCTTCAGGCTTATATTAAATATTTTCCTCACTGTCTACGACACAAATGTACCATCCAAAAACATTAAGATATGAACAAAAGTCTCTCTATCTCTTCTTCTTCAGTAGTAGGCTCATGAGGAGCATCACATCCTGATGTAACTGTGTAGTTTACAGTTTTACACCAACCGTAAACAAAGTGTTATTTTGTAAATCTAACCGTCTCCTATGCCAGGTTACTGGCAATGAACTAAAATTTGCAATTTCCTAAATTAATTTCTTGATTGTCTCTTGATTATGTAATTATGTTTCTGACTCTGATATAAGATCTTAGGGAACGTATAGTTTCGATCCCAACTTAGGGCAAAAAAAGAAAAACACAAGGCGTTGTTTTGTAGAAGCTATATCTGTTTATTATAAAATATTATGTTAGGTAAAAAGACAAAAATGTTGAAAAACAGTAGAAAAACCTTAGACTGGGGATCAGTGTGAGTGTAACTGATTAAAAAGAACAGTAACCATACAATTTTTGACTCGTGTTGAATCAAAAACATATACCCACCTACAACATATACAACTTTCCTGAAATAAATGGTACAAAAGTCAACATATAAATGCATAATTTATGTAAAATAAAAGAAGTCAGATCGGTTAAAATAATAGGCAGATTTTTTTTCAATCTGAGTTTTACTCTTTCAGCTTTGAGTCATCACCAAAATGTGAAAATCATATATTTTCCAAAACAAAAAGCTTCTTGAAGATGATTTTTTTCTAACGGTAGATTTTCCATAATGAAGAAAAATAAAACGTTGGCCAAAAATAAGAAATCTTATCGATAGTGAGAAAAGAAAAAACCCCAAAGCCAACTGACAGAAAACTTTTAAGTTTTAACACATATTTCTGTGTGGAGAAATTTGAAGTAGAGCAGAGTTTCCCCTTGAATCACTCAGGAAGACGTGTCTATTTTTGCCACATCTACAATGTTTAATAAGTGGGGTCCGTCCCACAGGACGTCTAGACAAGTGTTTGGTGTGTCATATTTTTCTTAGATTAGATTGAACTTGAACTGATCAATTACTGGAGAAATGTTGTTTTGCAGAAACAAATGGTCAAAGACTGTACAAAAAACAGGATCTTAAGTAGAAAATAGTTCTTATATACAAAGGTTTGCACAGAATCTTTTTGTAATTTTTGATGCATCACAGTTAACACACCTTATTTCTATCTAATGTTACAAGCCATTAGTCCATTTATGGATGGAAATCTACAACCTATATACTGTAATACTGCATTTCTACCATTGGGTGACAGTAATACCACTAAAAGGCAGCAGTGCTTCTATGAAAAACCCAGAAAAGTAGCAAAATGCAGTCAGTAGCAGAATTCTATCTAATTGTTTATCCGCTATCTTTTTGTCACTAAGTTTACCGCATGCTGGTGTAAAGGTATACCTGTAACATCAACAGGCTGTAGCATCAGGGTTAATAAGGCATTTTCTGATTCTAATTGACAACCATATATAAGTACCTGAGGAAACACAGAAGACAACACTGATGTTTCTGGGGGGTTTTCACACCCAGTCATCCTCACATTTACTTGAAAGAGATGGTTGTGACTTCAGACGACCTGGACCTGACTGAGCTCTTCCTGAATGAGCTGTCTGGAAAATCTGCGAGAGGAATCCAAGGAACCCATGTCTTAAGCAGCCTACAGGCACGCTTCATGAACTTCTGTCCAGCAAAAGCATAAATGATGGGGTTCAGGCAACAGTGAGTGTAAGCTAAGCTCTCAGTCACAACCAGTGATATGTAAAGGTTCTTTTGTAATTCACAGGTGAAAGGCAGTTTGCCCAAAACCTGCAAAAAATCCAAGAGCATGGAAATGTTAAACGGAAACCAGAAGATGAAAAAGACAACCACTATAAGGATGATTAGCCTGACAGCATGGTGCTTCTTTGTGCTCCTCATGCTCAACAACGTAGGGATGATCCTGGAGTAACAAACTACCATAGCCAACATGGGAAGCACAAGACCTAGAATGCAGGTTGCAAAGATGTCATAAAACTTCCAGACCATGTCATCTGGTGCATACACACAGATGGAATAACTATAATGTTGGACGTGAGAGAAGATAAAAGCTGGAAGGGAGACACAGAAACTCAGCAGCCAGATACAGATGCTCAGGATGACGCCTGACCTCAGGGTGCGGCAACGAATCATTTTGTTTGCATGCATGATGGATACGTAGCGGTCCAGGGTCATGGCTACCATGAAGAAGATGCTGCTGAAGAAGCCTACGTAGTGGCTGCCTCTCAGGAAACTGCACATGAAACCTCCAAAGACCCACTCACTATAGGCGGCGAAGTGGGCAAAGAAAGGCAGAGTGAGGACGAAGACCAAGTCAGACAGAGCCAGGGTCAGCAGGCAGATGTCTGTCAGGTTGGTCTGATGCCGGTGTTTCAGCAGCACACACACCACCAGGCCGTTACCTAATAGGAGAGAGGAGGTAAGTCAAAAATTCTAAGAAAATAATTTCATATAGTGTTTGATTTACTGACTAAGATATGATAAGACATTTCTCTCCAGCCCCTACACTGGCGCAAATAATTTTTTTATTACTGATATTTGGAGTTGTGTTTAGATCAGAGCAAACATCAATTTTTTTTACCCAAAATTTAATTAATTTAATTTAATTTAATCTATGAATTGAATTGAATCTATTACAAGCAGCAAGTTTTTCCTTTTACTAAAATGGAAAGAACTTAAAAAATAAAAAAGCAGAAGCAGGTTGTGACCTGGGGCCAACCTGTAACTGGGCTCTAGTCATTAGTATAATTTTTGGGGGGTCAATTCCATTGTACAGTATGCCTTTGTTGTTAGAAGTCCTTTAGTGTGATGATTTTGAAAGATCAACAGTTGATCAAACACAGAATTTTTAAATAATTAACAGTTAAAAGCAAAACCTTGCAACATGTCTGAGGTTTTTATTTTGTAGGTTCCGCCGTGTTGGTTTCACTCTGGTTTTACTTCCTGTCTGTGTGGTGGCGATCGTGTGCACAGATGTCATGTATTTCACCTGTGTTCATTAAAACCGCCTTTGCTGTCTACATAAATATCTCTTTCTGTTTGTGTATGTGTGTTTATAGACACACTTAATTCAACAACAACAACCCAAAACACCTCACAGTATATGCAGGCTCACATACCCAGAAAGCCTAGGATGAATACCAGACTGTAGAGAGTTGGCACAAATATCTCTAAGATCCTTGGACCCATATCATCACATGGTTCAATGTTTGATTCGTTATCATTGAAGTATAAGTCGTAATCATATGGCAGGTTGGTGTTGTAGAATCCAGAACCTGGAAAGACAAATTTTTATTTTTACTTTATATATCAGACCAGTGCTCTGTTTCTAACAAATGATAACAAAAGGCATTATACAAAATAAAATACGTTTAAATGTCACTTCTTAAAAAAATACAGCCTATAGTTACTATAATTACTTGGTTAAAAAAATGGAGGCGAAATTGTTTTGTATTTGGCCATACACACCTATTTTATTACAAAGCAATTCTTCCATCTAGTGGCCACTAATGGTAAAATGAAAAATAGGATCACGGTGTATTTGTATTGTGAAATTACATTCGATTTCTACCCAAACTGTTTTGTACGTCATTACAGAAGTGTGCAGAAACATTTTAGTTCACAGTATGAATAAGCATATAAACCAAACTTTTGTGACAAAATTGTTTTTCTGAGCATACTTTTTGAGACTTTTAAATTATAACTGCTCCGTGTTTAATGATAGCAAATGCCAAATATGTAGTTTTGAAAATGCCAGAAATAATACATATTAAATATTTAATATTATCTATATATCCTGTTTTTTAAATAAAAAGTAACCTTATTACATTCTTCAAAAGAGTGCAGTAAAATATCCATCCATCAATTTCCATCCAGGGGCAGCAGTCTCCACAACCGCCACCCAAATCACACTGTATGCACCGTACTAACCCCCCTGAACCTTCCTGCAGGTGGTGAGTCCACTGGAAGGTACCAACCGCCCTAACCAGGATTTGATCTTGCCCAGGAGGTGAACCCTGGGGTTTCACACCAATGTCAGAGATATTGCCTCTGAGCTAAAGCGCCACGCAGTAAATATACATGTTTGAAAAAAATCAGCACATTCATCTCACACTTAACCTAAAACATATGGTACACAACAGGTTAGTTGGTAACTTTGTTTTGTTATTAGTTTTTTTTTAGTTAATATAGTTATAGTATATTTACCTGACATGGTGAAGTTTCAGCTGCTGCGAATCAAGTCTCTTTTTTTCTTTACTGTCACAGCTTTGGGGGGCAGAACAGAATGACAGAGGAAACATGCATAAACTGAACAGCCAATCAATAGTAACAAACAAAGTATGTTGACTGATTTGCCTTAAGAGTGGCTGAAAGATCTTTATCAGAAGATCAGGTTTCACACCTTACAACAGAAACGAGCAGAACACCAGAGACAGAAAAAAAAAAACACTTCTCTTTTTCACCCACATATATTCGTCTACAGTTTACAAAACATCAACTCAACAATATGTCTTCTTCTTTTGTCAATGTCTCAAGGTTCTTTGAATTTGGTGGTCTTCTGGTTTGGACCCTGATTTTCCAATCACACCACATCTATGATAATCAGTGACATGAACTCCACCAGGTAAACTCTATTCACCAGTTGAATGGTGGAGTTGGTGGTGTGTTTGAAGACAAAACAGGCAAACACCCATCATTGCCATTTCATGAGAAACTTACGCTTTAACAAACACTGTGGGGTCAGTGTTTTTTTGGGCCACATGCTTCTGCCAAACATTTGTCGAAACCTCTCAAGCCTCATTGGTGTAGTAGTGCCTCATTTGAATGTATAAATATGCCTTCACATCATGTCGGTGTCTTTCCTGTCCTGAGTACATTTCTATATGTATTTTTGTCATTGAGTTTATTCTTGTACAAAACTCCAGTCACTTAAATAACTTTCTTTCTTTCTTTTTCATTTCTTTCATGTCTTCATCCATTATATGTAGTGTGTACTACATCACTCTATCTATATAAATGTTTTATTGTTCTATTGTTAATGTTCTATTTTTATAAACTGCTTTTTTTAGAATATCTGCAGGGGGAAGGAGGGGGAGCGTCATTGTGAGGTTATAAAGTTAATATCATTACTTTTTTCAGCCAGCATAAAAATGTAAAACAACAAGGTGTGTTTATACATATACATTGTTAACATAAACAAGTATTTTCTTTAATTTTACATTCTTGATCAGATTGAGTTTCCACGGCCAACAACTTTCAGTTATTCGAACTCACAACTTACATATTTTATAGAGCTAGAGTTCGAGTTCTTATTTGTTATGGTAGTGCGTGAGTGACACCTTGTGGCTAAAAGTGACATTTCACTTATGATGCACAGGGCATGCCTGTCAATAAAGGTGAAAAATATGTGCAGTAAATGTCTATCAAGGTTATGGAAGTGACGGATACATTTATTATTTATTGTTACTACAACCTTCGCTTTTTCTCCCTATACCACTGCTATTATTTCTTTTTCTTTAAAACTTTAATTGTATTTGTTAATATTTGTCCAGTCGTTTTGTGCTTTTATGTCACTGTTGTTGTGTTGAATCTCGTTGGTTGTAGGAGTTTATTAGTAGCGTCGTTTTTATATTTGTGTATCTGTGTGTTTGTGCTACTGGGTCGCGGTTGTGAACTCGTCGCTCTACAGCTGGTGTCCAGTGAATCCCAGTCAGGCTGATTGACATGAGATCTGCTGACGGGGGCGGGCTAAAGAAAAGCTAGGTCAAGTTAAAAGAGAGCACCCAAAAACACAGGGAAATGGAAAGGTTTACTTTAGAAGTAAAATATTTTTATTTATTTTTTTAAAACTGATGTATGGTATTGGCATATTTACTCAAATTACGTTACATTATGTGTAAGTGGCTGGTTAAGTTTCCTCTGCACTTATATTAAATAGTAATTTGAGACTGTTTCAGGTTTTCTTCTTCTTAATATTAGTTACATACACGAGAATCACTTTCAAGTTAATAAGACAATAAAAAGAAGAAAGCAAATGTCAGCACAGCACATTAAATATCGTACACATAATGCTAGCTTATTTTATAACTGCTAGCAAGCCGGGATGGCCACATTTTATTGATGTAAAGGTTGTATATAACCGCACAAAAGATGCTTGTCCCTATCTTTACACCCACTTATACAGAAAATATTTTGCAGACTGAAACAGGGATTAAAGGAAATCTTGGGATTAAAGGAAACTTGTTCAAAGGGTTGAATTCTATTCTATTGCGTATGTTTTGAGAAATGAAAAAAAATAATCAAGCTTTTAAGAAACAGTAGCATAAAAAGTGTTGTTTAAAAAATCTTGGGACAGATAACTATACAGGTGAGATTATGGCAGTTAAAATGATGGCATGCAATAGTGTTTGATATGGTTTATTCTTTCGTTTTTGTGACGAGTTACATGTACGAGTTTACATGTAATTATACTACACAAAATGAAAGATGTGTTTTCTCTTTATAATTTTACACTAAGTTCTTCATCCAACCAGCTTCTACAGGTAAATTAATTTTGTCCATCTGTAGCCATCATCTGATCAACACTGCTGGTTTGGGACATAGAGTTTTATTCTGAAACGCTGCACAGGAAGTGATATATATTACTGATACCGCCGTGAAATCGCTTAGTGCAACTCAACCTGTGGGCATACCATTATATCAAGTGGATTTGACGGGGATCTTTCATGTGAAGATGAAAGATAAAACTGCTTTCACCAAAGTAAGTCTGACCAATACAGAGCAGAATATTCATTTATTTTTATTCAGTATCTTTAGCGGGCATTTTAACGGTCTTTGTTTGGTTCAAACTAGACTGTCATCTTCGCGCACTGTCACTTGTTTAACTTGTAACTGTTATTTAAACTGGTTCTCTTTATTTAAAAAATGAGCTAATTTAGATGTAAAGAGTTTCTTGGAAACTTGGTGATAGAAGTAAAGTAATATGTGTTCCCTCGCAGGTGAAAACTGAATGGATAATCGTCTAGTATAAAAAGCAATTGCGGATTCTAGAAGCCCTCTGTAAGAACCGCTTACGACAGAAGTTGGACTCGGTAATCACAGCAATGTCCAACTCCTTCAAACCGCCTCTAGGGTAAGTCTTTATTCCACATTCTTTTTTTTAAAAAAAAGTGAGTGTCCGTAGTTTTATGTAAGATAAAATACAAAAATAGAAAAAAACAGTTCAGTAGAATGTGTTTTTACAGCACGCAGAGAAAGGTGTTGTGAATGAATGTGTAAGTAATTAAGAAAGTATTATATATTGGCAGGTTTGTGATCTTCCTACACACGGGCGTTAGGTCAAGCCCAACTTTGGATGTGTGGAAATTGCTGTGCCGGAAGTTTCCTAAGGCTTTCCCATCCTGAAAAACACAGAATCCCTTTGATGATACTAGATACTAGTAGTCAAAGTCTTCAGGTGCTGTTGCAATAACATTGTTCCGTGCAAATATTTTGGTCAGGCAAGAGGTTTTCAGTCTGTCCTGTGCCTTTGTGAGAACTGACAACAGAGAGAGACAGAGGATTCCAGCAGCCACACCAGTGTACTCAGCATTCACAGTCATACCGCCACACATAGTTTGGACAGCTCTGAATGCTGGCCACATAATGCTGCAACAGTTGGTTGCTAGAGGATGGTAACATTTGCTGGTCGGGCAACAGGAGCAACAACTGTGGGGGCTGCCCACGAAGAATATGATGATGTGCAGCTGTGTAGTAGAAATGATCATTTTCAATTTTGTCATTGCTGGTTGTGCAGCTAGTTGAATAAGCATAATCAACGATGACTGAGAATCTGCCTCAGCATCACAGTCTCAGTGTCTTATTGGCCTACTGTCACAGTTTAACAGTGGGATTTGGACTAGTAAAACAACTTTCAAAGGTGAAACGTCTGCTTTTTAAATCCTATTCCCAAATGAAAAGTATGTTATATACTTTACACTGTCAATTTCTTATATGTCAACGATCTGACTTGCTTTATGAAATAAAAGGGTAATTGTTTAGGCTTACCATTTAATTGCCTTAAATATATCAGGGCTATCAAATGACTAATCTGATTAATCAGAGTAGTTGTGGATTAATCATGATTACTTGAGATAAATCAACATTAATATTACCAAAACAATCCATATATTGTTGGAACAGAAAGACAAATAACAGCAAGTAAATAGTGTTTCACACTTATACATTGTGTATATATGTGACTAATCCAATTATATCTCAACATTTAGCTTTACAGACTTAGTAGATTTTAGTTGCTTTCTAAACTTTAGTAAAGCCCTTATTCTCAACAATATTTATCACTCTGCATTCCCTCATTAATTCTTGACCAGACGTGCTGAAAGTAAGTCCTTGACTAGGCATGACATTGCATAAGTTTGATTACAGTGTTACAGTGTGTGGGTGTTCATTAAAGCAATTGTGGGATATACAGTACAGTAAACAGCATCATTCTGCTGACTTCATCAGGTCTGAGGTCAGCTGTGCTGCTATTGTTATTTCCTGATGCCATCATCAGTGGTTTGCCCCTTTTATTCATTACGTGTTGATTGTTCAATCTTGAAACAGTTTTTTTATTGTAGGTATAAGGTGAAAAGCTCCACAGCAGTACAGTATAGTTCAGAAAAACAACACAGTAGGTGTTCTTCAGTGGCAACATGAGAAGGCTGTGATGGTGTTCAGAAGAGCACTGACCAGGTAATTTAGTGGTTCAAGCAAAGGTCACTTCAGGAAGTTACTCTTAAACTCTAAAATTTTAGATGCTCAAAAGCCTTTTTGGCCAAATAACTAGGTAGACTGGTCACAGGGTCAGCCGGCAGTGAGAGCCCATTTGATTTGTTATCCCGTCAATGTGACTTTTAGGTCCATATAAATTACCACAAGTGTTCACTTTCGTCATCACACAGTCAACAGCTACTTTACTACTCAGCCCAGTGTCCATTAAACACATCTCCTAAAAAGTACAATGTTAACAAACACCCCATTATTTCCCCTCTCTCTCTCTCTCTCTTTCTCCCTCTCTTCCTTTCTCACTCACACACACGCATACAAAATCACCTTTGTATGTGTTAAAGTCTGTCCCTAGTGATGTTTATATGAAAACTCATTTTGTCATTTAACCCATAAAAGTGTCCTAGGATGTCTGCACTGTGTTTATTGAGGTTCAAACCTATTATGGATCCCTGGTATCACACTTTTCCCATAACCTACTGATTAAGTGACATAATTTCATTAACATAGGTTTGTATAATATTTCAGAGTATACGAAGAATAGTTTGACTTTTTCCAAAAGTAAAAATGTGCTTCCTGGATGGTCTGTAATCAGATGTTTTACAGAAATACTATCAGATCTATTTGAAGTCTGGATAGACAACATACTTAATACTTAATTAGTACTTTTGTTGTTTTTTTATATGTCTATAACTGCCTCAGCATTAGGTGGTGTTTAGAACGGAGGCCTAATTAATGTGGTTTTGTTGCATGTGTGGGGAAACAGTAAAGGAGCACCAGACTGATAAAAATTGAATGGAATAACAAATAAACTGACACATACTCTAAGTTGTTTTCAAAAACAACTTGATGAACTTTGATGTATCCTGCAGAGCTGTTTAGGTTTTGTCAATCATATGCAGGAACACAGTCGACATCAAAACCTTGAGTTCTACTTCTGCTACATTGCTCAGTTCCCACTGATCAAACTCCCACACTCTTCACTATAGTGAACACATTTGTTGCCATTTGTTACCAAGCAGACATGGCACATTTTTTCCCCTGACTCTGTCCCTGAGTGGCCCGTGGAGTGCCAAGGATTACATTTAAAGCAACTCTTTCTAAACAGAACTTCCCTCACATTGCATGATAAAATGATTCAATATTCCTAGGACACGTAGCACAATTACAGTACAGTACCTTCAAATTTGAAGTGCATTTGTTGTTTTATGCCTTGTCTTTTAAATATACACACACCCTTTAGGGAAACAGTGTTGACAGATTTTAAAGATAAATACAGTATGGGATTTCAAATAGCTGTCCATTTATACTTTGCACACACCCAGGGATAATTATTGGCTATCCACTGTCCTGCACATGTGTATGTGTGTGTCTGTGCACTCTCATGAGCAAAATCAAGTCTGGTTGCTCTTCATTCATCAGTTTGAAGTTGTCCCAGTGGCCTAACATTTCAGACCCCAATTGTCGTGTAGTGTCTACCATGTGTGTCTGTCATGTGCTTCCTAAAATACTGTGAGATAAACTAGGTAATGTAAGATATAGTAATTTTATGCCTCAAAGATCTGATTGTTATTACTACCCCTGTCCTACTACCCCTTAGGACACCTCCTCCTCTTCCTTTTCACCTTCCACAAGTGAATCTTTATTTAGAATTTTAAGGTTCATGTAGCCAGCCTCTAATTCAGCAATGTGACTAAAGACTTTCCACTATTCACTTTTTATCCTCTTTGAAATTTAAGAGCAAGTATTTGAGGCTGGGGTTTGGCAGTGATTTAGTGTATTTGGTGATATCTGCATCAGTTGAACAGGCTGCATCCTTTATTAATGGAAAGCGTGTGGATTCTTTGCTCCCAAAGCTTGATTTTGTATCACAGCACACTTTGAGTAATCTTACTTGATCAAAATCAGTTACGTTTGGCCATTGATGTGGTGATTAAGGAATATCTTATAATCGAAATGTGTGATAAACGCTGCATCAGCAGAAAAAAGGTGGTTTCTATAGCACTTTACAATCTGTCAGTTGCTTTTGTAAAATATGACTACCTCTACTGGGGGGTATATGACTTGCTTTTGCCTATGTTGGATGTATAACAATAAACAAAATTCTTAATGATAGTTTCCTGACTGTTTGTTGTTGTTTGTTTGTTTTTTAGCAAGTGCTCAAGACCTTGTTTGTTTTTTGTGGAAACCTTTTTGTCAGACTTTTATAGCTGAAGATTATTGTGAGCACCAGCTCTATTGAATTTAATTAATAGCACTTTAGTATGCTCACAATAAAAGTAGAAGTAGTGCTTTGAATAGATTTATTCCACAGGCTGAGCAATGCTATAGTGCTCCAGAAAAAAGATGTCATCCTATCTTAGGCTTGCTGTATTTTTAGACAGTATTGCTCCTTTAGTTTAGCTATGTATCCTACATTTTCTTTTATGTACATTTCTGTTTCTGGTGTAGAAAAAAACATTAAAGTACTTTTCTACTACTGATTTTGTCAGTAACCTACACGAGACTGTATTCTCTGTATTATGCAGCTGCTCATGTTTATTTTTGGAAGCTTGTTCTCATATGTTAGTCATGGTGACATGTGGGTTTGTCAGGTTGGAATGGGCGCTCACTGTATTTGAGAGTGTACAGATGGGACTCTTACCAACAAACCTACCAAAAGAGTGCTACTGCTATCACCAGAAAAGTTCAAGAGACTTCAAGAGAAGTTCCTCCTGCACCTGTTAGGAATTTTTAAGCACCTTTGAAATCCATTTAACACTACTGCCACCTTCTGTAGTGGAGTAGAGAAAACCAACATTTTCATTGTTGAATATTACCATGTTAGCAATGTAGTAAGAGGTGTTGGACAAATTGAGTACACTGGCTAGCACAGGCACAACTAAACACGTCTATAGCCACTGATTGTAATAGGCACGCTCATCCCTGACTGTTGTGCAACGGTCAGCATACATATTGCCAGTTTTGCAGTAGAGAGTGTTTGAGAACAGGAGATTAAGCTCACATTTGCAAGCTGAAACTTATATGTTGTTAGCTTGTGAGTAATCTACAGTGAGCCGAGGCATCTCCATGCACCAGTAAGGTTAACAATGGATGAATTATTGCTAATTTATTCAGAACATCAAACCTAATCCAACACATATCCCCTCACCCATTTTGAACCATATACTTCTTGCATATGCCGTCAATTGAATAAACATGGAATCAGTGAAAAGTGGTATCAGAAAGTCGCGCTTACCAAAAAATTAGAAAACCAATTCTATTTGAAATTAATATGTAACATTCATGAAATACAAAGACGAACACATTTATTCCTTGAAATATACAATGGGTTCTTAATTGTACTTTAGACTTTCGTTTAAGGCTTCCTGCCTGCTAAGAAGCAACAGTGTTTATCTTCTCATCTCTCCAGTTGCAGCTCTCTCTGTAATTGAAATGAAGCTCAGGCAGTAGGGTGTATGCTAATTCCCTGCTGTTTTGCTTCGACATTTAGTCTCCTTCCTTTCTACTCTCTCATGTCAGCGTGCCCATATCCATTCTCTAAATTTTTTGTCTCCATGCATGACAAGTTTCAGCTTTTTATTCCATTCTCTTATCTTGTTCCCTTTTGTCTTTTTTTTAATTGGATTCTGTTTAGCACCATTAAGCAGCACAGTATGTACAGTGCAGTATGTTGGAGGTAGGATTGCTGTCAGTGTTTAGCAAAGCTTGGTAAAGCGCCATGTGATGATCAGATGATGTATCTTTTCCTGCTCTGTAGACAGTAGGAAAAGTCATATCTCCAGTCTTCTATTATTGTTATTTTTATCGATATTTGTTATACTCTATGGAAATTTTGACAAGGTGGTTATGCACCACTTGCCAGAAGTGACACTTATGCACAGTGGTGAAATTGAACAGAGGAGACAAGAAGGACTGAGATTGTGGAGTGCTTTTACGGTGAGTGGATTTGTCTTACTGCACACCATTAAGTAGGTGTGAAACAGATACTCCCTGTTGACTGGTCTCTTACTCAACCTTAGGTCACTGCAGTATAACTTGGTAGGAAAACCTTTAAATACGTGTAAAGCCTGTAAGCTACTTAATTGATCCCAGGGAGAAACAATTCATTCAGCACCTGAGGTGTCTTTTTATCTCCCATAGGTTGTTACTGTTACAGATTGTGCGAAGCTTGGTTCTAATTATTTAGACATGACACCTCCTCTTACTATTGCTTAATAATTTATGTGCATGCTTTTTAACCAAATAGTGAATTTTGGTTTCAGTCACTTAAACTTTGACAAGGTAGAAACATAGGAGAAAACAGTGTTTGCCTAAATATAGCTCATATGGTAAGTAATAGATGGGAACCATGGCAGATAAAAGTTGTTTAGATACATAAAACTGGTAGTTTTCAGGATTTGTAGAATCAAAAAATCAAAACAAGACTTTTCAACAAGACATTCATCTTCTCTGTTCTGTGTACACACTTTAGGAAGATTATTGCTCTGTCTTGTCTTTGTCTCTAAGTGTTTCTCTTTCTTTTTCCTTGGGTCACCCACCCTTATGTGAATGAATACAAAACCCACAGCTGCTACTAAACTAAGGTCTGCAGTCAAGTGGTGTAAATATAGGTTGCTATGGGGACACCATGACAGCCAAAGGGTATGCTTTGTTTGTGTGTGTGTGTGCACACGCATTAGAGTGTGAGGGTGTGAGGGAGTGGCAGAGGAAGTTCCAGGATGTGTGTCCTTCCTCTTCTGTCCAATGCGCAATAGGAGAGGAAAATTTGAGTGTGCCACAGATGATGGGAGATCTTAGTGCATTTTTAAGTGTTCACACATCAGTGGCTGAGTGCTTTCTTTAAGTGGTGCTTCGGTTCAGTTCTTTTGATGATTTGACTTGATGATTATTACTTCTTTCCACATTACTCCATGTCTTGAAACTATAATTGGATTGAGTATTTTTGCATACTGTGCAGTTACACAAAGCATATGCAAATTCAGGTAATTCTTTAGGGGGTATCCTTATTTTCTTTTGCCTATTGGGTACATCTCTGGCACCCTTTAAAACCTTCAGGATGCTTTTTTTTGCTCAGGGATTGAAATGCACTTGACAAATGTCACTGCCTTTTAAGAACTTAAAAATACTTTTTTGACTACACACTTTAAAATTCCATCTGGTAAGAAATCTAGACTACAGGATTTGTAAAACCACTAAAACCAACGATGTGCATTAAATGTATTTTCTGTTTTTAATGCATGTCCTTATAGGTTATATTAGTTTTAATATATCCTGTTTTAGAACAAATCTGTTTGTTACATGTATTTCTTAAATCATTGTTCAAAAGAATGCTTTAAAGTTTTATCTTCTCTTTATATTTCAAAAATGCACAAAGCGCATCAGTGTATGTAGGTCAGCCGGCAACATGTTTTTGTCCAATTAAGCTGCACTATTCCCAGTTGGTTGTGGTCATTAGAGAATAGTAGCATGTTGTTTGAGTGAGCCCTTTGTGTTTTACTGTTGGAAAGTTACAAAGTTGCAGGTTGTACTGTTTGACATTCTTAGTTCTCAACTACTGTTGTTCTATGTTTTTTTTTTTCTTCTGCCTTAAATTGTAAGTGTCTCCACTAATATCCTCAGTGAACTGAATCTGTTAGTCAGACCAGGAGTGAGCCTCAACACTAGAATTGTACAGTAAATACACACACTATGTCATGACATGACATGAATACACACAGACATAAAATAATTGGATCACAGTTCAGTCATCAGTTACAGTATAGCTATAGTATAGTAAAGGGTAAATGGTACGGACCAACAATATGTTTATATTTTATTTATTTTATTAAATATATTTATTTTTTAAATAACTATATGTTTTTTGTTCATAAAATACAAATATATTGTCTCATACATAGCCATGGGTAGTGTCTGACATGCATACACACAAACCCTTGCGCACAGAACTCTCAACTCTAGTGTGTTATCTGCATCCATCTGCACTTATCGTTTATTGTTTCCTGAATTACGTGGCAGCACTGTGAGTTATCTGCTGGTTCAGAAAGAGGTAATATTAGTGTATTCTCCCTTTAATTACACTAACCAGCAGGCTCCAAAAGTTTGGTTCATTCTAAGTGTAGACTTCACTGTGGTACTCTCTCTTCACTCTGTTTTCCACTTATAGTTTCTCACAGACTGACACAGACCACATGGGTTTTTGGGGGAACCTTGGTAGTTAAAATAAATCCAGCATATTGTTTTCCACTTTGCCTTGATTTGTACTGTCTGTCATTCTAATGTGAGTGTCAGTTCAGTTAAGTGAAAGATATACATCCATGTCAATGGTGTTTATCCATGAGAAATTAACTGTGTGGTTCAGAGTGGTCCATTAGTACCCCTCTGTGCAGAGGTAGGTTTGTGTTCAGGATCGCTTCTGTAATTAAGCCCCTGTAGTTGATCAGCACTTACTGCTCTCTACTGTAGTGTACTTTCTCACTCCCCTCCTCCCTCTCTCTCTGTCTTTCTCACTCTTTCTCTGTTTCCTTCCCTCTCTCCCTCTCCCTCTCTGTCTGTCACTCTATTCTTGCTTATTCAAACTGTGGGAGACTAGGCAAAGCTTTCCTAAAAGAGTCTTTGTGTGTGGATGTGTGTATGTGCTTGGGGTGTGTGCGTGTTTATGTGTGTTAGAGGGAAACGGAGAGGAAAATGTTTTGCAGAGACAAACAGCAACTTCGATGGAAAGGAGGATACCAGCCGTCTGTGTTAAATCTGTACTGGGCTCCCTCCTAGTCCTCCAGTTTCAAAAGGCTCAAATTTATCAAACCTCCAAGGCACAGACTGAAGGGAAGAAAACTAAAAAGAAAAATGCTTACTTTGGAATTATTGATAACAATACTAATATACCAGTATTGATATCAGGCCTGGAACTTGACCCATTACTGTAATTGTTTTGCACTACAACCAGCTGTGCACTTGTCAGTCAGTGTCATGTGTTCTGCTTCTGGAAATCTGTCTCATTGTCATTGTAGATTCTTGAAGTAGGTCAACAGTGTTAGCTGTTTGGAGGTATTTTTAGATCAGGGAAGAACCGAACTTGCCGTGATATTGTTCTGTTATCATTTGAGCAAATTAATGACTAAGTGCCTTAGTATGGAATACACTACTCTGTTATCGTCACAGTTCTGCTCATTCCGTATTCAGCTAACTGCTTTGGTTATGCTTGACTTATGCAGGAAGTTTAAGTTCTATTAATCTCTTAACTATTGATTATATCCTTAGTTTTATTGATATATTACTTAAAGTAAAGAGATTGTGTCAGTTTGATAACTTTTTTTTTATTTTTTTGGCTGGGTGTCCTCACTGTAGTTTGAGCTGTCACACATACTATACAACACCCCATTTCTCACACAACTGTGCCACCTACTGTACTGTATACAACAGTGCCTTCTTGGTCATTGCATATCTGTTGAAATCCAAACTAAATTAGCAAGGATGACGGTCCTATTGTGAAGTATACAATCTGAAATACTTGTAATTCATAAAAAATTATATTAAGACAACTGCAGTAACATTCTTAAACAACTTTATATTCGGTCAGTTTCCATGAAATAGTGCTAAGAACATTTCTCTTCCTCTGCATTGAGAAATGGTTAAGTGACAACAAGGGTCATGTGTGTAAAAGTGAATTGATATCGAAGCTGTTGGAGCTGTTAATGGTTAACTTAAGACAGGTTAGGTCAGAGCCAGATTAGAGTCTGCTCTCAGTGTTTATCCACATGCCTTTTTCTTTGCTGCAGAGTCTTTTCTTTTAAAGCTAGACGGGATTCATATTTCAAAGAAACCCACAATGACAGTCCTTGGAACTGGATTTCTCCACAGTTTGATGAACAGTTTGTTACTCTTCTTGGACATTTAATCAGCTCAAGGACAGTATTTGACAAGAGTAAGGTGTTTTTTTGTTTTTTTACTTATCGTCAACTAATATTTATGCTGTGAAAAGAGAGTGAGTGTCAGTGTGTGCTTTAATGTGTCCCACACAATAAGTATTTGTCTTTGATAAGAAGATGTGAGTGTTGAACTTTACAGTTTATGTAAAAATGTGGTCACGTGCAGACAGCAGCACCTCGTGCATGTCATTGACATTCGGTGCATCTCCACCCATGACCTGTGGGTTTAAGCAGAGTTCCTGGACTTGACTGTTTGTAATTTAAAGTACACTTTCTGATAATTAATGTGAATAATTGTTGGATATATGATTCTGCAAAAGAAATACAAATTAACTCTGTTTACCATTTACAACCAAGATGGAAATAAAATAGTGAGTTCAGGTAATAAGAAATAACAGAATGTCTGTTTAGATTTTTTTTCAGGGGTAACAATATGATATATTGAGTTTTAAAAAAAAAACATTTAATAGAAGAAAAGCATAGTTAACACACGGTTCTGTTACATCAGGTCAATGGAATTGAAATATCTACATTGCTAGAGAAGAAATTGACGCAAAATGAAATGAATCAACTCATGAATATTGGAGTGTTAATTGTAATAAAAAAAATCAATATAGTACTGTGATCTTTCTGTGTATAGATATTTTCTTACACACATTCAGATCAATTACATTAATCTTATGTGACAAATAGCTGAAGCTGAGAGAATTAAAAAT
The DNA here is from genome assembly GCF_000523025.1 of Cynoglossus semilaevis. Lineage (NCBI taxonomy): Eukaryota > Metazoa > Chordata > Actinopteri > Pleuronectiformes > Cynoglossidae > Cynoglossus > Cynoglossus semilaevis. The sequence goes on along the minus strand of NC_024319.1, from coordinate 16,190,238 downwards.
GTCTACACAAGGGACGAATCCACAAGATAGAAACAAGATCCTCTAAATTTAATAAAATCTGAAAACCTTTAAATATGATAATGTATTAATACTGTTTATTTTGTCATCTATCAGGAAGAGAATGAAGGGACGTGCTCCACTACCACCACAGGTCCCTCAACCTTCTTCTCGCCACATCTTTAGGAAAGCAGATGGGGAAGGTTCATCAGGCACAGATGTCAAAGAAAACATGCTAAAACCCACTGTGAATTTCAAGCTCACCCTACCACAAGGGTATCAGACTTATGTAACTGAGCAAGGCAGGTAAGGATTTAAATTTAAGACTTGATGAGATATTTAGTTGTAGAAAGGGTCATTTCAATGATGAGATATTTAGTTGTAGAAAGGGTGTAGAAATGTCTGTGTGTTTACAGTTTAAAAAAAAAAAACAATCTATAGTTACACATTTATCTTTTTATTTACACATCTGGTGTTTATTAGTTGCTTCACAATATAAATATAAATCAAGATGGATGTTGTTTGATGTCAGCCCCACAGTCTGTCACTAGGATATGATGATTCATTTGTGATCCTCATTTGTGGATCTGCTTATGATACAGGTCAGGAGGCCCCTGTTAGGGGTTCTATTCTCTGCTTGGAACTTTGTTCCACTGAATGAATAGATTATGCCTGACCTGTCACTGTAGGACTTTCTCTTATGTAGGGGGAGTAATTTTTTTTTTACTGTTTTCTGGAACAAATCTTCAAGGTGTCTTTAAATGACTGCTTGACATAAAACCTTCATAAACTCCAATAAAGTGCTAGGTTTAATCATTGACACCAAACTATTTCATCAAACCAATGTTTCTATCTTTAGTTAGACCTCCAATAATACGGTCTGGCTTTGGCTGAAAGTTGCTAGGCAAATGATAAGAAAAATCTACAATCTGCATGTGTGTACAGGCGACTGTCGGGAATTAATTTCATATGTAGTTAGTTCATTCTGAAGAGTTGTATTTCTTTCTTTTTTTTACAAAATGGTACTTGATAAACTGCATAAACCTTTCCACTTTATTGGTCTTGGTAAATTTTGCTAATATTTTGTACTGACTTTGTTGAGGTTTGTACTTTTTATCAATTAAAAAATACAACACTGAATTTCATCCAAGTAAACAAATCACTATCAAAGATAACCTAAGAGAAGAAAAATAGCACAGGTCACCCTGAGTGTTGACAGCATAGTTTAGTTTGGTTTTACCAGTAGACTGTGCCCATTTGAAAGTAATTGTCAATAATGTTCTTTGTAGTAGTTTCTATGTCAGCACTGTCACCTGATCTGGCTGTTCCCAGAGAAGGTTGGACACTGATGCTGGGTTTCTTTTTTTCAGAGGATTGACAGCTACTACTATAGGTTTCCTCATTAAATTCCCAAGCCTTGACATACACCAGCAAAGCAGTTGAGCAGATTTCACAAAATCCTTTGTGGCCCAATGGACATGATCTAATCACATTAATAGTAATTAGCAATTATTTGCTTGTCATGTCTCTAAAATACTGGGACACTGGTGGTCCAACTCTAAGTAGATGTAAAGAGAAGATGTTAAATGTTGCGTACAAAATGAGAACTTAGTTTTGTGTATTCTTTTTCTAAACTTCATGATTTTTGCCATCAGTTTGCAAATTTCTCATCATTTTCAATGATTATTCTTTTTCTTACAAAGTGCACTTGTGTTATCGATCTGTTTTTTAAAAATATTTTTGTTAAAATCTTGATAATAAAACAAATATTCTCTTTCTACTTACAGCAAATACATTTGTCTTGATAGTGAACCTAGACGTTTAAGTCACAATAAACTAAATCTTTTAACCAATTTTTTTTTTTTTTTTTTCATTTCAAAATCTGTGGGCCACTTTCACCAGAATAATAAAAACTGTATAATCCCAATGTTGATGATTTCACATGTGATAAGTGTTCTAAGAATTCCTACCCAGAAATGTCCCACTACTTTGATAATGAAGAACAAAGAGAAAACACAAAAGCAGGCAGCAATTCTGCACATGAATATACCAACCGAATCTACTTGATCAGTACATTAAATGTTTGCTTAATAAATAAAATACTTGGTCTAATAAATTAAATTAAGAGAAAACTAAAAATGTGTATCAGTTATTGTCTGTTTTGACAATTTAGATTTTTCAATAAATGAGCTAAAAATCTACTCTCTCCTTTTCCCCCACACTCTCCACTACTCTCTGTCACCCTCTGTCCTACTACATCTTTCACTTTTGCTCCCTCCCTTCCCTTCTCCCTCCTTCTCTCTCTCAGCAAGGCGCTGATGGATCTGTTGGTGGAGCTGTGCAGCCGCCACCACCTAAACCCAGCACTGCACACACTGGAGCTGCTCTCGTCCGAGGGCCACCCTCTGGGTTTTAAACCCAATGCCCTGCTGGGCTCCCTGAATGTGGCCTGTGTTTTCATCAAGGAGAAAGGCCGAGAGGAGAAGGTGGTGAGCAGACCAGCACCAAGAGTGCCAGAGGTGAGTGAAGCCTTATTCCAGATTGGTTTTCCTTTTTTTCACAAATCCTTTGTCTATGCCATTAATGCATGTCACACCACATTGAAAGACCAGATTAAATATTGCAAAGTTTTATTTGCAGAGACTTGGATATTCATGTTCATTTTACCAAACCGTGACAGTTTCGTCAACTGACTTGAGTAACAAGTTTTACCCAAACCTTGGGCTTTACCTTAGGCCTAAGGTATAGAATAATACCGTAATAATAATACACAGTTTAAGACTTTATGTAATATTTGTCCCTTCCAAATCTACCTCTTTCTCATCACTGCTGGCAGACAGCAAGGCCAGTGAAACCTGTAAAGGCTTATGCTAAGGTAGGAGCAGAGTTGTACAACCACTGGCCAAGCATGTTGTTGGACTCAGTGTTTATACAGTCATTTGATGTGTACTCTGTTCATTCTTCTCAAAATATTTGTATGTATAGCTTCTTTCTCATGCTGAAGTTATTTCATCTAAGAAGAAATATTCTCTTAGTCTATTTCCTTGTCCCTGCTTCTATTCCATTCTCCTCCTACACTTTCAATATTTTATGAGTGCCTTACCTTTAGTTACCATGCATTATTTCTCTGCCCTTCTCAGGGCTCACTGGTTGCTCTCTCTCCCTCTCTCTCTCTTTGACCCAGCCTGGACTCAGGCCAGCGGCTGACACTGTTTCAAACAGTGCTGTCGGTCAACCTTCTGCCCTTTGTACAATCACCTCAAGAGTTAGAAACAATAACAATCAAAAAAAGCAGTTTACTTTAGCTATATGACATTTGAAAGGATTAAAACTTAAATTTGAATCTAATTGAAAACTTGAAATGATAGTTCCATGCACTGTATCTGACTAAAACAAAGAAAATGAAAACCAGCTGCAATATTTACATTTATTACTATAGGCCTTAACAGAAGCTAAGGTCATGATGCAACACATCAAGCAAAGCAAACATAACTGTGACATAACATGTGACTAAGTCACTTGTGACTTTGGCCATTTAATACATTACTTAGTTTTTATAGAAGCTGGTGTTGGTGACTCATAGATGACAAATTTGCTCTTCTTTACAGAACACTTTGTACTAATGTTATATACATCAGAATCACATGCATGTGCTAAATGTTTCCTCAGCAGAAAGTCTGCAACTCTGAGTTACTCATTACTCAAGTGAATGTAACCACTTTTTAGAATTAGGTACTAGGTATTTTTTCACAAGTTAAACTATTCCATGTAAAAACTATTGATGTGTTGGTGACTCATAGATGACAAATTTTTTTTCAAACCATTGTTACTTTTTTCTTCTGCAGTGACAAGTTTTTTCTTTTCCTCTAATTTTCTTTAATGTTAAACATAATGTCTTAAAACGCACTTTGCCCCATTCATGTTTTTATCAGAAAACTGTTCGCTTGATGGTGAATTTCCACGGTACCCAGAAGGCAATATTGAGGGTAAACCCATCGGTACCACTCGAGGCCTTGACCCCTGTCATTTGTGACAAGTGCGAGTTAGACCCTGTACACGTCCTGTTTCTGAAGGACAACATCAGTCGCCAAACACTACCACTGGAAAAATCTCTGTCAGATCTGGGGATCAAGGAGCTGTACGTGCATGACAAGAGTCAAGGTAGGTTTTTTGGAACATTTAAACATATTTAGCTAAGTGTGTAAAGATATGGTAAAAACATGGAAGAAAGAGAATATGAGGAAGCAAATAGTGATCAGCACTTCTAGGCTCTGAAAAATTGTGATGCTAAGGGTCACAGCCTAATAACCCAAGTCAATTTAGCCAATAGAAACTTGAGAACATCTCTTGTCATGTTTTACAATTCTTAAAATCTTAATCTAAATGAAGGCAGTTCTGAGGGTAAAATAAAAAGAGTAGCAAGGTGAACATACTGAAAGAGCCAGTAAATAAAAAAGCGTTCTTATATCATTACCATTTAATTAAATTATAGTTACAAAAAGCTGGGTTTTAGTCTTTGATCTAAAATTAAGCTACTTTATGGTCCAGAATCCAAAGTTTTGGTTTGTATACATGGAAACACTTTAGCCCTTTTGTTTTTTTATGTGTCGTAAGGTAATAAAGTCTGATCTGTGATGAAAGACCTTTGGTTTATCAGTCACATCGAGAACACTGTGTATCTTTGGTCATATACAATGGTTTATTGGTCACATATTGCCCCTGACCTTTCAAAATAATTGCCTTTTTTTTTAAGAAAGTCAAAACTGAAATGGACAGTGTTGTTGCTGTTTGAAAACAGTGAGTCCGATTTGTAAACAGCTCACCTCTGTGCTGTATCTGTGAAGTAAAATGTTTTGAACCTGTTATATTTTCCAGTTCTGCAGCCTAAAATGGCTTCAGCACCTGCCCTGAACTACTCAGGTATAAGTTCTGTCTGTTTTAGTCTCGTGGCTTCCAAATCTATGTAGTTGTTTAACCAAGTCCACTACTGTTTGTTCATTAACCATGTTGTTGTATTTGGCCATGTCTATAAATCAAAAACAAATCATTCTAAAGATACTAACACTTTGTCTTTTGAGTGAAAATGGCTAATTTCTTACTTACATTTATTGATCTTTCCTGAAAATCAAACAGCCTTTTCAGCTGTTGCCTTTTATGAAAAGCCAGTTAACCTTTTCACTCTGACCTTAAGCTAACTGTCAAGGTTAGACTGACTTGAGCATTAACAAAATTATACGACAGCTCCCTCTGCTGGGATAATTGGCACTCAGTGAAAGCAGGTACAATAATTGATATTTGCAAAATAAAATGGCAGATATAATTAGGAACTGTTGGCGTATGACCCTAAATATATAAATATTTTGAACGTATTCAATTTAAGTAATAGTGTGTTAAATGTGAAACTGGTTTTACACTTGGTAAGCTGTGGTTGCTGTTGTTATTTGCATGTCATGTCTGCCATGACAGCTTAGTTTGTATTTATAGAAAAGATATTCTCACTTATCTCTTTTGTGTTTGTTGTTAAGACGACAGTTGCTCCAGAACAGAGAAGAAAGGCCTCCTGGGTATTTTCCAGTTCAGCAGAAAAAAGAACAAAGTAAGTCCAGATAGCTTTTTAAGGGAAATTAAGAAATCTTACGATACACTTTTAGGGCATAATAAAACTAAGGCAATTATTCACAAACCAACCTGGATTGGTGATGGATAGTTATATTTATTAACAAGTGGCATACTAAACCCATGCTTGAACAGCTTAATGTTGCATGTGAGTTGTCTTCTGTTTGCAGACATCTGTGGACATGGATGATTGTGATGATAAAGCAATCGAATACCCTGATACAAACTCTAATGTAAGTTTAACTACCAAATCCAGACTTGCTGTTTTATAAAAATACATGGTTTTCCATGGCTAACCATAGGTACTAAATATGACAATAAAGTGAACATGACAGTAAAGACAGTGCATACGCTTTGGAAAAATGCAAGTACGTGGTATAATAAAAGACATCTCTATTCATACTTTGTGAAAATAGAATGACTTATTTGGAAAGATGTGGCTCTAGGGGGATTTTCTGTCTAGCTTTTCGTCCTGGTCTTGTCATGTGGGCTATTGTCCACCAGAGGGTAGTATCCGTCCCCATTTGGGTCCTGGACAGATTATTTGTGCTTTTCTTGCCTTATTTTTTATGTATTTTTATTTGTTTTACATAAAACGGATCTTAAAATCAAGACATATATATGGACCAAAAGATGAGTAAGAAGCTTAGAAACATCTGTAAAAGTAAAATGTGATCGCCTTATATCTACAATGTAATTATACTTAATAATTACAAAGTTTTGTGCTTGTGTGCGTGCTTGAGTGTATGTGTGTATATGCATGTATCTGTGTGTGCAGAGCTTTCATGTTGAACCAGATCCACAATTATAGGCTGCATTAGCTAGCCCATCTATCTTTCATACTCATAACTCAATCATGTTAACTTGATTTTGAATCCATGGACCTCCGTTGAGCAGCTGTCCTGTGTGGCTCACCTCAGATCAATATGACATTTGATTGTATTAGCTGGAGGATCACTGTCTGCTCCACTTTGGATCAGTTTACTGTTCTGTTTCTGCTGTTCTTCATCCTCATTTTCTCTGTCATGTTTGTTGTATTTCTTCAGTGTTGTAAAAGGGAACTTTGTGTTGATAACCATAATAGAAAACATATTTGTTTTATTGTTGGCTTGAATGTAGACAGTGAAAGCTGAGTCATATTTCTTCATATTGATATTCCTCAGTCGATACGTTTTTTCTAGGAGGTTTCAATGTAGCTAGCCTTTTTCTCTACGACATGATTGTTCCATGGCTGGAGTCTGTTATCAGACTACACACACATGCATTAACTTACACAAGCAAACACACACACTTATAGACATACAGTGTTATCCGCCTGAAGGCATCAGATTACCCTACCTAGGCTACATTAGCACTAAAAGCCAAGCCTCTTATCACTAATTGTTCATTAGGGGCTTATCGACTGTGTGTCTTTGTGTGTGAGTGCGTGTGTGTGAGAGAGTAAGTGTGCAAACACTAATATGGCCAGAAAGCATCATGGTGTAGACCAAAATAATCATTTTTAACCCAAAGATTTTAAGGGTGTAAAATTTGATCTCTACTGAGAATTTATTTCCTGCAAAATACTTTAAAAAAGCTTGTATTCATTGTGGTCAAATATAGACATTTCTAAATTTGTCCACAATGAATACAAGCTTAAACTTAATGTTGTTTTGCATGAAAATCTCATGAGTAAGAATAACAAACTGGTAATTGTTATCATTCATATTACTTGCTAGTCATTCAAATTGCCACCTTTGGTACTTTAGGGTCAATAATGACCTCTTTGATCAAAAATGTTCTTATTTCTTATGAGACCTTCAAATAACATGAACGTTTTTCATTTAGGTTGCAAGCAAGAGACAACATTAGTATGACATGTACATGTGAAAAGAGTGGATTTTTAAACCTTTGTAAAAAAAAACAAAGTTGAATCTGAAAAACTTAATGTTCATAAGCTGAATTAATTTTGTTTGTCATAAGGACAAACTGCTAGAGTAGTGCTCCATGTTAGAGTTGAAATGTTTTTATTACTGTGATGTTCACAAATAATTAGATTTCACGTGTCTCTATATTTTCAGGGTCTGTCCTACACCTTGGGTCAGTCTCAGTCAGTCACTAACGTGTCCAAGATGTCTCCTAAGGCCGAAATAAAGAAGAGACGGGCCCCAGCACCTCCTGAGGCTATGACAGTGACCAGCTGTGTGAGAAATCAGGTGAAGGAATACAGCTCAGCTAATTGTATTTGCGTGTTACACAAGGGTGGCGTATTAAAAACATGAGGTATGTACGTATGCGGAAAGGCGATCAGTTTGACCTTCCATTTTATTTTGGATGTTTTCGACTGGGATTTACCATCTCAAGGACACAGTGACCTGTATTGTATACAATAGTGCAACAGTTCCCTGCAGTCTCATTATACTGTTATGGCAGCATGCTGGGAAATGTTATTTAGCAACCATTGCCCTTCCATTGTCCTCATGATAATAAGCTTGTGTTTTTGAAGTGTGCTATCAACAAGATTCTTTTTGCCTCAGGACAACATAGAGACCTCTGTGTTCTTTTTTTAGCCTAATTAGCAATTAGGGAAAAAACTGTAAGAAAAGCGATGTGAGAATTTTCTGAGTCACTGTTAATTAAAAACAAAACCATTTAACGGAAATAAAAGCTTTACGCAGCACTTTCATCCAAGTTTATACATTGAACAGTTGAGTGTAGTTGTTTATCTCCGGGCTTGTGATCTCTTAATAACTACCACCACGCAAAGTGTCCTCTCATTTGCTTAAAAACACAAACTAATAAAGTCCCTCTTTTTTTTAAGACCGTTAATGCATTACTAGACTGAAATTTAATACAATCCACCTAAAATGGGGTGGAGGTTGGTCTAATGAAAGCCATGCATCTGACCTGAAGTTGAAGCCTCCACAACTGCATGCTGAGTTTTGATGTGTTTTGACATATGACAACCTATGCTGTAAATAACAATGTGTATTGACTGCATATCACAACAACGATACAGTAAGTGGATGGAAGGTGGAATGATTTGCCCAGTTGTTAAAATGCATCAAATATTTTAATCTAATCACTATAATCATCAACAATTTTATTAGTTAAAAGGTCAAGTTTAACTTTGCTAACTGTTTATTCCTTTGTGTTTGGCTTCTGTTAATATTTTTAGAATTGCAAACTGTGGTTGTGCTGAGGCAGAAGGCAACAGTTATTTGTACATGTCACTGAAAATACTGAGACAACTTATGTGTTGCTATGTTTAGCGACACATAAGCGATTTGGGAATTTTAATTTTGTCATTTTAATACTTTATCCCTTTAATCATGGATGCCTTCCCCGAAATGTGTACTGATATGATCTTGAAGTCTGAAAACTTTGTGCATGTCTACACTTAGCTGCATTTTGGTATACATCAAATGTTTTATAGCACAGTCTGCTTGGTGTGGTTGGTCAGTTGAATGGTCTACAAACAATATTTTTCCCTGGTTAATGCAACTTATTCCATTTGTAGTTCTTAACAAGGTAAAACAACCGTGGAAGATTCTCAGTCATCCAGGTCATGTTTAAGGATGAAGAGTTCTGTTAATAACAGGGGTAGCATTTTTCTGTAAAGCAGGGGGCACTTCCTGATTTTTTGTAGAATTTTAAAATCACGTCGTCCACATATTGACAGGTTTAATGATTTAACAGAAGAGTCAGGTGTCTGAAAATTGAGTGATTTTGTTGTGCAAAAGTGGTTTTAAAGGATTTAGTTTGATGAGTGACATACTGTAGCAGTTGAGCAGTATCCCATGGGGCTTTGCAGATAATGAGGGGTGTATGAATTGGATCAGCAGAAGTTCATTTCAAATCAAATCACATCAACATCATTTCCAACTTTTACTTTTATATGGAAACTGGCATTGCACTTTCTAGAGGTGGTATTAGTATTGGTATTAGACTACAAAGAGAGAAAAAAAACTAGCACACTTTTCCTGTCAGCATAAAATCACATTATCCTGGGCAAATGCAAGATCCAGTGAAACCAGATGTCACGCTATTCTTTTCAAAAATAATAACTTAACAAGAACAGGTATGTCCTTAAGGGATGTGCTGGAAGTTGGCCAGCTTACACACGGACTGATGATTACATGTACAGCATGCACAGTTGCATATTGGTGGTGTGAACAGGATCGAGCACGTAATAACAGGTTGTCTGAGGACAGCTTCCAATGATGACTCAACTCATTATAGACTTCCCTCTGTCCTCAATAAGCTTAGGTGATCAACTACTGGCAGCCATTGGGATGGAGTAATGAACAATATCATCATATTGTGAGATATTGGGTTGATGACATTGTTTTAGTGAAACTTAATGCTTTAAATAGCCTTAAGAGAGTTAGCTCAGGGCAGCTAATTAAATCATCATAGCTAGTAGCTCTAATTTGGCAAACTTTTACATGGAGCCATTCAGAACCTCATTCCATTGTTTCTGCTCTACTGCATTTTGCTTCTGGCATCTTTGTGTCATCTCTAACATGTGCTTTGAGTGAACTAAGGTTGAGCTTATTTTTATCTAAACATGTCATGTTTAAGGGAATCGAGATATTTGAACGCTGATTTCAGTATGAAGCTGCGCAGCGTGTTTGACTCAATATAAAGAAGATGTCTATAGCTGTACTTACATGGACAGACAAAATGGATCATTTCCATAGGTACCATGACTAAAGACATGACTTTTAGTCTTAGTCTTTTCGTCAGCTTTTACAGTTTGAATCATTGTATCTTTGTTGTTGTTGAGATGTGTCCTGGTTTTAATTTTAAATCAGAGCAAACCCATTTTTTAGTGAAAGCTTAATTTGAGACTAAAGGAACGCAACAAAACTCAGTCTGCAACACTTTGTCTTCTCTAAACAGTCCCAGTTATAGTTCCTGTACATTGAAAAAAAAATGAGATGGCTTTAGCTTTCATTTACAGTAAAGATAGAATCTTTACCTAATGTGATGTCTGAAGAACAGAAGATTGTGTAGTAAGCTGAGATTGGAGTGCAGTGTTTAAACAAACAGAGTTCATCATGAAGTCAGGAGACTTTGCAGTTTTTTTATGGTAAAAGAACAATAAACTATGTGTGTCTGTCCAGTCAAGAGCAGCACAATAATGTTGTGGAACTTTCAGTTCGCAAAAATCACACAGTACAAAGCAGTAGATAAATTCCAAGATTTTTTGCTTGACTTCTCAGGCCCAGGAGGAGCTTATCAAATCATGTGTAAAGCATATTTGCCTGTTTACCATGTCTGTTGCGTGCACAAGAAAACTGGGGACAACCTAGGTGAAGTGGAGAATGAGAGTGGATTAGGCACAAAATAGACAAAGTGAATCACTGAATTATGTATAGACGCAGAAACGCACAGTGACGTTAACACCAGGTCTTATGAGGGTTTAGATATGTGTATTTAGGTCTCACGACAATAACGCTACACATCGCAGGGTTTTGGTTTTCCAGTGCAGCATGAAATCTGGCACAGTTTCAGCGCCACCATGACCTTACAAAAGGACACAGCAGGGTAAAAGTTTAACCAAGGACAAACAGCTTTGGGAGGTAGAAGGTTAGGGAGTAATAAGATCAGTTTCAGGTAGCTGGCTATCTATAAATCTGTGGGAAAACCTGACCTGTGTCTTTAAAGGGATTACCTGTAAACACAGGCTGCTTGCACATCTCCTGCTGATGCTTTTATGAAATAAATGTGACTTTTTGATTTGATTTTGTCATGAAATGTTAAAACAGAAACTACCATTTTATTATTTGCTCAAACAAATGTCATACTGGTTATATGTAGTACATATGAACAGTATGCAGACCTGTCAAAACTGATGTAGGCTTACCTTAAAGTAAGTATTTTAGAAATGTATTAAGAACAAAGAAGTCCAGAAGATTTAGTGAGACAATATGTCCAAGTGTTTTAATCTTTTGTGCTCAAGATACTTAGATACTTCAGGCTCAACATCGTTCAAATGATGTTTTGATCACAGTTTACTTCAATGATCTTATGCAGAAGGTAATTTACATGTTTGCATTGTTGGTTAATCGGGGAATGTTGAGTCAATGTGTCCAAAAAGTGTTGTGTCCAAGAAGTGTTGTTTTAGTGATGTTTGTGGTTAGATAGGCTAAGCCTAGGTAAGATAATAGTTCTTGAGAGAACACAAACAAATGAGAAAGCAATGTGAGCATGGAGAGAAAAATGTAATCCAGGTTTTCCTGACGTGAGAGGTTAGAGGCCGTTTGGAAGCCATATGACTCCACTGTATGACCATGAATTCTCAAAGATGTTCTGTTATGTCCCTTTGGGAGAAAGCTGACTTCTGTTGCCAAAGAAAACAGGAAGCCTGTTCATCACTCTTTCGTCCTTTGTCCTTTCTTTAGAACTGCTGTTTTCATTAATTTGAGCCATAGCTGAAAATAGCAGGTGCTCTGGCTCTTGTTCGACAGTGTACTTTATCAGAGCTTCCAAAATGTCTGGCTGTCGGCCAACAAACCAACGACTCATCAAGGTTCATCCGGTTCCAAGATGTTTCCTCAAATAAAGTCAGATTGTAACCCCACTTAACTTTAAAATGTTACAGGTTTTGTTTAGGAAAAATACAATGGCATTTAGTTCTAGGTCCTTCAATTTCCCCATGCCAGATGATTAAAGTGTTATACATTGTTAACAGACCTGGTATTTGTAGTGAGTGATCCCATTGCATGTAGACGGGGTTAAAGACGGCACACGTTCACACATAGGATTAAAATACTTCCAGGATGCTTCTCCACCGCCGTGTGAGATCAGGTCTGACCTCCCCTGCTCTGTATGGGTCTGGTTGTACTGATATTCTGTCACTTAGATTGTGTGTGTGCCAGGCAGAGAGAATAGAAGAGAAAAATAACCAGTTATTAAAAGCTATATATGCTGTATGTAACATTATACATATATATGTTGTGTGTGTGTGTGTGTGTGTTTGTTATTCTCACTGTGAAAGTGGAAGATGTTAATCCTTTCTGATGATTGAATGTGTAAATGTCAGCATAGAAGCACAGCCACATGTGACCTAAAGTCAACTTTCTATGTGTGCTTGATTGATTTTTGGCACCATGGCTTATCATTGTAAGAGTGATTGCCTCCTATCCACTTATCCTTTATTCATACTGCCTTCTTAGTTTTGGGTCCAAGCCTAAATCTTAGTAATCAGCATTGTAAAGTGTAATCAGTTTAAATGTATGTGCCAAACCAACACACCGTATCAGTGCTACACCATCTGAATAAAACAGCATGATTTATGTGCTTCATTTTTATTGCTAGTTATAATTAAATAAAATCTGCATATTGCTTTACCATTAGTTTCATATTCTATACAACAAAAATACTTTAAGCATTTACAGAGCCACTCATATGCATATGCCTTTAAAATTATAAGCTTAACATTTATGGAGCTTATCATCAGCATCTAATGGAACAATATGCTCTATACCCATCAAAACAACCAATAAAATTTTGAATTTTGTCCCTAAATTCTTACTTCAAAATGATTTTATGATGATGTGATCCAGGTTCTTATGTTATTTTTGTTAGGATGATTCAACCTGAAATTGTAATTATTTATTACATACTGTATTGTAAGGATCAGGTAAACCACCACTTATCCACTCTAAGCCACAGGCAGATGGATGTGAGAAGTTTGCCTTTTGTGGTGTCTGGTGTCTGTCTCAAGGTAGTCACTATAAGCTGCCTATTCTTATGCACTGACCTTGAACATTGTGAAAGTATGAGTTAGGGGCCAATAATAGGGGAACTTGTCACCCTGCCATGCAGACTGTGTGGGACAGGATTTGTTTGCATGTGAAACTGTCAGAAAGCATTGTAAATGACACCAACCAGGACAGCTGGAACAAACAAACTCAGTGAAGCTATTTTTGTGTCTGGCTTAGTCATTTGTGGCATTGTGTAAGCTGCTGTGTAATTATCATTTGTAGCAGACATAAATTTATATCAGTATATAATAATGACTACCCATAGTTATCTTTAACATACACCAGTTTAGAGCTGAAAACTGCTGACACATGGTCCACTCTATATTGGACCAAAGCTGAAGCAACACACCTGTAGTTGATGGTTACTCCTTTACTATAGACTCTGTTCTGCTCAGTTCATACTGTATGTCACAAGTTGTACTGCCTACAGACTCACCAAACTTTGCCTATGGGCACATTGGCATTAAAATGTAGAAGAAAAAAAACAGTTGAGTGGTGAATACCCCACCTCCCATTGCTAGGAAAACTTGTTCAACCACAATCACTCGTAGATTAGATTGTGAAACAACGGGAGTCAAATTATGACTAACATCCAAAAAAGTACTTTTCAATACCAACTGTTAGAAATACATTTATTGTTTAAAATTACAACATTGATGTCGTTAGATTCAATCTAGCATACCTTTTCCAGTTTGACTATTTTTTAGATCTTAAAATGACTATGATTTTGCGATACACACAAAAAAATGAAGGACAAATACAACACATGAAGAGAAGGTGTGGAAAACCTGTGAAATTTTGTGGGTTAGGGGGACAAATGAGCCAACAATGAAATTGGGTCAGCGGTGTGTACGTTTACCCTCAGCAACCCTCTTCAACGCCCCTCTGTTCCATACGCTTATTGTCAAAACTTCGTTACAACGTTTTTCAGCATACATTCACAGCCTTGATATGTCTGTTGTGTAACCCACATACACACACACATATGCTTACTGTCCTACAGTCCACTGTTAGGATGTTTTTGACCTTACTGCCCTCACAGCACTGAGACAGTTCAGCTTGTATTATTATGTCTGACACGCACATACATATATACGCGTTCATTTGCACGCACACGCATATATAAAAAAAGTACTCGAGCATGCGCCGATTCTCTCACACACATACAGTGTACACACACACACAGTCTATTTAACATTCCACATTAGCGCTGTAATGTTGCTCTGTTACACAGCCCCTCACCCATCAAGAGGCCTTCAAAACAACTGATGAATGGTCACGCCACCAGGTTGAAGCCTCCATGGGTGGCCCTATCTGATCAACATTTTCCAACATGGGGCCCTTTGCCTCTCAAACCATAGGGTGGAAAATTTAATGGACACACTAGACTGTCATGGCATGGCCTTTAATACACTTTTGTGTGACAATGCATTCCCTAAAACATATAGACATGTCAATTTATTTCTCAGTTTTCTAAGCATTGGATACATCATCAATTTAGAGGGGACCATTTTAATAGATAGATCTTACCCCAGATACATTTTGATACACTTAAGCAGCATATTGTGACTAGGCAAAGCAGAAAAAATGAGCAATCGAGCAGATTTATTTTTGTTTAATGAGGTGGCTTAATGAGAAAATAAACACCATTTGCTGAACATCTGCCATGATAACTTAAGACACACAAGAAGTGGATAACAAAGACATTGTAATCAAGATCTTTCTTTGCTCTTGGTCTAGGAATTAATGTCAAAACAAACAAAATTACTTTGCTATAAAAACAAGGAAGTCAGTTAATGAGAAGAATGGGTGATGACATCATTGAAGATTCGGTCGATCAATCTCAATTCACAAGGTCTTTGCTGCTAATTTTGCGTAGCTGTCAAACATATTTTATTGAAATAATATTTATAATATAGTAATATTAAGTTAATAGTGATAGCATATCATTTATTGGCATCCAAATTGGTGTTGCATGTTGCACATTTGCAAAGATAGCAAAGAAACCTACGGCCTCGAAGATGTTCCTTCTACCAGATAGCAATCAGAGTCCATGCCTGTTTCCAGTAATAGCACTCACATACACATGGCAGCAGCACACAAATAAACCCTGCAGCCCACCTCATTCCATTTCACTGTAGGAGATACATTTTCAATATAATGTAATTGCACTTAAGTACATTCGTGAGTTTGTTTGTCACACATAAAATCATATGTGCATATGTGTTGAGGCTGCAGCTCTCTTCATTTCATAGCGGGGTAGGCGGTGGTCTTATGTTTCACTCTGCAGGGAACACACATGCACACACACACACACACACACATGCACACACATCCATCTTCATGGGCAACTCAGTCATCCATTTCGACTTCAACTTTGGCCCACATCACTGGAGGGTCTGTATTCGTGTATGTCTGAGTGTGGGAGAGGGGAAGAAGTGGGAGACCAAGGAAGAGAAAGACAGCCAGTTGGGGGCCCATTTGGATTTCCATAGCATACCATGCAGTGAGTTCACTGAGTTCATATGCGTGAACCCAGTTCGCCTGCAGTAAGGCAAGGTGCCCTGATCTCTCACTCATTCTCTATCTGTTGTCCTGCATGATGCAACTCTACATTCAGCAACATGACAAGTGGAACACCACAGCAATTATTTATTTATTTTTTTTACAAAAGACAAATGCATTGTTTAAACCTGTCTTTAGAGCTCCAATTTTAAAATAGAGGCAACATCCATGTCTGTGTCTGTGTCATACATGCAGTCTGTCTCAAACTAAGGATTACCTTTTGATCATTTACATTATATATGTGTGTGTGTGTGTGTATGTGTGTATATATGTATATACGTAATTCCAGAAATGTTAGTTTTAAAATTAAAATTTTGTGCAGCTTCATAAATACAAAAGAATTAGTGTTTTAGTTTTTGTATATTAGTATTACATTAGAAATGAATATTGATGTTAAACGTATATATTACCTTTGCAAGGAAAATTATTTTTTGCTTTCCTTTTGCTCTTTAAGGTTACGTTAGCAAATTTCGTTTTGCAGACTTTTGTGTTATGAAAGATGAATTGATCTATTAAAGAAACAATTGTCACATTTTTCTCAGCCTTATCAAGGCCTTCTACAACTTGTCAAATGGAACTTGCAGATTGCGTCTCTGCACACACTTAGCAGAATTGTACATCTCTTAAATGTCTGAGCCCAGACTTGGCTGCACTTCAGGTCTGTCAGAGGGATCAATGATTATACCTTTTGTTATTCAGCATCACAGTAAAGGTCATTGACCACATTGATAGATAAATACATTTGAATGCTCTATTCAGCTTATCAACTGTAACCCTGCCAGCTGTTGTTGATATGTTGTGTATAGGATAATTTGAAGGCAATGCTGGTACTTGGATGGAATTTAAAGACCCAGAGGGCTGCCAAACCCCCACTCGATTTAATTATTCAGTAGCTAACTCTACCCATGTTGTGGCAGACTGAATTTACAGGCTGATTTATAGGTAGACCACACACAAAAAGAAACACCAACACATGCACAAGGTGCTCACATCACTTTTTTAAATCTCTTTCATTAACGTTTGCTTGCTTTCTTTTAGATTGGACTTGCTGTAGAAAGTCAACAAAGGAAAAGAAAAGCTCCAGGTCCCCCTCCCAACTTATCTGCTACCACCCTGGGATCTGATGACATTTCAGCTTCTGCCAGTCCTCATTACCATACTTCTGAGACACCAACCTCAGGCACCAAGTCGGCAGAGTCAGTCCTTGCCTCCTCTACCATTGTGATAATGCAAACAATTCAACCGGTCCCCACTAAAACACCAACACAACCTACACCCACCAGCTCCCCATCCACAGGTAGCAGCACCACAGACAGCCTGGCTGTCCAGGATTCCAGCTCTGAAAATGATGTTTCAGACGATGATCTGGAGATGGACGGTTCTCAATGCAGCACCCTCACCAGCAGCACAGCCAGTGGCTCTGTTCAGGTCCAACCCACTGAGAAAAGCTCTAGCTACAGGATGGAGAAAGTCAGCACATTTGCCACCAAATCGAATCAGGATTCGTCTTCAGCCAGCAGCTCCCGATCGGAGACTGAGTCAGCACTCAACCTGAAAATGGAAGAAGTTGAAAACAACAGACAAAGTGCAACAGGTAAATATACTTACATTAATCACTCCTAATCTTACTTTGGCTAGGTTACAGCTTGTGTCCTAATAGTAGCAGAAAAATGAACATGATAGCATATTCCAAAAAATCTCAAGAAGTGTAAGTGTATTCCAACTGGACCAAAGATATATTTGATAGAACACGTTTTCTTAGCTCGATGCAAGTGTGTCACTTACCTGTGGAACACATAAGAACAGGATGCACAGTTGGCAGAAAGCAAGTGCGCAGAGACAGTGCTCTGTGGAATGCTTTACTGGAAAACATTTGGTCTTGCCATCCACTTTGGTGCTACTTTGACACATTGCAGTGTCTCTGCTTCATTCAAATTCATGTTTCATGAATGGTTTGACAATCCTAAACTTTGCCTTCAATTTCCTCAGTTCTCAATCCAAATAAATATCATTGGGATTAATTTTGCATTACATACTTGTCTGTGCTAACTCAATTAAAGTAGCAGGTGGCTTTTGAATGACGCAAACAGCGATTGGATCCCATGTCAATTGTTCTGATGAAGTCAGATTTTTGCTTCGCTCTACATTATCCCTCCAAAGAAGAAAATACAAGATTACACATTTACTGAAAATGTGTTCAGGTATTATGATATTTCTACCAAAATACTTGTACCTGACAGTTTTGGTATGAATTCATTTTATTTTATATTATACTTATGCATTTTTCAACCAGAAACTGTGGCTCTTTTTACTCTATATCAACACCCACCTATATGTGTTATAATATATTACACCAGTTACATTTATATGAACTGAATTGTGAACTTTTTGACACTTTTTTCTTCATAACACAGTATAGAATCTTTCCTTTAAAAGGGAACTGATCGTGGATCACTGAGCCATAGAAGGTCATTGTATGTTGAGAAATTCAAACCTATAGGCATTCAAACGATCGCTAACATTTCTTCATTTCTAATCTTCTTGAAAAGTGACTTAACTTGTTCCCTACAGCGCTGAGCTGTCAAACTGCAGCAGAAGAAGATTGCGATTCATGTAAACATGTCTGCATGCATGTCACGGCTAAACTACAGAAACCTGGTTTCATCTTTCTATCTGTGATTTTCTCTCTTTTTACTCCTGATGTTTTCTTTCTCTGTCCTCATTTTTCTAATGTGGACTGACAGATATGAAGTCGCAAGCACCCATAATAGAACTGAACAGACTTTATGTGACTTTTTCCTGTTCGTTTATTGGTCTTGATGAAACCTATAGCTCTGACAGAGGCAGAGATGAAAGAAGCGAACTTGGAACAGAGATGAGGAAGGTTAGGGTGCCAGACTGCAGATCAGAAAAAAGAGCCTGAGAAATGGGATGGCAGGGAAGCAAAGTAGAAATAAGACCACTGGGGAGGACTTAGGCAGATGAGAATAATGGATAGGGAGATAAAAGCAGGAGGATGAATGAAGAATGAGGACGTTTGTGTGACAGACAGGATAGAAGAGACATCAGAGAATCATTAATAAATTCATAGACTAAGGACATGTCTTTTCATGTCCTTACACTTTGCTGATCTGGCATCACCTTCTGTCTCTTTATGGTTATTCTATAGCTGCTCATGTCTCCACTGTTCACTGTACATGCTTCTACTTTAGAATTCCTTCAGAAATAGACACTTTCTTCATAAAAGTTCATTTGGTCCTGTCTTATTCTCTGTCCAATTTTTAACTTTCCACATTTTTTGGAATGTTTTTCATTGTAGCTGTGCTGTGTTACATATGAACAGTACATATTCGGCACAAAATGAATATTTGTTCGACAGGTTGGGGCTAGACAACTGCACCCTTTGCATCCATACAGTGCATACTGGTGTCATTCTGCTTAGATAGACAGACTGAAATCTGTACAGTACAAGTTACCTCAATGGAAGGACTAATTTTATCACAACATAATGTTTTGTATATAACAATTGGAGTCAAAGTCAACTCTGCTGACAATATTACACTTACTATAACACCAAATTGAAAAACAACTAGTATGCATTACATTTTTTGATCATAGACTTATTTTCTGTGTTTTCCCTGCCCTCAGTGAGGCTGGTCTGACACAAGCTGGGCTTCTGACCTGAAGTTGAAGCACGTTTGTGCAGTGTATATTAAAGCAACAATAAGGGGATGGACTGTGGAATTATTGTTGTCATTTTGTTCATACTTAAAAATATGTATTTTGATCAATATAAATGTTGTCATTTTGTTCATACTTAAAAATGTGTATTTTGATAAATATAAAACATTAACCTATGTACATATATACTGCAAGCCCACATAACAGTGCACATGCTGTACAGTATATATAAAGTATACACTTCTCTGAGGTCAAACTTGAAATGATACATGATACTGTAGCAAGAAAATCAAATGGCAGCGTAAGGTAAAATGCGCATATCAATGAGAATTAAAAGAACATCCCTGTCAGATGTGCAGTGATACATGATCCCGGGGCATTTAATATATACAGTACATCAGCAATATTTGTTTAGTTGCCATCTGTTATCAGATCAGCATATTTAAGACGTTTCTGTGTAATTTTATGTGATACAGATTTGTGTTTTTAAGCAAGTACAGGTGGACAGGAGGGGACTGTTAAGTGAATTATTGGACTTGATTAAAGATGAAAAAATAAGTATTTGGACTTTATGTGTGTGTTTGGGTGGAATCTACAGGCAAGTGTTATTATTGCACAGGGTTCACCGTACTAAATTTCATCATCTGAACTCCCTAATATTTTCAATGACAGAGCAAACAGATAAAGCAGCGTGTTGACAGCTCCTGCTGACTTAACAGGCTGATGCAGAAGGACATTTAAGGTAGCTGTTGTACAACCCTGTCCTTTTACAGTAACAGTAACTTTATGCCCTACATGTCATAATGTTATTTAGATTGATTAGTCAACATATTTTGTGTTAACCAAGTCGAAGTTTTACAAATGTCTGGTAAACATCAAGATTCTCAAGGCCAAAGTATATATTTTTTCTTCTTCTTCTTCTTCTTTTTACTTATAATTTAAATCTCCCTCACAATCATGCCCATTATTGCTGCCCTGCTCCACCAACAGGAACTCCTGATCAACAAGCACCTCCTAAACCTCGACGTTGCCCAACCCACGGACCACTGCAACATGTTCCCTCTGCCTCATCCACTCCACCCCCGCTTTCCCCTCCCATTGAGTCTACAGGAAATAAATCCCCAGAGAGTCCTATAGAGATGGAAGAAACGGCACCCCAGTGTAGGTTCCAGATGGTCTGCTTCTCGATTTGACTAATTCCTGGTCTTTCTTTTCTTTCCCAGAAGCTGCCTCATCCTCTACTTTCTTTTCTTTTTTTTTTCTTTCTAATATTTTTGTACAGCTGATGTGAATTTGTGAAAGTGTCTGTCTTTACAATGTTTCCAGTGCTTTGCCCTGACATGACTTGCATCTTTCAGTGAGCAACCTGTGCAGCTGAGTTGTTAGGTTAGTCCACGGGGGGTTAAGGTATTTCATATCTATAAATGTCAAACAATAGTCCCTGTTATTCTGCCTGTCCCGTAAGTCAAGGCTAAGGTCAACACCAATCACCATAGTAGATTTTATGTTGTACTAAACACTACATAGGATTATATTACATTTGCAATGAAAAAATGTGGCACCTTACATGAGTGACCTTTATTCAAGTGTGTGGACCTGTTCCCATATATTCACTGCAGACATGCTGTATCTGTGTTAAAACACATCTGTTCTTCCCTTTCTCCTCACCCCTCACCCTTCTCTGTAGTATACTGCTGTGGACCTGTACGTCTGCGCTCCAGTCACTCCTGAAGTGTCCACCTGGCCTGACCCTTCTTCACCTGACTGTCCATTCTCTCCCATTTCCCTTTGCTTCATCTGTGAACTTTTCCTTTCTCTTTTCACTTTCTCTTTTAAATTTCTCAGTATTTACATTATTTTACTGTATATTCTCTGTTCAATATTCATTTTCCGTTAAATGGTTTCTCTTGTCACTTTTAGAGGCCACTTTTTGGTACTTGTCTTCATCTGTTTTAGCATGGTTTTAAATGTATAATATTTTATGACAGCTGTTTCAAGGAATATTTAGTGTGTGAACTAATGTTCTAAAATATATATATATATATTTTGTTTGTTTTAATCTTGAACTCATTGCTGCCTTTCATTGATTATGTATGAGATCAGGGCTGAGTTAAAAGCAGACTGGAGAATGTGGTAAGAATATACAATGACAGCAGAGCTAATCCCTGGGAGGATCGGGTTCAATGTGATTGATGAGTGACATGCTGAAATGAGGTTATGAGGCAAGGCCACGCAATATCTACCAGCCAATATTTTGGTGATGTGATATCTGCAGATCAATAGCTGTAACGTGTATGTTTTCCCTGTACCTGGTGTTGGAGATCACAGTAGAAACTGGAGATGGGAGGGCATGTTGCCTTTGGCATGAATATGGAAAAGGGTGATCCATCAATGACACTAGTAGAAGGAGCAAGTGTGTTTTAAAGATGTAGTTCTAACATTAGTCTGGAAAGTTTTGTTTTTTAAAGAATGTTCTTAGATGTCAATTTAAAATATAGTATTTCTCAATATACATATAAGGTTAACAGTCAGCTTACAGTAATTAAATCATTTCAAAACACTTAAAAATATCAAGTTATTTTGTCAATGTAAAGTGCTGTTATGCATAGCCCATACGTACAGTATACTGTATGTACTGTAGTTTTGGTTGTGAGAGGTTCAGGTATCTGTGGTTATTATTTAGCATATTAATACATAATAATGGAATAATTGTTTTGGTCATTGAAGTTTATCTGTTGTAGTCTTTCTGATATCTTTAAGCTCAACTATTTTTAGGTCAGTCATGTATGTTGAAAAATGTCAGGCATATTTGATGAGTGAACCCAGTTTCTCTCTCAGAGCTTTTCATTAGCGATTTATAAGTGCTCTTGTACCTGAGTTGAATTGCTATGGAAAAAACAACATTTTAAATAAAAGTATAAGATTATATAGAATGTAATACTCTGATTCTTCCTGGTAACTTGGAACAGTATTGAATTTTAACCAAAATGTCTTGAATGGAGGAATGATCCAAAGGTCACATTGAGTTATGGCGATGTGAAAACTTTGTTTACTTGTGTAATTTTTGCTATACAGACAGGGCAAAAACTAGTGTGAGAGTGTGTGTGTATGTGTGTGTTTGTGGCCGATTGTGGCTGTAGCTGGCATGACTAAGCTGTTGCTGGGAAGGAGCTTGGAGGACAACCCTGTGAGTCATCACCACATCTCCTGGAACTGACAGTTCTCTCAACACCATTAGGACTAGGCCCAAAACTGACAGGCCTAGTGCACACAAGCACACACACACACACAGACATGCTAAAGCACAAAGCATGTCCAAATGCATGCACACACTTAGACACCTGGTATCACTAACCGTGTCACTTGCTGCTAAACTCATTTTGGAGAATTCTGTGCTGGCTGGACTGTAGAAACTTAACAAATGGTGCATTGATTTTTATTATCTTGGCCTTGGGTTCAGTGAGATCAGAGAGAGATTAAATAACTTCTCAAAAAAAAAAAAAAAAACCCCACAGTACTGACCAGAGCATGAGAGTGTGTAAGAGATGAGAGGGCATGAACCAACAGTGTCTTTCACTGGAACCTAAAAGAGTACTGTAAAAATCTAATTAAAATGAGTTATTTACAGTAAATCCACCCACACATCATTAAAGCTGTTTTATCAGACCACAAGTGGTTGTGCTCTGGGCTTGTGTTTGTATATTTGGCTTGTGTTTTCTGGTCTGTATGTGTGGTGAATGAATGTTGAAACTAACATAAATACATCCTCAATATATTTTTTTAAATGTCTCTCCTCACACACTGCTTTTATTTTGTCCACTCAATTTTCTTTAGTTTATTTTTCTTCAAAAACATTACAAAATACAACTTTTTTTAAATTATCTTTTAGGTGCAAATAAAACAACGCTGTAATGTATTTGTTATCATATTTGAAATTTTAGATGTCAGTTGGCTTCCATTGTATGCCATGGTGGGTTTTTTTTTTTAAATCAACCAAGAGACCACCTAATTAAATAACTTCAAGACAGAGAATCTGCTCAGCAGATGCTACAGCTTAATATAATTTTACCTCTGAACTGCCAAAGACTCGGGTCATAGACAAAACAGACAATCCCTCCCTGTCGCTGTTTCTGTTTCAGTCGGGGGAGAGATCAGGGGGGTGAATAGGGTGACCAGGTGTCCGTCTTGTATACAAACCAGTACAAGTACTTCAATTTGTGTATTTGCTGATTAATGAACTGGAAGGTTGTGTTATACTGCAGAGCTTTATGACCAATAGTGCATTTCAATGGAAAACGCTGTCTCTATGTTTCTAGTTAATGTCACTTAAACTGTGCAGCATTTGTAGCATAGTTCCAGGCTATAATAAACAAATTAACTCACAGTGGTGCTAGATTTAGCTGATTCACAATTTACTTTCATTGCATGGTGTGATTCAACAGAAACCTGTGTGAAATAGTTTGATAAAACTTACTAACAGTCAAAAAAGTCATAGGTCATAATCCTGATCCTGACATCTCTCTGTATTCTGGAACAGCTTGGCTCCACTCCATGCAGAGCTCTGCAGTCAGGGGACACAATGATACTGAAACGCCTGAGGAGGAAACTGTATCCCTCAACAGCAGCAGTGGTAGCAGCTTGCCAGACCAAGGTTACGCTGCCTCAGAGGGCATGGCAGAGGGTGAAGACTCGGGCATTGTCAGTTCTCCAACTGACACCCAGCCCACATCTCCAGATGGGAGTTTGTCTCTGGATGGAAATAGCGGAGGCGGGGGAGAAAGACTTCTGGGACCAGTCCGGGACAATTCCAGTGACAGTGATGAGGGATGTGCCACCTGGGGATCAAGATGCAGGTAGAAAAAAAATCCAAAACAGCCTGAGAGAGATGATGCATTGTAGTTATGGGCTTATGGGTTGTAAATAAAGATGAGGGAAGAGAGTAATTAAGCAGAGCATTCTAGAGTAATGTATTTGATTTATGATTTATTCCACTGTGATGATTAAAATCCTCATTCATGGTGGTGAGACACATTAATGCACTGCTGCTTTGGCCTCAACAAAAAGACTGTCTACCTGACTCATTAATCTGTCTGGGCTCCTGCTTCTGAGTATGAACTCATCTCTCTTCCAACTCATATCCATCGTCTGTCTCAGATCACTCTCATTACTGTCCTTTTTTATGACATAATCCATTTTAATTGTTCCTAGTTTCCTGGCAGCAGAAGTAATGCATGTACTATTTAACCTTGTTTATAATCTCTACGCCTTGCTAAAAATACGATCTTCAGCTGAGTGCTAGCTAAAGTATTAATGGTCATTTTCCTCCTGTATTGTCCTGCCATAGAGATTTTGTTTTGATTTTTTTTTTTTTTCAAGCAGAAAAAGTATTCTGCATGTGTTACAGTATTTGACATCTAGCCAGTGCTGGCTCCCTCAACCCTGAATGGGCTGGGCTTTATAAGTTATGGTTTTAGTCAAGCATTCAAAGCTTTTTGTGGAAAATGAATAATGCCACACAACACTTTTGCACCTTTAAAAGTTGCTGTGAAATTGTCATGGTAGAGTTCCCAGACGCAGGATCCTGGATCAATGCTGTTGCTCAGAGAAACTTTATAAATCTTTGGTCTGGCCTGATGCTGCTGGCTCCTCGGTTTTCCAGGAAACCACTATAACCTTGTTTTCTCAGAAACGTTGAGGAAAAGGAGACCAGCCCAAATCTCTTAGAAGACAAATTTTGTTTGGTTTGGCTTCCTTGTTGCAATTTGTTATGGCTAATACACCACTAACTCATGGTAATGCAGCTTTGAACCACTGAAGAGAGCTGGGGCTGTTTGAACTGTGGTAATATTGTCTTTGCTGTGGAGTGTGTTTTAAAGCCAACACTCTCCAATAAAAACAAAATTCGCATTTGAAAAAGAAAGTCTTTTTGGGGCAACAATAACACTTTTCTGTTCCTTTTTTTCTCTTGCTGAACTGTATTTAACCTCTTGGTTTTCAATACAGATAAGTTATTGGAAATAAGTTGGTAAAACAGCTGTTCAGTTACATCTGGTTTAATCTGGTTAATGATACTGTTATGCCAAGCTTTCTCAATGGAGAAGGACAGTTATGTTAATTACAATCTTGGAGAGAAAAATTGTTGATCAATTGCTATCGGGTGCTAAAATTGGAGGCTGACCTTTACAGGATTATGGATACATTGTTAGTAAGGTTTACTGATGTTGTTATATTAATCCTAGCTTGTACTGTATAACTGGATGAGTCATTTTGTGTATTTTGATGTTAAATTTGCATTAAAATATGCAAAAGTGACAGTGTTTCAAGAAGCCCAAAACTAAGGATTAAAAAACAGTAGAAACTGAATGAGAGGAGGCAACGTTTAAATTAGACTTGCATTTGTAAGTTACATGTAAAACCAGTACAAAATAGTTAGTTAGTTAGTTCGCTTTGTACATTTTTTACGTGGCTGCGATGATTTTTGACAATAACTGTCTGCACCATCAGGCACAATGGCATCAACCTAGAGGCAAAGTGCAAAAAATCATCACAGAGATATGAAAACGACCCGAACGTCACAGCCAAGGTCCATCAGACTTTGGTAGATTTTGAAGCAGGACTTTCAAGTAAGGAGTTTTTTTTTCTTCTGTCAAAATATCACTATCATATATCACTGTCATATTATGTACCAAAACCTTTTGCCCTTCATTTTTAGACCACATTGATATCGCCTCTTTTAAGGAGGCTTCCTATAACGTGTCCACAGACAGTAATGAAGTGCCAGTGTCTGTAGTGGACATGGATGTGCCAGTCACAGCCATAGATGAAGTTCTGGAGGACTATGAAATGAACATTGTTGAAAATGAAGGGACATTGGTGAAAAAGACCATATCAGCTGGTAGCAAAGGTAACAATTTTAACTCAACCTCATTTTTTACCTCATATTTTGTGAAGAAAACCATTTTTGTCAAACCAGTGAAAGAATGTTTTATATTTTGTTCATCTTTTCTCTGTTTTCCCTTTTTTTAAACAGGTCCAGAGTTTAGTCACAAGCTCACCTCAGAACTAAAGAATAAGAACAACAATGCTCACACAGCTAATGATAGCAGCAAAAAAAAGAAAACTACTAAGCAGCCACCTCAACTCAAGCAGCATGGGAACTCACCACTGAACAAGTCTAGTGTTGATAAAGAGGAAGATAAGATATTAGAGATAAAAAGCAAAGCCAGGACTGATTCAAAGAGTGTGAAAGAGGATAAAGGAGGCTCAGAATCACTAATGAAATCTCATGTTGACAGGCAGAAACACAGCAAAAGAAGGAACAGCAGACCTGATGGTATCAAAAGCGATGTTCAGTACTCTCAAGAGAGAAAACCAGTTCTACCACTAGAAAGCCAGATAACAGAAAGAGTCAAAGAGTCACACAGTAAAATCACTCAAAATGTTTCCTCACGCTTTGGTATGAAAACTTTCACTGTGGTTCCTCCAAAACCTTCTGTTATTCATGATGATACAGAAAACTCATTAGTCACAGAAAATAAAGGTGCCATTAAGATCGATGATCAAGGAAATATGGTTAAAGTTGGAACAAATACAGAACATTTTGGTGGTTTATTGGGATTTGAAAATAATGGCAACGAGCAAACTCCTCTCCTTGGAAAAGCCAAAGCTTTTTGGAGTGTATGTCATGAAAGGCAAGAAAGTTTAGTGGCTCCCAGCAAAAGTAAGTTGAATAAAACCAAGGAAATCACGGATGAACCAAGAAGTACACTAATTATAAGTTCAGACAAGACATGGAGGAATAACAATACGGAACACCATCAGACAGCAACAACAAAAAGTGTGGCTTATAAACCCACAGAGAGAGTCAAACCTGCAGATACTGTTAAAGAAGAAACTAAAGTATCAACAAATGACATCCATGTTGCAAAGGAGTTAAAGGTGGAAGGCAAGACGACAGTGTCCAAAAATATCCAGCAGCCAAGTAATAAATCTCTTCTTCCAGCTGCACACCTCCCAGACCTGAACAGAGACCTGTCTTTTCTCAAACCAGCGAAGCGAACGTCAAGTCATTATGTAGCGTCTGCCATCAATAAATACACCCCACAACCAACTGCTAAACCAAACCCTGTCCGTCCTGTCTCTGACTTCTCTGTTTCTGTGAAAAATCAGAGCACTGTCGTCCAGAGATCTGCACGGTCTATACAAGTAAATCCACACCAGTCTTCCCAGTCAGATAATAAGCAGAGTGACTCTACTTCTAAACCCGACCCTCCTTGTTCCAAAAGGTCCATAAGTTACCCAGAGTATATGTCAGATGGCCAGAGAGATTTTAAAGAATTGAATGCAGAAAGAGGAATATTTAGAACTTGTGCTGGATCCTCAAAAGAAAGCGTATTCACACTGGAAACAGAAACTGTCAAGAATAAGCAGAGTCATTATAATGGCCTGAACCAAATAGAAGTGACCGCCAACAATGACAGAGACAATATTAGACGTATTGGTCTCAGAAGCGCCAAGGCTGCACCGAGCAGCTCAACTCACTCTCCTGTTCAACCACACACTGCCTCTCAGAACACTGCCTTAAATGTAAGTAAACTAGAATCCACTATATTAATATTCTGTGTACAATGTAGTATGTACTTATACTGCACCACCTTTTCTGCAGGACACAAAAGACACTATCAAGGTAGCCAATCGTATAACACCAGATGATAGATCGCAGCCTTCTGTCACAGTGTCTGACAACTGTATATCACAGACAGTGACAGTGTTTGGGCCAATTAAAAAGTTCAGGCCAGTGATTTGTAGATCTGTAGAGAAGGAAACGTCTCTGCACAGCAGTCTGATGGAGGCGATCCAGACGGGGGGAGGCAAGGACAGACTCAAGAAGGTGAGACGTGGAACAGTGCATGAGAGGAGAGAAATATGGGATAAGGTTTAAAAAAAGACCTCACTACCAATTATAGAAACACACAGTTCTTAAAGAAGAAATGCTGCAGTTCTCACCTCATAGTGCTGTTATTCAAGGTCACTGAGTACTGTCAGCTGGAAAAGACATTTGTCTCATAAAGACTGAGCCTTTCTGTCCTTGTCATTTTAAAATACAGCCAGGTTATTCAAGCTTTGGGAGCATTCTTTAAAACCATGCTTTTTCTCTCTAACATACTCAAGATATCATTACAAGTGACATGCAATAGAACAAGTCATGAAAGTGTTAGACATTATTCTGATGTCCCTTTTTGTGTCTGTTCGTTAGATTTCAACTTCAGGTTCCAGTTGTATGAAAAAGCATCCTGATGTTGAAGATGAGAATGAAAGGTCTGCTCTTCTGGCTGCCATTAGGGCCCAAAGTAGCTCAGACCGTCTGAGGAAGGTAATGATTCGTACTGTATAAAAATATGACAGCCAAAGGGAAGGGGCTGGAAGAGAATAGTCTCTGATTCAGGACACTCACGATACCCACTATACTAAAAATAAAACTTAAAGATGAATACTTATCCATGCAAAAATATAAGATAAAAATAAAATGGAATATAATTGTCCTTTTGAAAATAATTGCAAGCTTCATCTGATGACCAAACTTGTAATGTGAAATAAAACAGAGATTTCTTCCTATTACACTTCAGTTGCATCTCCAAAGCCGACCTTACAGCACATTATGGAAGCATGTGAGCCTATTTCCATCCATGTGTGTTGACTGTGACCTGTGCAGTAAAAGGGCAGAAATCATGCTGCTACAGCTGAAACATCTGTGGTCCTATTCTGGGGGTTCCTCACCAGATTTGAAATTTCTGGAATGTTGCTTGACTAAATGAGTCACATAACTGTTCTCAAAACACTTCTCAAAAGAAATGTGTTAATGGAAGAGATAACTAGAGAAAAGTGACATTACATTATTATATTACATGAAAATGTTTTTTTTTTTTAATCATAGTCTGATTAGGGAAATTATTATAAAAACGTCTTAGAGACCAAATCTTATATAGCGTCAAGTCAAATTTCAATATATATATATATAAATTATGTAAATATATAATTTATATTTTAAATGTATTTATAATTATATTTAAAAATATGTGCCTGTTAACTGGGATTGGACACACTTTCAAACTTTTCAAAGGTAATTAACAGTTAACCTAGAAAGGTATCTCAAAAACAGCATTGAAAATTCTGTCAAGTAAAGTTCTGGTCCATATAAATTATCGACTGCCACAGTCATAATAACAGAGCTCAGGGTATCGCTGCACATACACTTTATTGAAGCAGCTGGCCTCTTACCCATGCTTTTGTGTCTATTGTCTTTTCTCTGCTCTTTGTTTCTCCCAGACCAAATGTGAGGCAGCTGATGAACTGGACATGTTCAGGAAGACAGCATCACTGAAGGAGAGCATCTCAGAAAGTCCATCCTCTCCCTCCCCTTCTTCTGCCTCGGCCACTTCAACTACTGTCTGTACCGCACCACTACCAGCAGCACCACCTCCTCCCCCTCATTTGTCCCAGGGTAAACCGAACCCTGTTGGACGTCCAAGTGTTAGCTCAGCCATGAACCCTGCTATGGCCAGAGAAGCAATGCTGGAGGCCATTCGCTCTGGATCTGCTGCTGAGAAGCTAAAAAAGGTACAATAACAGAACAAATCATCTGTTTACACCACAGACTGGATGTGATGAAAATATAAGTAGAGTTTACTGTTTTTCCCACAAACCAATACGGGTATGACTTATTTTCATTTCTGTGCTCACCATTACGGATTACTAGTACTGAT
>NC_024319.1:16157969-16159805 GCF_000523025.1 Cynoglossus semilaevis | reverse complement strand
CTAAGGCAGTGTTTTGTAGATGGCACAGTTTGTTTTTAAAACCTCTTAAAGTTGTGTGACCTTAGATTAACAATCAGGACACAAGACGGCACTTTCTTTTTCACATCCAGTTTGACCTGACAAATTCACAGCAACTGATATTTTCTTTCTGACCTGCATTACAGAAAGTTGTTTGCAGTCTTAAATTAATCACAAACATAACATGTTGTTTTACGTTTATCAAGGTTGCTGCGCCCACAAAGACGGTCCAAGTGAACGGACGACTGGGAACAATGAGAGCAACCTCCCCAGCACTCCCAGAGCAGTGAGAGGGAGGGTCGCCCCTCCACAGCTTCATGCCATTGTGGTTTTGAAGGGTGCATATGTAAAATCTGAGTTATTATGTTTGAGTCGTGGGCGTTGTGCCTTAGACTTTTGCTTTATGTTGGTTTTGCAAGGTGGGAAGCAGGAAGAATGACTATGAGTTTCCTTTTAAAACATTTCTTTTGTGAAGGGAATTATTCTGTCTCTGCAGCCAAATCCCTGTGTTTTCTGTCTAAAATGGTGAAATATTTGCCTTTCTTTTTCCATACATACATACATATATAAATATATACATATATTTATGCATATATTTACATCCTTAGCTGCAGACAATAGATTTTTTTTCAATCATTTTGTTGATCTTTAACCTGTTGTTGTTGTAAAACATATCTTGCCATGTGAATTCAGTAGTTTAAACTGAAGCCTGTACAAACAAACCGTGTGCCAACATAAGTTAATCCATATGGATTTTCAGATTTTGACCACTCTATATCATGGATGCCTTATACTGCTCCTCAGTGTTATGTATATGTATATGGTGTTTGCTTTACTACTTCTCCGCTGCTTGCTGTAACTAGATCTTCAGATGCTTCCAGAATTGAGCAACCTAATATTTGTTAAACAAACTAAGATTGTAGAAATCTTAAAAATACACAGAGGCTACAAAAACATGGACAAATCTGTGCCAGATTTGGTTCCTGATGCCAACTTGTACAGTTCTTACTGATGACATTCTCATTATTGTTTTTGTCATAGTTCCTGACCGTATTTTAAAATGGACACCGTCATCTGGTTTAAAAGAGAAGTGTTGTTTTGAAGAAATTTGATGGAGTAGAGTCAATTTTCAGCTGTTGGTCCAACTTAGTTTCTTTAGATGATATGAATAGTTTGTGGATGGACTTATTTATTTATCTTTTGATAATATTATAATAATTCCACACATTAATAAATTAAAGTTGCAAAACTAAATATTTATCTTTAAAGTAACTGGTCATTGTTTTACTCATCATTTAACTTTAAATGATAAAAAGTAAAGCAAAGTAATATGCTCACAGGTTCACACTATTTTCCTCTAAATAGGAATTTCATTTGCATGATGTTCTACGGTAATTATCCCACATAGATTGTCATGTTTTTCTCTTTTTACTACCAGGGCTTTTCTTTTTGCAACTGGATGGCATTAATATTCATATACAGTCTATGCTCCTGTCAGTTGCGCTGTTCATGAGTAGTATGTCAGACATGATTTGTTCCTGATCCTACAGAAAGTTTTATCTGCACAGGTGAGATTTTTAATAATACTTCCAATATTACGTGTTAGGATAAACAGTCACTGCTTTAGTCCCGCTGAAGTGATGTTATTGTATGAATGGTACAGAAATGATGGAAGTCTGATGTTTACCCTGGAACTGTAGATGAAGGAGAAATGCACAAATTCAGATTTGAGTGTTTGCTGCTGTTCGGCTAAGCAAGTTAGTTTTATAGAGATTTATAATAATTTATAAGTAGATTCAGGACTTATTTAACATTTTT
>NC_024319.1:16155056-16157932 GCF_000523025.1 Cynoglossus semilaevis | reverse complement strand
CCTGCTTTTTCCTCTTTTTTGACAAAAGCTATTTTTGATTTCTGCTATAACTCATAAAAACATACAGTAGATGCTATGTTGCATTATTGCATATTTTATAAACAGGATCGTTGCCGTGATAGATGTGATTTAATTTTTTTGGATAAAACAAGCATTATTTTATAAGACGGCTTTTTAAGTTTAACTTAATTGCACTTTTTCAGATGGCTGCACAGATTATTTTGTCTACTGAATTTTTGATTCAATAAAAAATTGTTATGGAGACTGTTGGACTCACTTCTGACATTTTTTATAGCCACTCTCAGTGCAGTGGTTGCCCCTAAACAGTGGTGGTCAATCTGCTGTCTTGAAAAAAATATATGGTAACCTCTCTCTTTCTCTTTCTCTCTCTCTCTCTCTCTCTCTCCCTCTCTTCCTCCCTCCACCACACCACAGATGAGCTACTATTCCAGGCAGCAGTTCATCGCCCTGACTCATCACTATGTGGTCTCATCAAATGAGTCCAGCCTGACTCGGATTCCTGATTCCTGAAACACTAGTCATTGTGGCACAGAGCCTCCCTGTGAGCAAGTGAATAATGCAAATATCAAAGGTATCTGCAAAGTCACACAAACATGCATTGTTAAGCTTCACATTTTGGCAAATACATTTGTTTTTCTCATTTAATTAAAAAGAATTTCAAAAATACACAATTCACTTTAAATTATCTAACAACTGAAAATAATTTTGCCAAACGACTGCAATGTCGGAGAGTGGAGCAGCTTTGTGGTAAATTAATGTCCTCCAAACTTATTACTTTTGGGGATATTAAATGTGGTAGTATATTGAACATAGGTAATAGAAGTACAAACATTACCAAATAAGTTACACTGATAAACTCTGTGTATGGCATTTCACCAACAGACGGATAACTAATATTAAATCAACACAGTCTTCAATAGATCTGTCCATATTGGTGGATACAGAACATACACTATGACAAATCTTGATGTTTTACAGCTAACAGTACCAAGGACATGTCTTAGAGATGCACAATCAAACCAACCATTTTTAACAGATAATTTCTAACAGATATGTGCAAGAAAAGAAAACTTCAAAGCTGCTGCGAGAGTTACAAACTTTTAGTCAGACAGCGGTCACTGCAGAGTTAACTGTGTGGTTGATGGTAGATTGTCCAAAGGAGAACACCTTCTTGGTTAATCTGGATGGTAGACTGTACTGAAACCCACGGCCAGGATGTTGGAGGAGGGATTTGAAGGCAATCACTTTCCATAGCAGTATCAATCCAGGCTGACAGGACTCTAGAGGATCTGCAAAGAAAAATTGCAGAAAAATTCCAACATCCAGGTGCACAGAGCTTGACGCAGTCCTTGCTGCCAAGGCTGCTTGAGTTGACAAATGAAAAAAGGTGCAAGTTGTGTGTGAATGTGCCAGCGTGATGATTCAGATTTTCCTCTTTGCTAAATTAAATTCTGTTTTTGCTTTGTCATTCGGGGTTACTCAGTTGAAAGTGGAAATTTACTCAAACGAATACATAACAATAAAGCACAAGTCTCCAATAAAATAGAGTCAGAGAACAGAGGAGTGATCTGGGCTGCCTTGGCCAGAGGCAGCAGGACATTCCTGCAGGGACCACAGGCTCTTTTGTGGGTCACAATTCATGATCCTTCTGTTCTACAGCCACTCTAATCTGCCTTACAAATCTCTCAAGGGTGTATATGGGTGGGTATATGTCAGTGTGGCTGACTGTTGATATTTTTGTTACGTACGTGTGTTTGAGCATGTGCCTGTGTTACAGGCCAAAACCATTGTAAACGCCCTGCCAATGATAACAACCCCTAAATCTGATTTACCAGAAGATCAGAAATACATTTAACCCAAGTTTGGCTTTGGTCACGCTTTCACCAACCATCCTGGTTAGTTTGTTGCCACAACAGTTTTAAAATAAAGGCCTGGGGGGCAGACCCATTGTATCTCCAGATGTCAATCATTCTATTGAGAAATACCATGTTTGGATTTTGTCTCTGACAGGTGGGTCACCCGTCTCCTGGGACACATTCTGACTTTTCCTGCAACCATCCAA
Organism: Cynoglossus semilaevis; assembly: GCF_000523025.1. Classification (NCBI taxonomy): domain Eukaryota; kingdom Metazoa; phylum Chordata; class Actinopteri; order Pleuronectiformes; family Cynoglossidae; genus Cynoglossus; species Cynoglossus semilaevis. Next base: position 16,155,849 of record NC_024319.1, on the reverse strand, counting down.
AATGTGTGGCAAAATACAAAGGGTTGTAAATGTAACTTTTCACCAGGAAAGCCCCCAGTGAGATTTAAAATGTCTTTTGCAAGAAAACCTTATCACAACCCAGCAGTAAGACATACGACAGGGAGATAATAAAACCTACAAAGGTTTTTACAGACATCATCATGGTGATGGCAACAGAGTTTGAATTGACCAGATTTCCTTGTGAAATTAATTTTAGGATTGATATTTAACTGTACTGTATACTTTTAATAAAATGTTTATTCACTTGTGTGCGACTGAGTGAAGCAGTGAAATGAGGAGCGGACAGAAGTGATTGTTTTCAAGTAAAAATCCATACAGAATGATGTATATGTAAGAAAACCCCAAAAAACTTCTCATTCTTTTTGTGTACCAAACAATCCACAGCCCAGTACATTTAGTTGAACTTGGTTTATAGATGTATACAGTTGTTTAATGTCCTAACCATTAACCATCTGCCGTATATTGCTAATAATGCAGAGCTTTGTTAGTCCAGGGTGCCAGACCTATGAGTGATGGACAGGGTGACGGAGACAGTCAGCGGGGGTTCGTGTTGACATTGTTTTCTAATGCAGTTGAGTCTACTCTGTTTCTGATCAATCAACTTAAACAAAAGACCTGTGATGCTGAATGTCTGATGAGGTGAAATCCTCATGATGTGTCTCACTGCTATATATTTTTTGCGGCGACACCCTGAATATGATTGACGGGATGTGCACTGGGGGGGGGGGGGGGGGTGCCTTTATGGCTGGTGGGGTTTTTTCCCCCAACTATA
>NC_024319.1:16139711-16154323 GCF_000523025.1 Cynoglossus semilaevis | reverse complement strand
CACTTTGTATGATGGCCTGTTGCACTTATGACTGTACTGGCTTGTTCCCAACACTGATAAAGATCTGAAATCAGGGCATCAGTATGAAAATAAACCTGCCCCTTGTGTCAGCACTTCATCTTTCACGCTCCCAATGTGAACATTTCACCTTTATTAAAGTGGACGTCAGGCTGACCATCAGGTGACTGCACACGTCCAGTGTTGTTCTGAACCACATAAACACCACGTGCTCTTATGCAATACACTTACGTGGCACAGAGGGATAAAAACACACAGTCTTGGCAGGAAGGCAACTCTGGTGCAATGAGATTTGACCCCCAGTTGTGCAACGTTCTGTACATACCTCACAGCTACTGGTGTTTGTGTTTCTTGAACATGCTTGTCAGAGCAAAGCTGTTTAATAAAAGCGCAAAGTGAGTAGACCAACCAAAGTTGGAACATTATGGTCCTGCCATATACAGTATACGCATTATGTTCACTTATAAACAAGTGACTTCTCACACTTGCAGCAAAAAGAAAGGAGAAAACAGAGTGATAGCCACAAAGTGTTATCTAACCAGTGTTTCAGAAAGAAAAATATTTTTTCATTCACCAGAGGCTTTTTTTTTTTTTTTTTTTAAACACATAGTTTTACAGGTTTACAGCACCCAAAAGCTACTTTGGATGTATAATTATACTTTAATGGATGGATTATTCATGGGGACCAAAACCAATCCCAATTAGAGTGGTTGTTTTTTTCCATAGACTGTCAAAAAATGGTAGAAATTTCCATTGGCGATTCCCAAACCTCAAAATAACAATGTCTTGAAATGTTTTTCATCCACAAACCAAAGATATTCAGTTTACTGCCGCAGAGAAGCAAAGCAACCACAAAGTAGTCACACACATAAAAGCAGCAATCAGAGAACTTGTTTTTGTCTTTACAAATATCATATCATCAATTTTGAAGAAATGCTGTTTATTAATGTAATAATTAATTCTGAATAAACACATTGATTTAATGCTAAATTTAGTAAAGTTTACTTTAAACAGTATTTTTACTCTGTAATCAACAATCACATCAACATTCTCTGATTATTCTCGAGTGTTTTTAGTGAAATATTGCAGTACGCAAGTACAGAAGAGGAGTGGCAGGTGTTGTAGTAGTGTATCTTTGATAAGGAAAAAGCATGCCCTTTTCTGTTCCTCCCCTGTTGGGGGTGCTAGTAAGGCAGGTTGGATGTCTAATTCAAATGAAGGACATTGCATTATCATTTTATATAAATCTACATTAAATATTTAAAATGTATTTATACAAGAACATTATTCATTATTATTTTGTTAGCTCTATTAGCTGGCTAACATAAGCTATCATAAGATTTCAGGGGCAAATACCTCCAGGTTCTACTAGAAATGGTTAAACTGAATGTGCCAATAGCATTCACAGTGATGTTGTTATTACCAAGTAGGGAACAACATATATGTTCACTTACTTCATGACCTCAAATTGCTGTTTTAACTGTCAACCATGCAGTACCACGCTGTCCCTTGTGGGCAATTGTGTTGTTCATCAATCAATTCCAGACTGTTTGAAGACCACATCATATAACTGAAATGCTTCTAACTTTTTAAATGATGGTGATGTCACTGGATCGCCCAACTAGAGGACAAAACAGGGCAACAACCTGTCCAGCAGTGACAGTTTATCACTAGTTCTTTCAGAATTAGCTGATTCTTGGGGATATGCTGATAATCCCACCTGCCTCAAACTGTAGCTGCAGAGTGTATTAAACACTGTTGAAGCTCAGCTTCAACACTATGCTGATAGGCAGCTGTGTTTGATGATTGGCCTGAAGACCAGGCAGCTTCACTTTTTCATCATCAGTGCTTTTGAAACCTGCACATTTGTATTTTCTTTTTTTATTATTGTTATGTGGAGTTTGTGAGCCTGTTGTGTAGTGTTAGCTAGGCAAATTTGAACATTTACATTTTTACTTATGCTGTAAATAAAAATCCTAGACTTTCCCTTGTTTGTCGGTTTGGCTACTTGTCATGTTTACTTGGTCTATTTTTATTTTATTTTTTCATTTTTATCTTTATTTACTTCTATTATCAATAGCACAATTGGTGTATAAATAACCTAAACTGAGCTTTAGACATTTTATTTATATGTATTCATTTGTTTGTGTATTGAGGCGTTGAATTGGATTTTTCTTGCTTTATCAACAAGTCCTGTGTTTTTCTGAGGCTCCTCTTTGTGGGCGTGGTCTTCCAAGAGGGGAGGGGTGTTTGCGTGCGTGTACGTGTGTGCGTTTGTGTAAGTGTGAGTGCGTGTCGTGCCGGGGCACATGAGATGAGCTGCTTGCAGTCTTTGCAGCCACTGTTTTCGCCTCCACCTCCTCCTCTTACTCCTTCTCTCCTCTGGCTCCCGTGTATGTATGTGTCCACAACGGGAATGTTGACCACCGTGGCCTGATCCCACGCAGCCGCCCGTCCCTTCCACCCTGCGTCAGCCCATCGGCCTGGAAGGTGAGTGCACGGTACCGGGTGGAGGAGCCGTTTCTAATGCTTCTTGTTTGGGGGTTAATGACAAAAACACCACGGTCCCACACATGACTTAAGTTCCGTGTCCACTCGCGATGTCACGCCGCGTTCTATCCTGCACTGTCCCGCAGCTTCGGACACATGTGAGACCTGAGCGCCATTGCATGAACGAAATCCGTGTTTGTGAGTGAACCTTGAAAATAAGTTTATTCATCGGATTGGTTCTGAGCTACACTGACTTCACTGTATTTCCCACGGGTGGGAAGCTTCCGCCTGAGACTCCCACTCCCCGCTGTGTCCGTGTTTGGCTCAAACCAATGCACTTTTCATGCGTTTCGTTCCAAACAGTTGCTGCGCTTAGTGTTTCTTTTTGGGAAACCTTTTAAAAAGTTGCGCAACAGCATTAGTGGCAGCAGCAAGAAGGAGCAGTGGTGTGTGGAGTCCCTGGTTGCACTTTCCCTGTGCTGCTGGACTCCTGCTCCTCCTCCACACACTCCTCTTTCACTAGGAGTTTCACCAGTCCTAGTCTTATCGCCTTATCCCGTTGGTAGCGTTTGCTTTAGGGGGTGGGGAGGTGGGGAGTTTCAGGCGATTTCCCAGGAATACACTCCTGCTGCCTGCAGGAGTGTAGCGTTCGGTGGACACCCGGGGGCCCTTTGGTGGTGACGTCCCCAATAAACTGAACCACAGTACTTGACCACAGCAGCATAAAACATTAAAATACTGTATAGAGGAGGTATTCCTTGAAAAATTACTATTCCCATGTGTTTCTTTTATTTTGAAATCTTCTTAAAGCAAGAAAAAATGCAAGTGCCAATGGCCTGAACTCTGATGAATTATTTTTTGTGCGAAAATATTTTTAATTAGAAAATTATATATATTTTCTCTGGGTGCACAGGTTTCCTCCCATTTTGTTCACTAGAAACTGATCTTAAATATAACTTTGAGATTGTGTGTCTCCATATGTGGTCCTGTGATGGACGAGTGAATTGTCTAGGGTGTATATAGCCTTCACCCAATTACTGTGGAGTTGGCTCTTGCGCCCCCTGCCCCCCATGTGATGATGAGACACACCTGAATGATCAATATCTTTATTCTCCGATGGGAGCCTGGTGTTGGCGTTCACCACCAACAGTGTGTCATCAATGATGACTTTACTTTAGCTGTAAATGTCTCCAACACTGCATTGTTGGTGAACATCAACGACCCAGTGTTGAAGTTAGGGTTTACTGACGCCAGACGTTTGTTGGGGGGTTCAACCTTAGCTACAGGGCAAAACATTATTAAACATTTGTCCAAACCAATCATCATATACTATATAGGAAGGAGCTTGAACATGCTGTTTAGATCACAGGGCTAGCAGAAATAGTTATTTAGAGTGCGCCTTGTATTGCATAGGCCTTAATAAAGCAGGTCACTACCTAAACTGCAGCCACACTTAAACTCACTTAAACCTACTAGTTTTTTTTTTTGCATCAGTTATACTGCAGGCCTTGTTTGGAGATTAAGTTTAAGCATCAAGCCATGAATGGATTGTGAAAAGACAAACAAGAGATCCCTGATCATGATCTAATCTCACATTATGGGTAAACATCTTAACAAAGCTACTTTTCATTTATCCTTTAATGCACCCTGTCATTTTGGGCTCTTGTCCAGATCTTTATTGGCTGCATGTGGTCTCTGCAGAAAGTTGCATAAGCACCAGAAATTTATGACACTGGGAAACTTGCAGCATTGGTCTGTGTGTTTTGGTGTTTTGAATGCAGATCAGGGCTTTTCCTAGAAATGTGGGCTTAGACTGAAGGGAGGAAATTAAGGATTGCTGCACGTGGTCAGAGTTTGTTGGGAGTGTGTACAAAATATATCCAGCCAGTGCATGGAGGCTTGAAGGGTAAAACTCAGTGGGCGTTTTACCTTTTATCATTCATGGGAGCATTTTTTTTTTTTTAGTATTTCTTGAATAAAACATTGATGCTCCGTTTGAAAGTGAGCCAAGCAAAGTGCAGTCAGGAACACACAATGTGGCAAACCACTGATTTTCACTCAACTCAGAAACCTAAAATGGAACACTTAACACATGCATGCTTCTGTGCACGTAAACCAAAGTGTGGTTGATTGCGAAGTAGTTAGATCACATGGTCGGCTGCTACACGTTGTCTTAAAACATGCTGCAGTTGCAGCTTTTTGAACATATCATTTTTTTACACCCTACCATTCACCACCAGAGTGCAGTTCTACTTTCCTAGGCCAATTATTTCCTGCTTTCTTTCATTTAATTATGCTGTGGTCACATCTCTGTGTACATGGCAACTGTTCAGGCTGCGGTTCCTCTCACCCCCTCAGGATCAGTCCTGCTATTTCAAGTTCATGCTCACTAAGCATAGGCATGACAGGGCATGAACCCTGTAAGACTACAGGCTGCCAAAATGCTGCTTTCTGAACGTTGTTCATGTTATTGTACTAAGTATTAGCTGTCCTGAGCTCCCTCTAAGACACTGGTATGCCTTTACCTTTTCTAAAAACCTTTGAAGGTACAAAATTCAATTTTTTTGTTTTGTTCTTATGCTCCTCAAACTGGACCAGTTTTTGGCTGTGATGTTTTTTTTTTTGTTGAAGATTTATTGCAAAAACAAAGATGGATTTTTCCATTACAAGCACTATTGAAACTATAGTCCTAAAGTGCTTTGAGACTGAATGCTTTTTACGTTGATTTTTTTCAAGTTACTTATTTAGATGTTAGTTGTTATATATGTCTGTTGTGTGTTTTTAAAACACATTATTTAATATACATCTGTTAAAGACTGGTTGACTGGTTTAATTACACTGCTATTTGACTAATGGCAGTTGTTATGGACTAGATAAATTAGTTTAAACACAGAACACGTGCATGCGACTTAAATGTGTTCTTAAGTATCACAGGAGGAGCAGTTGGCCTCAGGGTGGTTTAACATTATTGAATGTGACCCAGCTTAAAAAAAAGTTAGGATTACCTGTAGTCTAGCCCTTACTTGTAATGTATATATGTTCAGCTTCTGTCCCAGAGCACAAAGCAGAGATATAAAGTTAGATGGTGTAGGTTGGGTGGTGGTGGAGGAGCCCGTGGTTCCGCTCCGGGCAGCATTCCAGTAGGCCTTGCGTCAGAAGGCAGCCATTCAGCACAGTTTAGTGGAGACTTATACACCGTTAATACCCCCGCAGGATGTCATGACACACTAACCTGGGCCTGCTGCGGGACCTCAGTACAGTTCACATCAGTCGACAGTTCTGCTGGAACCTTGGAGCAAAAGAAAACAAAACACAAAGTATTCAGTTTGCGTAGTGATCCTGTGACATAAAGATAAATAAGTGGAGTGAAGTTCAGACTTTCTTGCATTCTCTTATAAAAAGCCCCTATTTACCATATGAGTCCATGACAAATGTGTTTTAGGGCTTAGGGCTGATTGGAGGTTTAATGAAGTTTTCTCAGGACTGATATTTTCATTTCCAGAGGTAAAACATTGGGGTATTATTCCTCCTCCTGCTCCTCTTCCATGTGCAAATACACGCCTGTACAGACCCAGTTTCTGCTTGTGACCTACAATGATGCAATGCCTGCTTGTTCAACCACCAGAGTGTACGCTGGATTAGGTTTCTCACTGTCTGGTGTTTGTCCAAATGTGACTGAAACCCAAGCCTGCGTGAGAGGCAATGGATGTTGTCTTCATTTGTAGGAAACTAAACACCTAAGGGACCACGGGCTCAGGTGTGCACTGGCAACATAGTGTGGATGTCCACCGATATGTCAAGACAAAATGATCTCTTAAATGCACAGGTATAGAATTATTTGTCCAACTCATGTTCTCACGTTGCCCTGCTTTTATCTCTATATGTCTGTCGTCTCTCAGTTTATCTTTGTCTCATTGTCAGTCTGTCTACCCCAATGTGTGCCTCATCAACTCTTTTCTTTTTTTAGCCAGGCACTATCTCTCTTAGAACCACCATCTTTATCTCTGTCTGTCTCTCCATCGATCTGTCTCGCTATGCCTGCTGAAATCTGCAATGCAGAATCAAAACAAACCATGGCTAGTTGGCTTTGGGAGATGTACTGAACGATTAAAAACAATAAGGCTCCTTTTTTCCTAACTGTGATAACGTCATAGAATATAGGTATTTTCCTCTTACTGTACCGGTATAACTGTATTAAACTTCACTCCAACTTTACATTTATTCTGCTCTGTGAACTAACAGGTGATGTTTGTGTAGCTTTTGTGCCTGGATTTTTTTCAATTTGAATTTAAACTAACAGAGTAGTCCAGGGAAAAAAACACTAGGGTCTGGCCGAAAATTTGTAAACATTTCCTTAAGTTAAATTTCACCATTTTAATGGTACTAAGATAACATAAAAATCTTTCACTGTCAACTTTTCCCTAGGACGGTAAAGGCATCACTGCCTCGTTCCAGCTGCTAACAGCATAATATGATGAGTTTTGTTAGCAGTTGCTTTCATTATTCAAATTAAGCTGAGTAGGTAACAGTTAGTCTAACAATAGCTGTATATGGATTTAACACTAGAAATAAAGTGGGTTAGAGTTGATGTGAACGTGCTGCCAAATAAGCAGTTGTTTGGTTGAGACTGAAATCCACCGTTCAGTTCAAAAGCCGTGGGATATACAGTGCCTATGCCTTGCTTTGAAATGCTTTTAACTCGTATAGAGAAAAAGTTAGTGATCATGTAATCCTGTTGCTCAGATGTCGAGCAATTTTTCAGTGAAAATCCATTGGATGTGCAAACTCTGTAACTCTTTCACAGTCTTTCGTTGAATGGCTACGTACTGCCAGCAAGTGTAGCAGAGATGACGTCAAGAGACAATGAGTCCATCTTGTTCTTTTTGGTTCACAGTCACGGTTAACTCGGACAACGTTCTCCTAAGCACTGTCCATTCATCATTGCAATTGCATGAGTCCAGTTTTTCTAAACAGCCCAATGAAATCCTCATCCAATTAGGCCCTGTCCATGTTTCCAAAAGGCCTTTTCTCAAATAGACCGGTGCTATTCAGCCTCCCCCGGCATGACATCGGGCTCTCTTATCTAGCCCCACTTTACGCTGCTGCTCTCAGATAATGAAAGCTGCCAGTTAATGACTAATCAACATGTGCAACAAGCACGTCCACTGAGTAGTGACTACCATCTAATCTGCTGATTAAAACCCAACACAGAGATGCTCTGTTCTGCTTTCAGCACAGCAAAGTACAAAGATGATAATTTGGATCTTTTCTTTTCCATTCCCCTAGAATGCACTCGGTCCAATGTAACAACCGTAAAGTTTGGAGAGTTTTTGTTGTTCTGGTTTGCAGAGACAGAGTAGAGGATCGACCACTTGATTGTATAAACTTCACATATTTGGGGGGATTTACTGTGAACCTTACTTAGGTTTAGTGCATTAGTAAGTAATACATAGTTATTAGTGCATTTTAACTTACCTATTCGTGTGTTTTTGCTGCTGCTGCTGGAGCCTAAATTTTCTAAAGGGAACTCCCTCTATCTATCTATCTATCTATCTATCTAAGCAGGACATTGCAGCTTTTTAAGATTATATTCTTACAATTTTGGGTCATTTGGTGAGCATAACGTAAACCCTGCTAGTTACCAAAGCATAAGGCTCTAAATATTATACAATTCAGACTAAAGTTAAATAATACCTTTTCCATGCCAGAAGCTGTAGTGAGTAAGACATCTTAAATTAATGAGTGAATGAATGAATGAATCATGATCAACTGCTCAACATCTAAAACAAAATTTTAAAAAAATGTATCAATTGAGGCCTGCACTGACTCCTATAATACAGTATGTGTCTCTAGTGTCTGTGCTTTGTATCATTTAAATAATATAATAAAAAATATATCCAAAAACATAAGATAAATAGTTTATGACAATGCACCTAGTCAGTCTAACTCTTACCCAGTGTCTCTTTTTAGATTAAGCAAATAGTGTAGAGTTGAACAATTGACCTCCCTCCCATTCGGTTTTGGGTTACTGTCAGTTCACTCATATCATTGAGTCCTGCACAAGTCTCCAGACGCTGATTTGGATGCGTGCCATACTTTGAATTAAGATGCTGTTTCTGTTCCAGAGTGGCGTGCTGCAAAATATAATAGTGGGCAGGTCAAACAGAGGTTGGGTTTATTTTGGGGTGAATAGACGAGGAGTCTGAAGGCGGGTATGTAGCTGATATGGTACAGTGCACACGAAGGTGTACTGAATTTCATGGGTGTGGTAGCTGACGGAGGGATGTGATTGGTGTTTGATCTCCTGAGGTTTTAAACATTGGATATAGAAGATTTGTGGTTTTCTTTATTTCACAAATTATCTTGTTGAAATATGGCTCTGACCTGACGGGTTGGGTGCCCCGAAGAAGTCTACAGTCCGAGTGTCCCAGTAAAGTGTAATACTGTCTGAGTCATGATATAAAGGATGGAGGATAGATTTACAGATAGGATTGTTATCAGATTGTGTCTGTGCGTATTCTGAAAATCATTAAATGCTGACCCGTTGTCACTGTCAAAAGACAATTAAAGCATTTATCTCACAAATTGACTAAGAGCTGTTGTCTGTGTTTTTTATTTTATATAGGCAGTTGGAAACCTTTGGCCTATAGGCGCTATACCGAGACACAATTTGATTGGACAAGTAATAAAATAGATTAAAATCACTTGATGATGCAAAATTTCTGATGACAGCATAACAATACAGACTTGGAAGCCTGCCAGGGAAACAGAGATTTTAATGTATTAATGGTACATGTACAATATAAGCTCTAATTACATGGGGTTAATACAGTTTTAATAAAGGAGAGCAGAGCATTGTTTCCTGATTGGACTAGTCCAAGGCACACATTTTTGTTGTCCTCATGTTTATTAACACTCTGCTATAAATAACTGTTTTGAACATTTTTTACATTTAGATAATAGTTTCAAGTACATAGTGCAGTAACAGACGAAGATGGTGAAGATGCGATGAAAAACAGATAAATAATATGTAGAACTAAAAGTTAGAATAAGAGCGGGGGACAGAGAGACGGGTTAAGACTGAAACACAAACCCAACAGACAGGCAGGTCGACAGTTAAGATAGACAAACCTGACCATCAGGCAGAAAGTCAAACTGACTCCTTAGTTTACAAGACGTGTTTGCCAGCTCAGCTCCACAAGACACTCATTTATTTCAGGTTTGGCCTACATACAGGGTGTGAGGTGAAAAGTTTAATATTTCCATTTCCTACCAAAGATATTTTTATTGGACTTCTTGGAAAGGCTAAATGAAAAAGGAAAACGAACTAACCTGATACTGACTGTAAAATAAGCGGAAGTTGTGGCCTAAATGGGTGTAAACTATATTTAAAATTTCAATAAAAGTTGACAAATAGGAATATTAACATTTGAGAATATATCATATCAACAACATGTACGTTATATTCGTTGGAGTATTTGCAAACGCGCGTTAGCCTCCAAAGTTGTCTCACTTGTCCGTCTTTGGTCTACGGATCTGGACGGTCACTGATCCACCACTGTGAAAAAGAGAAGTGTTCAGAGAAATGTTTCTACCCTTTCAATTAGGCTTTACTTTAAATAGCACAGGTTTCTGGTGATCCTGCACCTGACCTTTGGCTTCTCTGCAGGGCTTATCACCTGGGGATGTTAAAGCTGGACCCTTGAAATGTAATCACATATGAGCACATAAACCTGTAGACTGACATGAGTATACAACTCCAAAAGTAGACATTTACAAGCAGAAACTTTTAAAGTTCAACTTTTTTGGAAAATTTCTGGCAGCGATGTTTGCCCTGCAACTCAATAAATGATTTAAATTATATATAATAGTAAATAATTGATTTTAATATGGTAAATGCCTTGTACACTGTGAGTGTTTAGGATTTGATGAATGTGATTTTTAAGATTGCGCTGACGTACTCTCCATACTCTCCCTCAAAAAAATCACAATAATTAATCCAGATGAAGGCACTTCACCATCTGGTGCATGCGCTGCGGACCAAAGTCCTCTTTTGTAGTGCGGTGACATCGCCGGAATAATTGCACTGTCAAGGTCTGAGATTTAGGTTTCAGTACACTGTTCATGTGGAAAAAATGGAATCAAAGGGCTTTGAGTGGTCTAATCCCCGCACTGGTATGGCTTTGATTGTGTCAGGCCACAATTCACACAGGTGCATGTTTGACTGGTCACTACGACAGTCACCTAGAGTCACTGTGACATGTGTGAACACTTTCAAACTCCATTCAACAAGGAACATAGATGCTGTTTCCCATGGTCTGTCACGCAACATTCACCTTGGGGGCTAACAACGCTGAGAAAGCAGCCTCAGCGTTGTAAGTTAGCAAGCTAGTTAGCGCCTCATTCTTTACCATATATTGTTATCTTTATACCATTTTGTTTTTACAATCTTAAAGAAATGCCTGTACCCATACAGATTGTACTTTGGGTTGGATTTCAACAAATGTGTAATTAACTAATTGGGAGGGTTATAATGGCGCACAGATCTGTGGGAAATGATAAAGATGTTACATTGAGGACACAGCCAGCTGACTGGAAAGTGAGCAGATCTTTTACACTGTTCGTGAATCTCAGTTTAAAAAAATTGTTGAGAATGTTATCAAATCTCAACAGTGTGACCCTGTGAGGTGTAAATATTACAGCGCTCTACTTTTTATTTTTATTTATTGTTCTTTTTATTTGAAACACTTTTCAGTTATAGGTAGTATTATTGTTTTTATTTGATTTTAAAAATTGGTTTTAAAAAGTCCTAAATGTAGACCTATACAATGACCACATGGGGCACTAATTCATGAGAGTGAACCAACTTCCTTCATAACATGCCAGATGTTTGATCTGAATTAAATAACTTCAAATTCTCCTGTTGAAGATGGACAAATGTGTGTGCTTGTCATATAATTATGTCAAATGACTAAACTGCAGTCATTACGTTTTTTCTTCAACATCGTCAACGTTGTCACAAGTCAGTTGTCAACTTTTGAATTCAATACCCTTTCTTTATGACCATTTTGTGTAAAATTTCAACCCTAACCATGTTTTCAGTTAGCAGAGTGAAAGTTAACCTTTAACTCAGTTGACTCTGTGTCCACAGATAGCTTGTCAGGGACTGAACGCTCCAGAAATAGAACTTTACACGCCCTCTTTCAGTTACATATGTGTGCCATATGTAAACATATACACACAGACCTGGTGTACATGCACATGCAGGAGTGCATTCACGTACAGATTTGCACACACGTGCGCTCTGTGAGGGCAGCCTGCTCACAACCGCTTATGCAAACAGGAGATAAGTTTAGTTGTCTATAAATTGGCAGGTCATATTTTTAAAACGGAAGGAGGTCATGAACTGCTGCTCAAAAGACTGTCACAGTTGTGAATCTGAGCTGCCTGGCTCCAAATATACCCTAGGGTCTAACTTAAGACCTGGAGAGGTGTCTGCGTGGTATTTTTGGGTCAGTGTTTACAGGTGTTTGTTCAGTGGTAGCAGTGCCAAGAGGTTAATAGGATACCCACTTTAAGGTGTTCAAATAGACTCAAGTCAGCGTTGTTGAATTTGTGGTTATTTTGACCCACGAATGACAGGCGGAGGGAGGTGGTTCCACGGAGCTGAAGAAGAACTTGTCGGTCCCCTGGTCGGTAGCTGCTGTGACAGACGTGTTGGATGTTTTAATGTAAGTTCCGTTCCTGTTGCTTGTTAATGTTGTTAACTGTGGTTCGATGTGGGTCAGGAAGAACTAAATCTGTCGTCCCAGACCCCTGACTTCATCCTTTAGCCATTACATTTAGCTTTTTTTTTCTCATCACTTGGTTCGCAATGTCCCAGATAAAATCCCTTTCTCCCAGTTCTTTTCATTGGCTCAGGCCAGAATCAACCCTCATTCCTCATTTCCAACACAATAATACAATGGACTTTCATCTGTGTGTTCTTTTCCTCTTTCATCTGCCTACCGTTAAGTGTTGTACAGTTTAGATGTCGATGAGCAGCGGCCATGTTTGACACTGCTGTGCTGCAATTTAACATTTATCCTGATTCACGTCAGACAGTGTTGATGTAAACTTAAACCAATGTTTCTGATTCCTGGTCTGCTTGAGATTTTAACAAGCTGTACTGTTGAACGAACAGAATGACATAAAAAAAGGTGTAGAACAAGAATCAACATCATCAGTCCAATGGTCAAAAATTGAACTGCACCTATTGTCTGTTTGTTTATGAGCTCTTCACTGAATGTCATCTTCTCTTTCTTCTTTCCAGGTTGTTCTCTGTCCATCCTCTTCTGAAACCGATACTAGCCGAACAACTGTGCACAAAGACAAAGAAACACTGAAACATGGCTGTGGCCAGGTGTCCAGATTATTTCTTGCATCATCCCAGTTATCAGGTGAATTTACAGCACATTTTCAAAATTTAATATGATTAAGTTAAAAGCTTCTTCAAAGCAGAGTCTATAATTCCATTGAGTGTTGATGGATGCTGTCGCTGCACATTTTAGCCCCGGTAAATAGAGGCTGACTGATTTATGCAAATCGGAAAATACTGTCAAAACCTCAGCCGCTCTTAAAGAAAGAAACATTGATTAGATGACTGTTGGCATTGTAATTTGTTGATTACCTGACTAGTAAAGTTACATCATGGTGCACATTTATTTTTCGAATAGAAGTCACAATGATGGCGTTGTCAGCATACGTAGACATAGCCATTACGGAAGGTCACTTACTAGATATACAGTATTACAGCTGGCACAAAAGTTTTTGCCTTGTCAGACAATGGCGTCATCCCTCTAAAGAAATTAATTGTAAAATCTTAAGAAGCATATGAATAAATAATAATATGTTTGTGTTTAAATCACATGTTCTCTATTGCAACACTGCTCCCTGACGTGTACTGTAGCGAATGAGTTTACAGCAGCTAAAGCTGTGCAGAGGGCTTCCAAACATTTGCATTAGGGCAGTAGCACTATTGGCCTGATCAGGAGCTTCTCTGTTGTCTCCCGGTCTTCTGGGTCATGGCTTTATTTTTGACCTTTGACCTTGGGGTCAGAGTACTGAGAATGCAGTTTAGCAGGGTCCCGCAGATCACCAGAGCTTAGAGAAATGAGCTTTCATAGGAGCACAGATTGGCATGTAGCGCTGAGTAAATGTGTACACTCATCAGTCTGGTGTTCATTTTGGAGCCAGTGTTTTTTTTTTTATCGTTTGTGTCTTTGTTGCTGCATTCTTTCAGTGCTTAAATATTTGTCGTATTCTTGATGAGATGATTTTCACCTCTATACGGTATATTTTATCATTTAACGAATACATTTATTTTTCCAAAATTGTTTTTTTCGGATCAAAATCTACCTTTTAGAAAACCCACAGCTGGTTATTGTAGGGTGTCAAATTGGCATCGATCTTTAGCAGTGTTTATGCTTCTATCCAAAGTTTAAAGTTTACTCATGCACGTGCACACTTGTGCACACACAGTTGCCTGGCTGCTTGCAAAGTATGCAGCGTTAACAGATGTACCTTGACTTGCCGAATGAAAAAAAAGCATTCACTGTAAAATTCCAGGGTTATGGGAGATGTTTCCTTGAGCCAGTGATAGCCGTTGCAGCAGCAGGAGCAGCAGATCAAGACAGATCCAAGCAAAGATAAAATTTATTTTAAACCCAAAAGAATTTTTTTCCCCCATATAATTCTGCTTTAGTAGTCGTCGTATCTGATGCAAAACTTTCCTGTGAAAGTCTCAATATACATACTGAGCTCTTTTGTGTTTCTTAAACCGGGCAAAACATTGTGAATAGTGATTAAACAAAGGTCAAAGAAAATGTTGCTCCCTGTAAAAAAAGCTAAATTTACCTTATTAATCTTGAATATGCAGTACATATTAATGACCTAATGTGGCTAAATATAAAGCTATAATTGATAGCTCACCAGAAAGTTTATGCTTTCTGTCTACAAATTCTAACTTTATGCACAAAAGTTTATCCAAATTCCCAGGGCGACTTGCAGGCAGAGTGAAAGCATTGTTAGATCCATCTGTCATTGCTTCCAATTTCAGTGATCCT
>NC_024319.1:16107048-16139664 GCF_000523025.1 Cynoglossus semilaevis | reverse complement strand
CATGCAGCCTATCTCAACGTGCATCATGATGTGGAGTCTGCAGTCATTTGCTGACACAGGTTTCAAAGTTTCTCAAGCAGAACTGGGGTATATTCGAAAATGTGCATGTTGCCAGTCAAGGGTAACTGTTATTTACATCCAGTAGAGTCATTTTGATTCACTTCTGACATTTAATTGCTTTGTTCGAATAAAATATTTTAACACTGACATAAGGAACAATCTTCTTCTTTGACCACTAAAGTTTATATTCTAATGCTTTTGTAAATTGTTTGTACTTTTGTTGATACACGCCCTCTGCTGGTGTCATTCAAAATGACAAGATATGTAAGGTCCAGAGAAATGACTCCCAAATGGAAAAAAACATACAGTAAACATTTGTATCTGGCTAAATCCATCACAGCAGTTATAACCAACACCTGGATAAGAAACTAGGCTCCACCTTGAAAATTGCTCACTGACAATATTTGAGACTTTCTCCATACTGGGTTGTGAAAGCTTTGCATCAGCCTGGCTTTACTTGAGCTCAGCAGTGCTATGACAGCAGCCTCAGCTGATTTTCTACTCCCTAAACAAACAGACAAACAAAGTTCTATTTGACATAAGCTTGACCTCTTGATCTCATTCTGGTTAATTATGTAAGAAGGGATTGGTCTGTCTCTCCTGGTCCATGTGAGTTTCAACAGAACTGCCGGCTGCCAGTGGATATAAAAAGTGCTGCAATAATAAAAACCAAGAAGAGTTATAAGTTTATCTAAGTATATATATGTAATATCATTTAATTCTTTAACTCCTGACACCTGAAGAGGTTCATTCACAATCTGTGTGTGCATTTGTGGGTCCAAAATGCCATGATGTTTGACAATGGATTATATACGATTCTTCTGTGGCTGTGTTTCCAAACATACAGAAGGACATCGCAGAAAAGATACTAAAGAAACATCCATCTCATCTAATAATAACCTGTTTTTTTGTGATATCGATTTTACCTGATGCTCCAGACAACAGTGGTGTGTTGCAGCAGGACAAAGTTGTCTTAAATTCAAAGCAAACGTTTAAAAATAAAATAAAATCCCATGCTTGTGTTTGGATCTTCCGACGGTGGTCTCTCAGTGAGCAGACCACTGATCCATATTCTCTCCCGGTCATAACATTTAACCTCAGTCTGACCTCTTCTAAAGGCGTAACTTTGACATGTGTCTCAGTCTTTTCCCTCTAGTTTGAGGTGGAACCTCCAGACCTTTGTGTCTGTGGTGCTTTCAGTGACTTAACCTTGTCTATGGTCTTCTACTGACCCCTTTGGAACAACTCTACCCTCAACCCCTTGACTCCTATTTCTTTCAACCTCATTAATGTGAAAGGGGCCTTTATATGTTACTTGTCAAAACTTGGCCTGCCCTCAGTCCCTTATGACCCCACCTTAAGAACATGGCCAACGTGTGTGTATGCATGTGTGTGTGTGTCGCTCTGTTGAGAAGCAGCATGAGAAAACTCAAGGATACAAAACAATACAATCAATATAATAGAGGGGGCATCTGTGTAATGGTAGAAAAATATAATATCATTCTTCCCTTTTTAACTCCAGTGAACTTTGACCCATTGCAGCTGAATAGAAAAAATCTGCTAGTTTGTCGATGTCAACAGGATTAAAACCCAGATTAAAACTTTTTTGTCACTGTGTGAGGAGCTCACTGTCTAAAACTAAACCTGGATTGTCTGATTATAATCTAACCTAGATAATACTGTCCAAGGTACTGTGTTTGTCCGACTGGGAATTGTAGTAAAACCTGATATTTCAAACCTTGCCATATTCAGTAGTCAGAGTTGTGACAATGTAACTCCTGATGTATGAACATTAGTAAAACTGATGAGATTCGTGGGTCATCAAAGGTGTCAGTTTGAAAAAATATCAGAATACATAGATGAAGTTGTTCATGTTCTAGTTTGTGAAAGACATTGACATATTTATGAAGTCAGGTGGCAGTGTTGTGTCTTTGACAGATAAAATGTCCAAACAAGGCCCCACACTTCTAGATTTCATTTGGATCTCCATAAATCGTTCCAGTCATGTGATTTTTTTTTGTTTGTTTAAGAATGTATTTTGAGGCTTTCATTGTGCCTTTGCTTAGATGGTGTTGGAATGGTACATTTAACCTGGTGAGAGTTGAGGAGAGTTGTGCGGTGGTGAAATGAAACCAACTATTCAAGTGTTAACACACATGGGAATTGCTAAAACTTTGAACAACTCTGTTGTTCAAAAAGAAAGAAAGAAAAAAAATTAAAGTACAGTTTTCTGTTATGGATCACACAGTGCAGTGATGGTTAGCGCTGCTGCCGCACAGCCAGAATGTCAGCAGTTGCTATCTTGGCTTCTACAGATGGCCTTCTTGTGTGGTGTTGGTCTCATGCCCAGGAACCACATTCAGAATCATTCATATGCAAATGAGATAAACTGGTCACTACACATGGGCTGTAGGTATAAATGTGAGAGTTCGGTGTGTAACCAAACCTGACATGATGTGACTGTTGCTGCCCCAGTTAGCCTGGACAACAGTATCGGTCAAAGAGAAAAAATAAATTAGAATACTTTATAATATTGCATACAGTAAACTGAAGGATGGAGAACCCTCACAGACGTAGCTATTTGATCATGTTAGGGCAGAATGGCAGGTTCAGACTCGGGCAGACAGGTCGATGAACAGACCAAACTAAGAGCCACTGCTAGCTTTGTGGCATTCCTCCAAATGCAACAGAGCCAACAGCCTTCCATTCTAGCTCCAAAAGCTTCAAAACCCAGATAACAATGTCCATTTCTTATGAACAGTCTGTGGATGAATATCAGGTTGGATTTATGTGTGTGTGTGTGTGTGTGTGTGTGTGTGTGTGTGTGTGTGTGAGTGTGTGTGTGTATGTTTTACACCAGGTCACAGAAACCAGGAAAAGCATGAGGCAAAGCCAGCTGTTTAAACAGAGATAAATCTGGTCACAGGGCACATGGGTACAAGTCAACGCAAGAATTCACGCTCTCCGCTCACTAGGTCACGAAGCCAAAGGTTACCCTGCTTTGTTATTAAAACATACTGAACAGTTAAAAATAATAAGTTAGTCAATGGCAATAAGTGTCTAATGAGAAACTGATGCTTACGTTCAAAGACTTTTTTTTATTCTTTGTAACTGGCTGTCTCAGGAGGCAACTAAAACAACTGAAACTGCCTTAGGACTAATAAAGCTTTAATCAGGAAAAAAAAATTAAAATAAATTCCAGCTTTGACTGTGTTACAACCACTCTTCTAAATTAGGAAAAACAGGCAGCAACTTTTATGACAGTGTGAAGTCTTGAGTGTGAGAGGGACGTGCAGTCAGTGCACTCAAAGTTTTTTTTTCCCAACACCCTCATCTGTCCAGGTACGTTCTGTTCTCAGTCCTGGTATTTGGCTGTGTTAGGCGCACATGCACGTATAAACACACTCCTGCATGCACGCACACACACACACACACACACACACACACACACACACACACACACACATACACATGGATGGGAAAACAAAGGATAAGGTGTCCTTGTGAGTGTTGGTAACAAATCAAACTGAATTATGTTTACACCAGAATAAAGGCACATTTGTTTAATTTGTGGTTTTCCTCCCAGAGCTGTGACTTATGTGTTGAAAATGTGTGACAAAGGTCAAACCGGGATGCTGTGGTTAAATGTGTTGTCAGAGTGTTTTCTTGCACGTAGTACTGATTTTTGAACAAAGACTTTCCACAGACCATGTTATCTAAGTTCAGCTTCTTCAGATTTTTCATACTTAAGAGCAGAATTTCATTTTCATTTATGATTTTACCTCTAAGAGGAATGACCATCTCAGTTCTAACTCGGGCGTTTGTGTCGTCTCAGACGCCTTTCTTTTTACAAATTTAACAGAAACTCTTTTTGCCTCTAGAAAATATATTCTCAGAGGATTTTGTATAATTTCCTAATTTGTTTTTCTCGCTTTTGGTGAATTTTGTTTTGTAAACTTTTATCTACTCTTTGATGGATTTTCTTTGACCTTGTGTTGAGCTTTAACTTGACAAACTGTCATTTTACTTCAGTTGTTCCTAAAAGGTAATTCATACAGCTACAGAATTATGTTTAAATTTCTGTTGTACACAAAATATGTATGATATCTGAGTCCCTTTAGCATTTTTCCTTCCACTGCAATGTCCTTTACTGGTGTAGTAAAAGTGTCTCTCTTCTTCTGCCTTTTTCTCTCTCAGCAGGACAATATAGATCGTTCCTCCAATCACAGACAAGCTGATCTCATCGGTCCAGCGTTCCAGCAGTCCGTCAATCAGAATTCCCCCAGCCATCAAGGTTAGTTTTCCCCAGCCAGCAGAATGATGTGTGTGTGTGTGTGTGTGTGTATTTGCAGATGCTTATACTGCACCTTAAATGTGTCCAACGTTCTTAAATTACACTGGTATTGTCTGACATGGAGGAGTTTACTTTATTGTATTCTGACATCAGATTACACACAGTATGATTTTACACGTGAGTGATCAGTGGTGCAGACTCACACGACTCACTGTACATCGACCTGATGTAACGTGAACTCCTTTTTTTACTCATTTTACTGCATTTCTTTCTGTGGTGGTGTGTGAACCTGGAGATTTATTTTAAGGTTAGCATTTTAATTAGGATTAGGATTAAAATTACACATTTGTTTTTAATAGTGAGGTTTAGGCCAAGGGGCTAGGGAATACTAAATGATGTCTGTGTATGTCTGACTGCTCACCGAACAAAAAAAGTGTGTGTATGCTAGACTGTGTTTCCTGTGTGTGTGTGTGTATTTAATCTAAGTACAATATAGAAAGCAGCTTCCTGCTCATTATCCTCCTGTGTGTTGGGGCCTCGACCAGTGGATATAATGTATATATTTGTGTCTTTTCAACTGTAAACACTTGAGGAGTTCAAAGAGTGATCTGCACGGACACAGGGTGCCATTATAATGACGCCGTCTGTCTAATTGTAGCACACAGAGTTCATGCATGACAATCGGAGCATGAGATTTAAGTACAATATTGTCTCAGCATGGGAGGTGAAGGCAGGGAGTCTGGGAGTGAGGGAGAGGCAAAGGCCCTGGCGTGAGGAATAAATGGAGCATAAATTAAACTGTCGTATTTCAGGATGGAGGGATGGAGCGGATGAGAGGGAGGCAGGAGACTTCAGATGACTTATTTATTGCTGGCACAGTTTCATTAATAATATACACTATTAGATTTTGGAGTTGAACTCGGGCTGACTTACTGTATGACCTGAACTTTTGTGTAGCATTTTGGTTTGTGTAGCATCTGGTTTATGCTGAAAAAATACCTACTGATCAACTGTATTTGGTGTAGTTTATGTGCTTCAATGGTTAATAGCCATTCCGTAACTAAGGCTTCAAATAACCGACTGTATGTGAACTGTTCATATACAGTAGAGGGAGAATAGTGTCAGGACAGGGTGAAGTGATTAGAGATGGGTGTCAGAGATGATATGTGACACAAGGACAGCAAAGTCAGGGTTTATGAAATTAGTTGCTACAAAGTTCATCTGAGGATCATTAGCATTAGTAAACTCCAGTTAAAAGTTCCTCTTGGGTTTCTACCAAACAATGGCTTTTTAGCAGTTTGTGAAAATGATAGCAACGCTGATGGAGCTTACATGACTGTAAAGCAGTGGTTCTTGAAATTATTTTGCTCATCCCCCACTTTTTGAATAAAGTAATAACATTAAGAAATGCCATATTGTATGATGGATCAAAATCAGTTACATAGAAAATTAAAGTGCAGCTGTGCTATCATCGCTTAAACCTCGAAAATTTCTGCCTGTTTGTGATGCCCCAACTGTCATGTCCCTGTTCCCACTAGTGCTGGACCCACCCTTTGAGAAGCACTACAGTAAGTAATCTTCTGACAACGTCGTCCAAAATACAACATTTATTAGGAACCATAATGCTACCGAGCCAGCATTCGTGAGGTTATTTAAAGGTGTAGACCAGAGGGTGCACATGGGTGCCCCCATGTGGACCATCTTCTCAGTGAACCACGGATGGAACTGAGAGGCATAATTGGAAAACCGTGATGGAGTGAGGTGAAGGTACTGTAGATGACACGCTACGGTGACTCCATAAAGAACCAGCTGAATGAGCGAGACGTGTGATGTCAGCTGAGGACACATCTCTCACTTGTCCTTTGGCAGAATTGCGGTCACGCATGCACAGGAATCTTCCAATACTGTCCTCAAACCACCTTAAAATGTGTTTTTTTGTACACGGATTTACAAGCAAATTCCAGACTGATTCAGCTTTCCACAGACGTGATATAAATAAATATAAATGTAAATATCTGACAGGCAAGTGAGAAGACACCTGAGGTCGCTCCTGGGCAGAGACGAGTGGTGTCAAGTGCTGCTCCACTTTCTACATGTATGCTAGTAAATGTGGCTGTAATAAGGCCACGACATTTGGATTCTATTAGAGTAGCTGTTGCCTGGTGTAATGACTGCTAATGGTAATCCTCGTAAACCTTGGTTTGCTGGTTTTGATGGTATTGTTGTGAAGCTGCTAGGCAACAAATCCCATCAATGGTACCAATGTGGTGTAGAAACCTGAGAGTGTGGCTGTGGAGAGGTTGACCAGCCAAGTCTTAGGCCAACTGTGGTTTGTGGAGATGGAGAGAGAAGGGGGCGGGGGGGAGACATGCAGAGACATGCCAGTGACCCACGTGTGTGTTTTTAGAAGCGCAAGTCAAAAAGTTTGGATATGGATATGTTATATTTTATTTGATCTATTTTGAAAATCTGAGCTAACAGCAAATTTGGTTTTGCTCTAGGCTTTAAGTTTAAGTGGTAAGAAAAGGCAAAGAAGTGTTTTGTGACACTGTTTGAATGATCCCCCACATAATTCTCCATGAAGGAAACACCGTTGTGGAAGTGTTTGTATTCTAACGAATCATTTTCTGTGCAATGCTGTAAGGTCACAGCCTTAGCCCAAAACTGTGATTCACAAGTTGGGGCCACACAGGGTCACTGCTGTAGATGTTTTCCAGAGAAGATTTCATTTTCTTAGGGAGATTATATTATATTCTACTTCCAGTGACAGTTCAGTTTAGGCCACAGACAGAAAAGACAATCCCACTGACTGGGTTCTTGTTGTTGTCTACACACCAACTCCATTGCTCCCATGTGAAGGTTCACATGAGCCACATATTGTTTTAGTTCACACTCACTGTGTGTGTCTGGGTGTGTTTAATTAATGCACTGTATTCTCCTTGCATTCCCCTTGTTCTACAGGAGGCCGACACCTCCTTTGTGTTTTCCTCCAGCAGGAAATTAATGCAAAATGCATAAACAACATTCCAGGATTAGGGGCCCATATGGATCTCCGATCTGTACAATGGTTTTGTTTTTCGCCTACACTTCACTCACTAACAGTATAATTTATATGTTAGCTGTTTGCAATATTTCTGTTTCTTTATTATCTATTTGATTCTTTGAATTAACCGGTGTAAATAAAGAAAAACAGTTTTCTGCACACTCTAATATCTTTACGTGTTTGGATTTTGTGTGTGGGTGCAGTCCTACATGTTGACATGTTTTTCATGTGTCACTTCACCTTACACCCCAGTACATGACGCACAGATTTGTTTGTCTGGTAGTGATATGTGTGATATGCACACAGTAGGTGACTGCGATCCAGTGACCGATAGTGACGCACAAATACTGCATCCATGTGTGGAGAGCACAGCTCCAGTGTCCTTGTTTGCAAACATCTCTTTGTGTTTCCTCCCCACCAGAGGCTAATATAGGTCAGACTGCAGACTGAACATGTCTCCTTAGGCTGGAGGACACATGTCTCACCTAGTCAGGATGTTGAACACATGTGGGAACTGTGCCAAGTTGAAGGTTTCTGAAACGGTCTCCTCAGACCTGACACTGCCCTCAGTCTTATTTATGGCCTGGTCTGCACCCTGTGTCCTGTGTAATGTAGCCCTTTAACTCAGTCTGTAAGTCGCTGCTGGAGCTTACCTGTCACTATTAATAGTTCCAGATTAACCACCTGTAGCGCACAGGCACCTGTGACACAGCTACCTGACACGTTTTCAGCAAAAGCTCCTAGAAGGACTCACTTTAGTGTGATGGTGTAGCTGTGGTGGAAACAGGACCCACTGTGCTGCTGCAGGTAGCTCCTGTTGTTGACCTAAAGCAAACTTGGATGAACCTTGATCTAAAACAAAGTTAAATGAGTCATACAACTCAATATTGCCTTCTGATGAAATGTGTGTGTTTTACTAGAGACACGACACACTGAAAGATCAGAGGTCAATAAAAACTCCAAATTAAAACTCATCCCCTTTCTTGAGAGGAAATAGAAGAAGCTGAAGAAAACCTACACACACAGTGAAACATTTAAACTCCATTCAGATCTAAATACCAGGGACCAGGAGTTTTATTGGTGTAGCGCCAACGTGCTAACTACCGTGCTGCATTTTAGCCCCAAGTATAACTGCTGTTTGTTTAAATTGCTCTTTCTTTTTCTGCCGTCTTTATCTGATTTGACTTAGTCACACTGCTTAAAAGCATTACTTTCAACAACTTAGTGTTGAGACAATTCAAACTCATAGCAAATTCCTAAATGTTCCAATAGTTTGGACTACTTTCTTAACATTGTACACTATTTATCCAAACTTTTGGCTTTAATTACAAGCCAGGATTTAAATAAAAATTAAATTATACCTTTTTTCCACTTAACCAATGCATCATCATGAAATCATTAACACACCCCAAGCCAGCCTCTGAGCTCCCTCCTGTACAATTTAGACTTGTCTCCCTCTAGTGGTCAACTTCTGCCGAACACATTTATGTGATTGGAACCAAACGATTTGATTAATAACACATCATAAATAGCTTTTTCATTAAAAAGAATTATAAATCAAAATCGCTGCAGAATCTGGTTATTTAGGAAGAATGGAGTCAGGAGGTCGGCGCATGAATAAAAACTTGATGGCAGCATGAAGCAATTACAGTAGGCTTGAACATCCCTTCAGATGAGCTTTCTTCAAAACTGTGATGTTTTCAACACGCTCCTGGAGTCTGTTAAAAAAATTCACTTCATGAATTTCAATGTGCTTTGAGGTTGTCAAAAGGGCAGCGAGATGACTTCTCTCACTGCAGAAGAAAATCTCCTTGCCCCCCCCCTTTTTTTTTCTTTCAAAAACCCCCAGATTTTTTGATACATGCACTTAATTTAGAGCAGAAGGTTCTGCTACCAGGCAGTTTCTGTGAACTCCCATCTGGTAAGAGTTAAAAAAGTGTTACGGGCAGGTTTGCTCTTGTACCTGTTATCCCTGGAGATTAGGCACAGAGGGGAGCACAATATGTTTAGTCAAGATAGTAATGCTGATTAAACCCTGGAAGAACAGGATATGTGCAGTGAGTGTGTGTGCTTGTGTCTGTGTCTGTGTGTGTAATTGTTGCCCTTTGTTTTTAGTGTCGAAATGTAGGTGGTTCAAAGTAAAGGTCAAGGGTTCAAATCCTGGCCACAGTGAAATGATAGAGAAACAGAAATAGAACAGGGAAAGTCCCGGCAAGATCCATGTAGAGACCTCACTTCTTTTTTGTGTGACCCAACGTTTGCGGTTTGAAACAATGGCTGAAGATTTTTTTTAAGGGGTTGATGGGTAATCTGTAACATGTTTCATGTTCTGTCCTGGTTCTAGCAGAAGATGATGTTGATCTTGAAGCCTTGGTGAATGACATGAACTCCTCCTTGGAGAGTCTCTACTCCACCTGCAGTGGTCAGCAGACAGAGTCCACACCACTGCTGCACAATGGACAGACCACTTCCTCCAACCATCACCATCATCATCAACTTCATCACACACAGCTGAGCCATCCAAGGTCTGGTCAGCACTCACAAGGACCGAGCCACATCTCTCCAGAACTACTGCCATCTTCCTCCTCATCATTTGGAGACTCACCCCAGACCTCCCTCCGGAGGTCACAGCCTATGCACATTCTTGCTGTCAGGTGAGATGTTCTCATTATGTATTTTTTCTTCCCTATTGCATTGGTGTTGAAGTGAAGAAACTTCCATTTTTTTATTTATCACATGGGGGCAGTTATTGGCCCTGGTGGTTACAGCACTGGACTTTTAACGGGAGGATTGCCAGTTTAAATCCCAACTCTGGCAGAGCTGTGGTTTGTTGAGAAAAGACCAAAAAAAATGTCACTACATCCAACGGTCAAAGCTGCAGCCCAGTGCTAGTGCTGGTCAGGTGTTAATCACAGAGATGTTTCACAGGTGGTTTGAATGTGGAAAAATATTTCACTTACAGGGTTAATATGGTAATAAAAGTAAAATAAATAATGTAGTATATCATTGCTACTGAAGGTTTTCTGAAGGCATTGAAAATGAATTCAAATTTTACTATTCTGATAGATAAGGCTGAAATAAAATGCACCCTTTTTTTTAGATATTTAACTACATGGTATTGAAAATTACATCATAAGTCGTATAGGTTGAACGTCCATTTTTCTGGATGCGGAATTACCAAATACACATTCCAGACATAAACTCAGTCCATCTTCATCAATGCACAGCCACACGTGGGGAACTGTTCTTGTTCTTGGCTCAAAAAAAAAAAAAAAAAGAAATCAACCTCTCACAGTTCAAGTTCAGATTTTAAATAATGGCTTCCTCCTCTCTCTGTATTTGTAGCCTTTCATGTATTTAACCACATGCAAATGTTTCTGCCAATTTACAGTGCAGAAACCCATATTCTCCTCCAGGGTGGAGTGGTATGCATTAAAGAGCAGCCATGCACACAGTACACACAAACATGCATTCCCAGTCGAGGTGCTGTCAGCTCTTATTATATGACTTTTTGGCATTTGATAGAACAGAAAGATGGTCAATTAGGTAATGGAGTATTCTGTCTGATAAGCTCTCTCTCTCTCGCTCTCTCTGTATCTCAAACTCTCAAACACAGACACAGGCTCTGAAGTTGTTATTATTCAGTGCTGACCTCTGGATAACCCTGTTCTCCAGCTCTGATGGGATGACATCAAAAGTCAGCTTTTGCCTTTGCTGTTGTTTGAACTCACTGGGTTGTACACTGAGAACGATAGAGAGACAGAGACAGAGAGAGAGAGAGAGAGAGAGAGAGAGAAATGCTCTTCACTTTTGGAATTCTGAAGCGATCCCACCAACAGACCTGCTCTTTCTCTATAAATAATTTACTCCGCAAAAGAGGACATCCAACTGTCAAATTATCATTCCTTCATCTGCCCTCAAACTCTATGTGCCCGATTTGAAAAAGAAAAAAAAAACTTTCTTTTAAGTGATATTGTGATTTAATATTGATGCCTGATAAATATTGCAGAAAAAAATTATCCCACTAGCTGTGAGAATGTGTGATTTCCACTTGGCAGGAGACGGTTCATTACAGGCAGATCAGACAGAAACAGACATGAGCCTGGTTACTGTATGGCCATGCCTTATTAACTCAAGTATTTCACGGGTGTCAGCAGATATCATTTCAAAGTCTTCCCATTTCACTGTGTAAAAGCCTTTTCCAGTCATTGACCCAGAGCTTGTGTTTTTACGAACCGTTTCCAGAAAAGTTCACTCTCACGCAAATGACTTTTCAGGCGTTCACTTCAAAAAGTAATTTTATTTATTAAACACAAAAACATTAAGAAATAAATGCCTGCAACTCACTCCAGCAAACTTTGAAAACTTGAACTGAAAAGCACCTGGTTTACTGGTCAAATGTTTGGATTCTTAAACATCCACAGAGAGACCGCCTTTGGGGCTGGGACCAGGTTTTGGATCATTTTTGTTTTAAGTGTCCATGAAGATGCAAATAATTGTTTTCAGATACAGAAAATAATTTAGGCCTTTCCTTAGTAATGACTTTATATCGATCGTACAAACTGATAAATTGTATAAATATTCTCTGAGCCAGGAAATGTCTTAGTGTCTATAGGCCAGGGGCAAAAACTGTAGGTGAAAAGGTCAAATGGAATGTAACATCAACGCAGCTACACAGAAGATATGCAGTGCAGTAAACTTGTTTTATTCTTTGTTTTATTCATGTGTTGTCTTACATGACAAAAATGTCAGTCTGAAAACTTTTTGGTTAAAAGCAGATGTTTTTCGATCTGTTAAATAAAACTGGCTGTGAGCGTGTTTTTGCCTGGCGTCCTCACTGTGGTTTGGGTTGAGCCCCCCCCCCCACCCCCCCAACACACACACACACAGCACGTCACCCTGCTACCCACAGAGCAGCTGCACCACCTGCATGACCCTGCATTGGAGTTCATTACATATTTATTGAAACCCAACATAAAAAGTATCATTATTGTTACTCAGCATCAGTAAATACTTTTTACTCAAATCCTTGTACGCTTTTCGCTTTAAAAAAAACTGGTATCTGGAGAACCCCAGTCCTTTTCCTTGTTCCCCAAAATTAAAGGATCAGGTTACAGCTTTTGTTCACTACCACTTTTTTTCATGTTTACCCAAGCGTGTTGAAATCAGGACTTGTGTTATACGTGTACATACAACTACTACATATGTATTTAGTACAATCACACTTTCCATAACTGTTGCACCTCTGTTCTTCTGCCCTGTGTCTGTACTACAGGAGGCTGCAGGAGGAAGAGCAGCAGCTGAGGACGTCCTCTCTTCCGGCCATACCAAATCCCTTTCCGGAGCTGTGCAGTCCTGCGAGCTCTCCTGTACTCAGTCCTGGTTCCCTACCTCCTGGAGAGCCCTCCACTGGCAAATATGTGAGTTCCCGCCCCACAAAGATGCTCTCATTGAACCCCATCCTTCTCCAGAATCTCTGGTTTTACAGAAGAAAAAAAACCATTCCTCTTTGATATAATTAAAAAATGTGGTCGCACTGAACACAAAACATCATGAGCGACGATCAGAGGGCTTTTCGGCCTTTGAAAAACAGGATACGAGACATCTGCTGATTTTGATTTACTTTTATGTTATGTCGATGCCTGAGACATGTGTGACTTATCATGGTGACATGTGTCACTTGTTTTGAAGGTTCCAGAAAATTCGAGCATCGTAAATCAGCTGTTGTTCGTGGTCAGCACTATGAAAGACATAATCGTCAAAGAATTCTTTTCCTTGCTCGACATCTGCCCCCATGTTTTGCCCTCCTGAGGCATGTTGATTGCTTACACATGATGGTACTGTGTGTTGTACTGTGCATCTGTGTGTGCTCGACACGCTCTGTGGCATCAGGAGGGGGAGGAGGGGTAGGAGCAGGAGTTTGCGTGTCTGACAACTTATTTTTTTGTGCCTTTATTACTACTGTGTTTTGTGTTGAAAAATGTACAGACGAGTCTGTCTATTCTTGGAAGTCCCTCCATCATCACTGTTAATGATGTACATCTGGGATCAGATTGGTTACAGTAACGTACCAGTTTACAGTAATGGGAGTGAGACCTACTTCTCATAAATGCTTTGCCTGGTTATGATTTGGATCTGTTCTGGTCATGAACCCCTTGATTGCAGTTCCAGTTAAGTTGTTTTTGGATTAAATTAATCTGCTCTCAGTTAAAACAACTCATATATCACTTAGTAAACTTGTGGAGTCCCATAACAGCTCAAAGAGCCGGGGATGTGGTGGTTTTAAATTACCATCTGGACATAAATAAAGCTGTAAATGGTAAATGCTGGACAGAGCCCTGATGGGGTTTTTTCCTCTCCGTAGTTCTCTTGAAGTTCTTTTTTTTTCTTCTGGTTACCTAGAAATTCACACCCTGTGACCAAAAAAGCTGGAAAATTTACATAATATGAATTTAGAATTCAAAAGGAACTACTGCTGAATGTGTATTTTTCCAAGTTTTCAGATGATATTGCAATAGAAGATGCCAAAATACTGCAACTGACTCACTAACGTTGGCTTGGATCTATCCTAAAAAAACATTCTCACTTACTGTAAACTATCTTTGACTAGCCTGCCTGCAGTCCAGATCTTTATCCTATTGTAAATCAGACACAGGAGGAGAATCACACTATGACCAACTGTTGAGCAGTTCTTGTCACAAACACAGCGGGAATGATAAACACACAGTATATTATTTGCAAAAAGAAGAGAGGCTAGAGACTACTGTTACTTTGAATTATATTTCAGAAATGTTAAAATATCACTTTGATTTTGTCTCCTACAGCCTCAGTTATTTGCTTTCAGTGGCCCACACTTTACATGTGTAATTTGCAGGGTCCAAGTTAGATTATGTGCTTCATATTTTTACTCTTTTTCCAAAGCTTTGAATCACACTAAGTGGTTCACCACAGGATGAGACCATATTTCTCCAGCATTTTGGGTAAAACCGCCTTTCTGGTCACACACTGAGTCAGACAATGGTGAAAAAAAAGTTAATTCAGAACTTTTTGTTTTTGATTTAGTTTGTAATATTTCTTTTTTGAGCCAAGGTAAGTCATTGTGTGTGTTCAACACAGCATGGTAAATCCCAGGTCATACTGTAGGTGGAGCAAAGATTAGTCCGCTGCTAAGTTATTAAGAGCTTGGCAACAGTTGGTTGCTGCCATGACAGAACATTGGCTCAGTACAAGTCCAGTCATTGTGTCTGCTGAATATTCATGAAGTATTTTAATAATCGGTGCGTGCAGTGCATCCATCCAGCCATATTGGTGCATTTAACTTTTAGACCCATGGGTGCTTGTGCTTACATCTGCTTGTTTGTCTTGGTGAGGACTCCTGTAAACAGCATACAGCATTGACTGTGTGCATTCAATGTTTATTTCAATGGAAAAATCTGCCTCAATTAGTTTGTTCTTCTGTGGAAATTCAAACTGGCGTGGTGACAAATGTCCATCCTCCAGTTTCCAGACTCTGGAAACAGTCCAGTGTCACTCAGTGACAGACTCTCTTATTCCTCTCGCTCTTTTCCTCTTTACCTCAGTCATGGCCTGCCTCTGCAGGAGGCATGAGGACAAAGTGAAGGCCTGTCAGAATGAACTTGACAAGCCGTTTGGCATGGCCACATGGTTAGGCATAATTTCACTTTTCTCCACGTCAATCCGTCCTTTCAGTTTTGCACTCAGCCTAGCAATTGCCAATATCTAGAAAGAAATGTTAAAATATAGCCAAATAGTGGCTTAGCAATGGTTATCATTTGTATAAAAAAGGGCATTTGGTCAGGAGAAACTGTTTGAGAAAGTGTAGGATTACAGCATAAAATGCTGTTTTTTAAAAGTTGTACATATATCATGAAACTCCGGTGAGGAAAACAGTGTAACATTTGATGGACTGTGGCTGAGTTTGGGCCACTCACACAAAACAAAAACTTGTATTGTGTATTGTATAACAAACTTAATGTTGACTTCATGTTATTTCAAACATACATGTAACTTTCCATACACAGCCAAAGTGCATATTCAGACCACAGTAGATTAAACATGTTTCAAACGTGGCCCATTTAATCAATGTCATGTGGTGGAAACATAAAGTAGTCCCAAATGCAAAGCAGTTAGTGAGAATATGCATTCATTTTCCCAGTCTAGGTTTTTGACAGTCTGTCCTCAGTCATGCTGTAGAGAGTGCGCTTTTATGCACTTACTTGGACACTGTTCCCTCAACTGCCCGGCTCGTCTTAGTGTGGAAACAGCGATTCGATCACTGGTTTGCATGATTTTGTTGGATTTACTGTACTTGGACTGGGTGCCCTGCAGCTCACGTGGCTCTATGGTATGGCAGGATCCCATGTCCCGTCTCCTCCTTCCAGTCTGTGTTTTATTATCTACCTATTAGTGCGTATTTTTGGGGGGACTTTGTGTCAGTCTTGTGTTACATGTGTTCCTCTGTCATCTCTTTGCTCTTTTGTGGTTTTGAGTTTCAAGTGAACTTCTTGGTGATTTTTAAGCCACAGGCTGAAATACAGTACAGTGTGTCCTGTGACAATTTGGCTTCACTTGATGAATACTGATTCACACATGATGAAGTCACAGGACTAAAATAGAGCCCGGTGCCAGACAAGCAGTGGAGGATGGCTTGGCACTGATACTGTTAGCAAATGAGCTGTTGGTGCTCGGGGGCCAGCATCACTGTCCAGCTGTACAAGGCGCACAAATAGTAATTTGTTACAAAGGGCAACAGGTAGGAAGTGTTGAAAGGCCTGTACAGACATTTCTGTTTGTGTCTGTGATGCACACTACAGGCTTTATTTCAGTGTTAGGCATCCATCTGTCAAATACAGTCAAAGCGTTAATCATCTGTTGCATATACCGACCGCATCTATATTTGCTACTACCACAGAACAACAGAACAACCAGCTCTTATTTCATTACCATGACATTGTGAAAAAAATGTGATTTGTAAAAATTAAAAACCCTTAACCTTTACAGAGACTTCCCTTTGCATTACTGAAGGTTCCAAAGATTCATGAATATATTTTTATCGATATATTGACCTAGATCAAACACAACATCAGTATTTATTCAAGTATTTATATTTTCTTTATTTTAACATCATATCGTACTATTTTTACATTTTTTGAGTCATACAGATTACTTTTTATCTATGACTTTTTAACTGTAACACACACATTTAGGTGTAGAAATCTAGAAATGCAATGTTTTTACCTTCTGGCCTGATATTTTTTAAGTTCTTCTTTTACTACTATTTAATCTAGCCGCGTCCTTTCAACACATTTAGCTGCTGCTGTGCTTATTGTCATTAACATTTACACTAATGATGATGGCGCTGATCACCTCTCCACCTCTTCCCACGTTTCCTAACGACCCCCGTCTCTCCGTCCTTGCATGACTTTGCCTGTAGTTGAGTGAGTCATGCTTCAAGCTGTGACAACCTCTGATCAAAAAGGACTTCTTTTGAATGCTGTCAGTATCAGGTGTTCTCTCTAGGGGTATAATTTTAATGATGAGATCATGGTGTCAGCAATGTCACCTAAAGCCTGAAAAAAAATCCTTCAAAATTTACCTAAATTTAAAGTGATTTCTCAAGCAGGAGTGAGTAAAATGTGAAACATAAGGTTAAATGTAGACGGGAGCTGTGCTTCCTTTTTCTTCCCGACATTCCAAGAAGCTAAAATGACTCATGGCTTTGAGGAGTTTCTACAGAATCTTAATTTTAGAAGCAATATCCCATAATTCATATCACCACTGTAGCTGACAGAAGATGGCTGAGGATAATTTGGTCGCATTAAATGTCACATGATTTCTGTACGGGTAGAATACACATAGTTGTGTAAAATGCATTAGTAGCTTTTACTGCTACGAGGTAAGGTAACAGTAGACAAACCAAAGCAGAGGAATCAAACCAGGAACACCCTGTCCGTACACGATAGGCATCGATACACCCCTCCTTCCTCTGTCTTAGCACTGAAGCATGGCATTCCCTGGCTGCCTCCTTCCTGAATGTTGAAAATGGTCTGGGTCAGAGGGCAGTTTTTTCCACTGTAAATGGAAAAGCAGAATGGAATGCTGTCGGCGTTCAAACCATTGGCCTCAAAATGTGGGAATGTCTGTGGGTCTGTGCACATTTGTGAGTGAGGTTTTAGTGAGTGTTGGGGAGGAAGAACAGGGTTGTGACTTGCATGCGTGTGTCTAATGTATGTGTGTTTGTATATGCAGCAGTCAGCGCTGGGTGTCTGCGTGTTCTGCTTCTCATTGTAGTGCTGATGTGTTCTGCAGGCTGCACTGTGGGCAGATCCAAGGTGACACAGCGCCAACAATCTGCTGGCTCACTCCTCCAGCAGCCAGCCTGTGTTGAAGTCATTCTTTAACTGGAACTAGGAACACAAATATATACTGATGCATTAGTTGTTTCGTGTGCAGCCTTTTCAGTGTGATGAGGTCCTTTGATACTGATTTAATGTCCCTGTGATTAGGACATGTCTGAGATTGCAACGTGACATCCTGGATGATGTTTCAGAGATCATTGAGTGTTTGGGATTTTTTTTCCAACACCAGACACTTTCACTCAGGTGACAGAGTCGATGAGACTCTGGAGTTGGTCCCAGCAGCATTTGGCAATGAGCTGGATCTCTTGAACCAAACCATCTGGAGTCTTTTGGCAGCTTCCATTGGGAACTCGATGCATTTCTTTCAGACAATCTGGTGATGGCAAGCAGGCTGTAGAGTTAGCTCAGTGGGCAGCAAAAACTGCCAATCTGTACTAATTTGTAATAGTTTGTGAAAATAAATTATATGATTAAATGTATTATTGAGGTCATCTGTGTGTGTGCGTTTGTGTGTAAATGATGCAGCCTGGCAACAGAAACTAATTTTCCAGGTTTTTATTTAATAGACAAAAGGGACAAAGAACACATTTCTGTTGTTGTTGTTTTTTGACTGCCGAAACGTATTATTTATATGTTGAACATAGATCGTTTGATTTGCTCTATGTACTCAGAATAATTTGAAAACAAAAAACATACAAAAACATACAGGTTGCTGTGTGGAAGGGTTTTTCCGTTTCCAGGTACTGACTGGAGTTTTGTCAGTTCAAATATATGTCTCTGTTTAAATGGCCCAGAATTTTAATTGATTTTTGGTTATTCTGTGAAAAGATTCCCAGAGTCAGGAATGATGCCTGTGCATCTGCCAAAACCCAAGGTCAAGAACTGCTGCCTGCTGTGCTTGTAATTGGAACCCCAGGGCTGTGCTGCAGTACAAAGCACAATATTATTATAGTGGACAGTTAGACTGCAGGACATTATATTATCAGATGTGTCTGCAAATGTCTGCACTAATAGATGAAGAGGGGACGAGACACTGGTGACAGTAGTATTACACAGTTACGGCCTTTTACACAGTGAGGAGGTGGATAGTTATCTATCTGTTAATCCACAACACTACTTTGTCCTGCTACCACACTAATAAAAAGTTTAGTGTTGTGTTAATGCAACAGTTTTTAGTTTTTTATTAATTATTATTATTATTATTATTATTTCAAGTGTTGAAAGGTCTCCTTTTGAGACCATTAAACACACATACACATATGTAATCTGCTTAATGCACAGACATTCTCAAACACACACACACACACACACATACATCTTTTTCAGGCCTTGACAGACATTAATTTGGTAATGCTTTGTCAGATTACTTGTCTCGTTCTCAGCCGTGCACACTCGTCGGTGCCGAGATAAGATTTGCAGGATACATCGCAGCGTTGCTGTCAAATACAAATTGTTCAGTTGTGGTTGAACAACTGCAACCTGGAGGAGAGCCAGGCAGGTTGTGGTTGACTCTGGAACATCTCATGTGTCAGGGCCGTATTTATCCCTCACAGCTAAATGAAAACATGCCTGGACCTGCTGCTGTCACACTGAGACACACATGCACAATGGGACTCACTGATACGCATGACCAGTTTCTAAATAACAAGGCAGGTAAGGCAGATTTATCTAACACTGAAGGTACAACTTGGGGTTAACTGTTCTGCCCAGGGGCACAACGGCATTGCAGACCACCAGAGATGAGGATTAAATCTCTGAAATATATCACCAACCACTGGAAGGCTGGGGTTTGTTATAAAATGTATGGAGGCATCTTATTGGTCACGTTTTACCGTTTTTATTGAGGTGAAGGTTGGAAACCACAGGTTATAAATATTAGCAGGTGGTTAATAATTTACACGGTGCCTAAATTAGATCTCAAATGAAATAAATGTGTTTTCATCGGGAGCACGACTGGACCACCCAGGCACCTTTAAGCGATCCATCTTTCACTTCTCGTCCCAGGGGGTTAGAGAGCGTAAGATTAGAAGCCACAACTTTTACCCAGCTAATGGGGCAAGATCCCATTACTCCTGCAAATAATGCTCAGTCCTGATAGCGTTGCTCCATCAGTCTCTTTAGTTTAGACCGTCGGAGTATCCAGTGCATGTCTGTCTGTAGTGTTCCTATTCTACAAATGAACATTTCTTTGTAAAACTTTCACTGTCACTGTCGATAGAACCCTTTAAATTCAATCTTTCCCTGGTAGAGAACGTCCCCTATTAAAATTAACGTATTTTTATTTGATACTAAGTTTCAGGTTACTCATAATTGCGTGAACACAGGTGCACATATCTGTGTCCTCTCTGCAAAAAGAGCAAAGTCTTGCTGCCTGTAGGCATTTCATCTGGTCAAAGCTGAAGAGGATTGAATTCATGTAGGTCATAGAGACTGCATCTCTCTCTTTCTCTCTGCGCCTCCCCCTCTCTCTAAGGAAAAGTAGGACAGCTCAGATTTCTGAATCTGCTGCTGCTGCTGCTGTAACAGGCAATGGAGAAGCGAGGTAAGAAAGAAAGCAAAGGGATGAGGAAAAGACAATGATTAAAGCTGCCACGTGCAAATTGAAAGTTTTTAACCACTTATTACTCAGCACCCCGTTATTTTCCCGTTGTGTTGCCCATCTGCCACTTATCACAGAAACATTTTATTATTTGCTTAGATAGCTGCACAGGTGATGCAAACACGTAATGCCTTGCAGATGTAGTGCAGTGTATCAGAGAGATTTTAGAGAAACAGTTTGATATTTTCTTTAGCTTAGTCTTTACCTTAGAGGCTGTGTGAAGCAGCAGACACTGATATCTGCATATTCTGGATTAGATGGAATATTTAGTACACAACTGTGGCACAGTGTGAGTGTTGCCTGTAATGATTCAGTCCTCATCCTCATTAATTTTTAGTAAAAATAGAATGAAATACTCATCTGAAATGGTACATCTCTGCATTCAGCCTTACGCAGAGTTCCTGAAGTGTTGGCTGTTTCTCCTTTGGTAATGTTTAGTTGCCAGATTGTCTCAGTGTGACTCTGTTTGTCGCAGATGTGAACTAAAGATCCCTCTCTTTTCTATGTTATTGACAGTGAGGCCATTGACATAAATATGTCAGACAAACAGCTAAGGTGAAGTGGATAATGTTAGAGAGCCATGATGGAGATGGTCTGGACATGTGCTGAGGAGAGATAATGGATAAATTAGACAAAGAATGTTGGAGATGCATCAGTCAGGTATTAGTAGTAGGTTTACAGGGTGGACTGGAGTGCAGCAGTTATATTCTATTGTAAGTCTGGTCATTTTAATACTGGCCCCTCCCCCCTTTAAAGAACATTTAATCAATACATTTAAATGGATTCCAAACCATCAATAAACTCTAAAATTGTAATGTTAACCAGTTCTCAATGGTAACATGGGGGATGCATTCATTTAATGTTATTTATGACTTGACCTAAATCTGTGTTACGTACTATGCTAATCAAATTTGTCCAATCTTGGATCCAGAACCTTCTAGCCTTTTAGTCTCTGAGTAATAAACCTTCTGTGGTTTCACAGAGAACAAACCTACATACAGTGTATGTTATAATGGGTGACTAGGGGCAGTGACTACATCCCACCTTTAAGGAAAGGATGGTGAACTACATCACACAGTGTCAGTGGTAACTTGGCAGATGGTGGATTCAAACCTGCAACCTTCAGGACCCACTTCTAACGCTCCGGTCACTGTTTCCACTAAGTCCATGTCTGTGTTGTCCTGGGTCCTAAATTGACACTGTAATTGGACAGCAGGGGGACAGGTCAGAGTCCCTTCCTCATGAGTCAGCAGAGTTTTGCTGTCCATTGAAACCAGCTCTTGTGATTACAGGGGCTGAGCGAGTGACGTCCAAGTGTCTGAAACTCATTCAGTTTTTATTGTCTCCAACTCATCATTCCACTGTCATATTCCAGGGGTGGGCCGGGCCACACACAGTCAGAGGGGCTCCACTGAGGGTACTCGCTAATGAGGCTATGACGTTTGGATGAGTCATGTTGTTGGAAGCAGCTGAGTTCTTCAAGTTCTTTGTTCGTGTATCATGTGAAACAGAATGGAGAGATAATGGTTTATGCCAAGACAATTGAGAAGACTTTGTGTCATGCAGAACTAAAAACTCAGAAGCTTTTTTTTATTTTGAGCAAACGTCTGTGCACTGATGTCTACACTTGATTTATGGTTTTTCCATTTGGCTTCTATATCAAGTATTTATTTGGACGATCCTTTCATTTCTGAAATGAAAGGATCTGTTTTTTAATGTTGACCCTTTGCTGTGAATAGATTCATAACAACAGATATTGCATTTTGTGTCATAGTCTACAGCTGCCAGCAGGTTTTTAAAATCACTAGGCACAAACCCAGTCATTAAATGCAGTCATGTAAACCTGTTACTATTTATGGAGTCTTGCCTGTCGTGTGCAAAGTCATGCACCTTGTGTGCGGATAAAAAGGCATCATTAGCCTGTGAGCAAAAATTCTCTAGCCTAAAAATGCTCAGATGTTTTCAGAAGCTTTGATATTGTATTTGGACACTGATGTTTAGCTAAGAGCAAAATCACAGCATTTCACCCTTGTCTTTAATTCATTAGCTTGAATAGATCTATTTTTTAAAAGTGAACCTAGATCACTGGATCGAGCTGAATCCACCATTACTTTCACCAATGTTGAGATATGTACTAGAATGGGGTTTGAAACCCTGGATTTTCAACATTGTATTTTAAGTTTGAATGAATGAATTTCAGGTGAGTCCCTGTTTTCGTAAGGCCAAGTGTTCCAGGAAAAGTCCAGCTTGAAGTAATATTTAAGTGTCATATTCTTAGGGGAAATGACTGTGATGAACAAGTAATCCAGTCTCATAAACCAACCAGCCTAAATACATGTCATTTTATGGAAAGATAAATACTGGTCAGACTCAACTGGTTTGCTGACGATGACAGCCTTTAAGTTGGCAAAGACCATTTATAAAAATAATGTTTCTTGGTAAAGGAGAGTACACTGATGTTGAAGAAGGAGAAACACTTTTGCCTTATTTATTAATTGTGGTTTGCTCTTTATGATGCAGCAGTGGTTGGCTACTGGGCAGAACTGAATCTGGAACTGTTTGGCACATGGCATGTGGGAATTTTCCCTCTGTGACACCCTTGCCCAGGAGCTCCCAGAATGGGGTATGGGAACCTCTAAGGGGGTGCTATGCTATGGAGGGCAGCAACAAGAATTTGAATTTCATTTTTTTATTTTTTTGTGTTGTCCCACTAAAGGGAAAATGCATTTGATTTTTTACTGCCTTGTTCAACAAGAAGAGCAGTTTTACAGGAGTTGCAGTGTTTTAAATAAAGTGTCGTCTCTTTGCACTCTTCACCTAACCCCCCTCCTCCCACCCACCCCCCAGGTTCTTTCTGTCAATATTCTACTCAGACATACAGTAGAAGCTGTCGCAAAGGAATGAAGGTTGAAGCTAAATTTGACAGAATGTCAAATAGAAATTGAGTGCAGGATTTGAAACACGAGCAACAAATTGTTCACCTGTTCAACATGTACAGCACACATTACAGGTGTAATATCGTAATCTCTGTCACACTGCTCTACACCCTCAATCATTCGAAACCATTTGGTGACATTGTTTTGAAAAAAAAAACACTAAGCTGCCTGAAGCTCTTCAATTACCTCGTCACATCACTGACAAGTCAAGGACGGTAATGTTTATGTGCAGGCAGGAGCCTCATGACTAACAGTCTCTCAGAAATGTAATCTGCCACGGTAACTCCTATCTGATGTAATCGCTTGTAATTAGTACGTAACACCAGTGGAACTATTTATAAACCGGCCGCCAAATCTAAAGGAGATGGATGTGTGGATGCATGTGAACCACTGAACGTGCACTCACACGCGAGCACACATACCTCAGTTAGCGCAGGGCACGTCCTGACGCAGTGCAGTCGACGTTCTGTTTGTCTTTTCATGCGTGTCTTTTAGTGCTGGTCTTTATGTGTCTTTTTTAAGGCTGTGGAAGGATTGATTGATATTTTCTTAACGTGTGCAGAAACCATTATATGCACAAAAATGTTAAATATGCAGTATGTGCTGCAAAGCGTGTCAGAGTGTCTAAGGAAGTGCTCGCATGACTAAGCACATCTGGAGGCCTCGGTGTCTGATGGTGTGTTTTGGGGGAAAAAAAGTTTCCCCAGTGTGAATTATATAAATGTTAAAGTGAGGACATATTACATGTGAAGACGGGGTTAGTTAAGGTTTGGGTTCAGTTTACATAATGTTAGGTTAAAGTTAGGGTAAGATTAAGGCAAGTTGTTCTTTCTTCATGTTCTTTTTTCTTTCTTTCTCTTTTTTCAATGGCTCATTTTAAAAAAAAATATTTTTCTTATTTTTTGTCTATTGTATCACTCTTCATTTTTCGTTTTCTTTTCGCTTTTTTCTTTCTCTTTTCTTAATTTTCTTTCCTTTTTTTCTTTCTTGCTTCTCTTTCTTTCTTGCTTGCTTCTCCTCTTTAGTGCTGTTTTAATAGGATTACTAAGAAGTGGAGCAGGAAATGTGTCACTCCACTGTCACCTCCGTCAGCTCCTCATTCCTTCCCTTCCTCAGGATGTGTAATGGTTCCGCCCAAGTTCATGATAAAATGTCCACCTTGTCTACAGGACCGGCTCATGTTTGACTAGTTATGTTCAGACGGCACAAGTGAAATATTGCATCAGAGCGGAGCTCACAGCTAATGCACAGCCAATCAGCTGATCTGTATCAGGTGACTGTTGAAATCACCAGACACATGACTGTGACTAAGATGTCAAGAATATAGCCTTGCTCTGATGTCTATTGATTTATGATGTCTAATAAAAAGCCTCTGTGCCAATATTTAACAATTTACCAGATATTGTTAGTCACTCCATGGACAAATACAATTAATACCCATTACAGGGACATTTAAGTTGAACAACCTTTACAGCTCAACTGTTGGTTGGATTGGACTGCTATCCAGGTCCTTTTTTTACAGGCAAATTAGTAATAACGATTCATAATATTAACTGTTTTAACCATATAATAACAAAAATGTTCAGTAAATGTGCTTCCTATTGTATTTTTGAATCCTGTTTTTTTCTGTTTATTTGCCGTAAACAGCAAATCCTGCCTCAACTTTTATGGGTTAAAGAATGAGGCAGTGAGTTGTGCCTATGCGGTGTACAGAAGAACCAGTACCTGCAGCTGTGAGGTTGCCTTTACCCATATCATCAGGGTGTGTTATTCTGATTATAATATGTGCTATTTTAATCAGCCTTACGTGTTTGCATGCACTTAAAAATCCAATTTCAGTCAAATTAACACGATAATCCTGTTTTCTCCGATGTCACTTGAACAAACAGAGTGTTGTGCTGGATTGACAACCATGACATCAGATTAATGTTCCTGTCAACTACATTTTCACACTATGGAGAAGATGAAAGATAATTCTTAAATTCAAACATTTTAGAATAATAAAATGTGACTACTCCTGAAACTTTAGGTTTGACCTCGTCCATTACAGAGTTGGAAACACAGGCATAATTGTCAGAGTCCTACTTTGAATCTACATTATATGACCTAATTATTTTGAGAATTGATCAAACCTTAACCTATGGGAACAATACTGAGCTATTTTTGTTTAGTAGTCTTAGACATTAGACTCATAAATAAAAAGCAGTGTCTTCCAGTAGAGACAAAATTCTTCCAATAAATGTTGGAAATTATTTTGAAAACATTTTCTGTGTTATTTAGAGAGATTAATGTGTTATGATTTGTTAAAATAGCAACCTTTGGCTGACTCCAATTTCCAAAGACTGGCATTGGTGACAAGAAAAACCATGTTGGTCATTGTCCAGTCCTGAGCTTCGTCCAGTCCTGAGCTTCGACCGTTTGAAAAACCACTGCCCTGGAATTTCCAAACAGACTTAAACACTTTCTGCAGTAGAAGAGTCAACGTTGGCTGGCTGATTAATCACCTCTCATAATTGTGGCACTTAAACCTGGGTTGAGGCACGTATGATTGGTGCAGCCATTCAGGGGCTTTCCCCCTCAGGGCAACTGTGACGTATTGACGAAGAGGGTGTGAGTCTCACTGTGTGCTCAGACTGTGTGTGTAGTTAGAGAGAAGGGGGGAGGGCAGTGAGACAGCTGTACCGGCTAGATATGTAGTTAACAGTAGAAAGCATTCATACTATACATTCTGCTGCACTGTGTCACCAGAAAGTCTCTCTCTCCCCCTCTCTCTCTCTTTCCTGCTCTCCCCCTTCTCTCGTTCTCTCTCTTCCCACTCTTGCCCTTCACTTCACATGTCCATCTATCTCCTGTTTCGCTATTTCCCACACACACACCCACGTATGTGCATGTCTCTATGTGCAGTCATACACGCACGCACTCTCTCCCTCCCCTCCCCCAGCCCACAAACTCCCCTCTCCTTCCCTCTCCTCATCCTCAAAGTTTGCCAATGTAGTAAAAAAGTGGTGGGCCCATACCTTTTTGCCTGCAATGACTTTTTACCACAATTTCCTTCTTCCTTCTGTGGAACCTATTCCTGGATTACATACTGGAGTCATCCAAACACACACACATTCCCTTCCCCTCCTAAAAGAAAAAACCCAAAGTAGCTGCTCGACCAACATAAAACTGTTCTCACCTCTCCCAGACGGGGTGTGTCAAGGCTTTTGTGCGTGCAATGCTATATTAAATATCTGGGGTTAAAAGGTGTGCATGTGTGTGTGAGAGTGCGTGTGTGTGTCTGTGTGAGTGTGTGAGGGTGAGAGAGAAAGACTGACTCCAAAAAAAGAAAGTTGGCAAAAGCTGTTGGTGCTTGGGAAGTCGAAGGCTGCATGGTTCACAGATCTTTAGGTTTTATTTTATATCTTTGGTTGTTGAATTGTGTGGATACTGATATAAAGCAAGTCAACTCACAACTCCAGTACTTCAATAAAAGATGAATAAAGATTTGTTTTTTAGGAATTCAAATGGCCTTTCTTTGGATTCGTTTAGCTTACATTAAATTGGATTTAATTGACAGTGAATTTTAAAAAGATTAAAAAGATTAATGATTAATGATCACCATGTTTTAAAAGTTGATCTCCTTATGTTCTAAATGATAAGCAGAAAATGGATGTCAAAGTTAAGAAAATAAATACTTCCCCACAGCAATTTCTTTCAACACAGATGTTGAGAGTGGAGCATGT
Organism: Cynoglossus semilaevis; assembly: GCF_000523025.1. Classification (NCBI taxonomy): domain Eukaryota; kingdom Metazoa; phylum Chordata; class Actinopteri; order Pleuronectiformes; family Cynoglossidae; genus Cynoglossus; species Cynoglossus semilaevis. Next base: position 16,112,628 of record NC_024319.1, on the reverse strand, counting down.
TGTACAACATTAGCATTTATATACATATATATTCTATCAGTTAAATGTTAATACTTGTGGTAAATCAACAATATAGTCTAAATGTAGCGTAGAGGACACTGTTCTGTTGCACTGTACACCTCCACATTTAAAACCCAACACCTGCAATCTGGCTTCACATGATGTCATACTGGTCTATTTTTATTTTAATGATTAACTCTTGTCATTTCACTCTGAAAATTAAAGCTTTATACTCGTTATTTTCTGCGCATTGTTTTCTTATAGTCATACTGCATCCCGTGAGTTGCAATACTGCCACCTACTACGTTTGCTGTTCCATGTGGTACTATTTCTACTTAAAGGATTCTGTTCCCTTGCAGAAACAAAGAAAAAATAAGAAACAAAACTGACCAAGGACCAAGTTGGGGACATCAGAGAAGAGAGAATGCATTTCATAAGATTTAATCATTTATTTTGGGGGAAGTTTCTGCGTCCTACAGCCTGAACCCACAGGGATGAAGGGGGTGAAGAAATGAGAAGTAAAAAACCAAAGGAAAAACCCTGAACATTTTTCAAGCGATAAAAGCGTCAAACTTTTCTTCTCCTTCCTTTATGGGTTTTTCTACCTATTCCTGCACCTCCTCCTTCTCCTCCCCGCTCCTCCTCCCCCCTTGTCTTCATTGCCCCACACCCTTCTCAAATGAACACTCTCGTTTTGAGCCTGGGGAAGAAACTAAAGCAGGGAGCTGAAAAAGTTGGCTGTGTCAGTCCATGACTATGCGTCTGTGTGTCTACTGCGTGTGTGTGTGTGTGTGTGTGTGTGTGTGTGTGTGTGCGTGCTTCTTAGGGAGTGTATGTGCCTCTGTGTGAGTGTGCACGCACCCTGGTCTGTGTGGGAATGATTACATCAGCCTGCTGCAGCGTTATGATTGGTCGGTGAGCGTGTGGTTTGATTCAGTGTGCCTTGGAGCCTGTGGCTGTGGCTGTAACCCTTTGTGAAGAAGAGAGAGGGGGAGAGAGAGAGAGAGAAATAGAAAGAGAGAGAGAGGGAGGGAGGGAGAAAAAGGAGGAAAAGATAGTTGTCAGACTGAACTGGCGTGAAGCGCTGTACTGTACCTGCTGCCATCTGATCGCTGACTGTCTCTGTGTCTCTGTCCTGTGGGCTACAAAGACACTGGCTTTGGGTCACACTCATAGATGTGTCTTTATTAGACACCCAGCAGCTCAGACAGACTGAAGGACTTTGGGCTGTGTGACTGTCAACACCAGTGGGACTGTCATCTGATGTGGAACTGAAATTTGTATTTCTTTTTTTTTCTGGAGGAGACAAGGCAACAGAAGCAAGAAGGTTTTCTGTCTTAGTGCCTGGGAGTGTGTGTGTGTGTATGTGTGTGCGTGTGTGTATGTGAGACCGGCTTAGTCCAAAAATGCCTTCATATTCCCCGGACTGCTGTCTGTTACGGGCCATAGAGGTAAGACTGCTCTCTTTTCTGTGCCTCTAATGTCTCCTTCTCATCTGTCCTTGCTTCCTTCACTCGTATTTTACCTTTTCAAACCCATTTGTTTTTCCTTAACTACTGCTCTGTTAAACCATATTTTAGTGTATGTAAAGACCTCTAAGACAAATTGACTTTTCCGAGGTGTAATTTCAAAGAAAGAGTCCAGTCTGTCAGTGACTACGAATGTTGCAGTTTCTTCTGGTTTTTCCCTAAAGCGTTTGGATGTAGAGAATGAACTGAAATGCTACGAGCTGCATTTGTTTGCATTTTAAGGAATATTATGTGGGAAGCTTGCATATATTATATTGTAAGCTATCTGACTGGATTTATGTGAAGGCTAAGAAGGCTGGATTCCTCTGCAGGTTAAGTAGGCTGCTCCACTTTCCTCTGTGGGCCATGTAATGGGTTTGAATATGAACATGACTGCTTGGTTCCTCTGAATAGACACTAAGTAAAAGTAAATTTAGCACCGTGTATTTTAATTGTAGTGGCATCTATTTTGATGGCAGACTTTTTTAGGGTAAATCTTGCACTCTAGGAACCTGGTGTTTTATGTAACCTCGTACAGATGTAACAGCATCTTCAACACATTAGTCACACTGTACACCAGAGATGAATTCAACGTGAGGTTTGCAATATGACCTTTTAAAGTCAGGGTTTTGTTTGGCGTTTAATGTGCAACAGAATAAAAATAATGAATCAGAATTTTTTTTTTTTACAAAGTGCTCTTTTTGATTGGGATGGAACTGTTTCTGTCATTTATATTTTTTCATGTATAATACACTTTTGCTGCCATTTTTGTTACAGAAAACATGAGCCATTCTTTACACTGTTACTGCTGCTATTGGATTTTTTAAGTCAAATGCAAATTTAATTGCTAACAAATACATTTTCAGTCTTTGACAAACACTATTTTAAGGCACAGTAGAAGAATCTCCTTCAGCTGTAGATTTCTTATCACTAACTGTTGTAGGTACATAACATTTGGACAATTGTCATGAGGAACTCATTACTGTCATAGCAGAAGAATAAAAATTATTATTATTAAAAATATTCATCATTCGTTTATCATCATTTTAACAGGAGCCTATGGGTTTTTAATATATTCATATATATATATATATATATATATATATATATACAGTACAGTATATATATATACAGTATATATACAGTACATGCAGTATAGATATTCTCTGATGTTTGTCATTGTCTGCAGGTTGTGTCATTGTCATTAAGTTTTTTTTATCTTCTGTTCTCTGTGCTCAGAAATAGACTACATGAATTGTAGCCTTTGTTTTCGACCGTGCTATTGTTGCAGAAGTATACGTTAGATTTGGTTTGTGTTTTTGCATCAAAAAAACGTGGTTCAACTTTGCCATACAAGTTGGCTGTCTATTACAGATACTGTCATCCATCTTCCTGCTTATTTGCTCTAAACTACAAACTACAGTGTATATCCAATTGCTGCCTTATGTTCTCAAGACCAGATGCTTGTCAAACACTACAGTATATTTGCTACTTCATTACACCAAGTTGGTCTAAGTAATGCCTGTCTGGGATTTGTAACGCCACAATTGAACGTCTATGCTTTCCTATTGTGTACCATAATCACAGGGCTGCATGTGCTTTAGTGTATGGAGAGCTATACGCTAACTACTGTTCTAGTTTGAAGAAAATCGCTGGCTTCACCAGACTGTTAGACATGAGGTTTTCAAGAATGTCTGATTTGAACTCTACTGTAGTTTTGTTGAATTTGTCCTTGTGCAAAAGTATCTAACTGATGTAAAATTAGTTTTATCATTTTTTTCTCATCTTAACAAAGATGTTTTGTTCTTGCAGATTGTGAAGGTCTTCAACGAAGATGGTATGGGTAAAGTTGTGGAGATCCCTGCCGACATGACAGCCAAGGATCTGTGCCAGCTCCTGGTTTATAAAAGCCATTGTGTGGACGACAACAGTTGGGTACTTGTTGAACACCACCCGCTGCTAGGACTAGGTAAGAGGGTAGGAACACTCTGCCTCACAACAGCCCACATGAACAAATGCACACAGACACACTCGTGGGCTTCCTGGGGGGTTCCGACATGCAGCACGGTCACTGACACACACACAGGTGTATTGACATGTATGTATGCACATATTCAGGCCCGCATACTGGCACATACTGTACTGCTGCATGCTCTCACGCAGGCATTTATGCAAGTATTAGCGCATGCACCAAGTCATTATGTTCAGTGACATAATAAAGATTGTCACAGCGGCTGTGTAAAAAAAAAAAGAGGGGGAGGCAGGGCTGCAGGTGCAGCAGAGCAGGGTTGTACAGCAAAAGCAGGGCAGTGCTGCATGACAATCCCAGTGCAGTCATGGAGCTCACACATTGAGCTGTTTGTCCCTGAAAAAATAATGTCGGTTAAAGCTATCGATCAGCATGTGTGCGAAGGGAAAGTGATGGAAATAAATAATGCATTGCATGTAACTGACAGGCCGGTGATTTGTCTGATTCAGCAGTTGAAAGTGGAGTGGTATGTCTGCACGATGTCTGATCTGACCGTATAGGAGCTGCTCGAAGATGTTGTCTTTATGATTAAAAGGTGACAAGTTATTCCACAGGAAGTAACTGCAGGAGTGGATGAGAGGTGGTGTGTCTTTCCCTGACTGTGATTAATTCGTCAAGTATGGGGTGAAAACAGCAGTTTTCCCTGTGCAGTTATTGGTGAACTATCAGACAATGTAATTGGCTTGTTTTTTTCTTTTTAGAAAATAATTATTTTGATTGATATTTTCTCATTTTATTAATAGCGTTGGACATTTAATGACTTTATATTTCCCTTGATAAAATCCAGTGCTCAATGGACTCCAGAATCCCATTGTGGAAAAGTCTAGACTTTCCTTATTTCTTGGCAATTTAATTGAAGAATATGGAATTCCTGATTGACACTAAAACATAGCCTTTCTCCACTTGCACTCTTCTCAGTATCAGAGACATGAGTAATGCTATTGATCCATGAATATAAATGACATGGCCGAGAGGTGGTGGAGATCAGTGATGAAGAGTTTCAAAGGTCATCCTTCTTGTTAGAGCTTCAGTGCTTCACTCTTGCAGTTCACTTTCCTGAAAATAGACTGGAGGCTCTTACTGAACCAGACACGACCTCTGAACTAATGTAGCATAAAAAGGTCTGATTGATGATAATAGACAGAAATGGATGCACCACAGCCATCAGGTTGAAAACAGACCAGGCTCACACTGCCAGTTTGGAAAGGAGTTCAGTTTCCAATAATAAAGAACAAAATAGTTCTTTGGTCATGTCAGAAACTACATAGTAACTACAAGTAGTAATTTAGACAACTGACTCTCTGGAAAGAAGCTCAATGATCTTTTTGATTGTCTGATAAGAACCTTTTTAGAAACTTCACATTTTAAAGTGCTTCTTTAAAATGATTTTTGATTGATGATTTTTTCATTCCTGGCAACTTTTACGAGTTAAAGTGAAACCAGTTCTGCAGTCCCCATTTTAATGCTAAAGCTTATACAGTAGCTATGGCTCTTCTGAATCAAAGACAGTGATTCCTTGTTTGTCCTAAGAAACATTGCTTTGCAGATAGTGTTATTATAAAAAGAGAGACTTCACAGTGTTGTTGTTCCTTTGAGTGCTGAGAGCCTACTCACAGGTTTGTGAGCTGTTGTTAAACAGTGATATCACTCTGATGTGTAGACGTTGCCTGCCAAATAGAAGGTAACCACTAACACCTTTTGATGAAAAGTCTGACTTTTCTTGTTTCTGGTCCTCCCATCAGAGTAAAAGCTGTTTCTTATGATATGTCGCTGCCATCCTGCATGAAACCCAACTAAAAATACAACTCAAGTTCAAGCCTCCCGTTCTTAGATTATGACAGCTTTGTCTCCTTTCAATAACTCCAAAAGTCATTTGTTTTCTTTATTATTGCTACATGTCACATCAAAATGACACATAAATTAGCAGAGCCTGACATGGAAAACTGGTTCCTTCACCAGGCGACTTTGATTTGTTGTTGTTGCATCAGGCAGGGAGAAAAGGAGCTTTACATTTCTGTCAGGGTGATGCTGTGTTAGACTTGG
>NC_024319.1:16070528-16106976 GCF_000523025.1 Cynoglossus semilaevis | reverse complement strand
AAAACCCAGCCTCCCCCTGAGGAGAGAGTGATTATAAAGCACTTATGGGAGACAAGTTGTGCCTGTGCCCTGTGTTCACGTCTGTACAGTTTAACAGATGTGGGAGCCAAGAGGGTGCAGCTTTATATAGAGCAATGAGCTTCCTGCTGCTACAACCTGGAAAGAAGAGAAAAGCATATGTAAAAGCTGGAAATGTGTGCTTTGCTTTAGTTTTAGTTTTTTTTTAATATTAAATTATGGTCAGATTAGACGTCAGAATTGAAATTTACTTCAATTTACAGGCTGTGAGTGTGAGTGTGAGGAAACCAGTTACTGCAGTATATGAAAAATACAGATACAGCAGCACTAATTTAATATTTCACCATTCACTATGATCTGATTACATTTCTCATCAGTGCTGCCAACGTTGAGCTGCCAAATACAATTAGACTGACATGCTGGGAATGAAAATATTATTATTTTTGGCTCATTAATTTGAGTAACTGATTTTTGTATCTTTGTATGTATTCTGACTCACCTGTTCTGAGATTTTTGGCATCCCAAGGTCCGAGATTACATCTGACCAGGCTTTATTTTAGCAGATTCTGTTAGATTAGAAGTGACATCGCAGCAGTGTGTTGATTGTCCTGTATGCAGTGAACCGGTGTTTCTGATGTTTCTGCCTTAAATATTTGTCCTCATTTATTAAACTTCAGACTAACTCTATGCAATATTTAGCCTATATTTTACCATTTGTATAATTTTAAGAAAAACTTCTGAACTCTCTTTGATTTATTTTAGACAAATTTAGTTACTTTTAAGCTAACCCTTCTGCTTGTAAATAGCTTTTTCTCTGGCAAAGCTTAAGTAAGTTTTTGGACGATTTTATTACTTTTGCCTAACTTCTAGCAACTTTGTAGAATCATATTAGTTTATAATATATCTGCTTTTTGAATTGATATACAATTCTCATAAGTTTTTCTAACTTTTAGCTGGGGGAATGTTATATATTTTTTATTTTTTTTTTGCATATTATCATGGGATCTCACTCCAGTGTTTTACTTGTGTTTTTGCAAACCTTAACTAGCCCAATATTGTATTTCAAAATATTTTATGAACTTGCATTGTGAGGTTGCATATTACAATAAAAATAATTCCACTTGTTGTTTGACTTGTGGGCTGTACAAATTGCAGGGCTGCACTGCACATGTGTTGTGATATTCAATGTGTCCACATGTGGTCGGTTGCCAGACAAGAATAGCAGTTTGAAAGAGACCCCCCAAACAATAGTGTGTTTGAACAGAGAGGCCTTTTCCCGTATATGGCTGCCCACTATTGGTTCATGGCTGAATGAGATGAAATGAGCCTTTGAGATTAGAAACAGTGACCTCTGCTTGTCATCTTTAAAAGGTTAACGACTCTGGGACAGTGAGGTAGTGTTGAAAGAGTGAGTCACTGTCACGAAGACGAGTGACTCATCACACAGACGTCAGGACGAGGCAGACGAGTCGTGACAGTTTTGAGAGGATTGTGAAAGAGGGGATAAGGAGGCAGGAAAGTGTGGAGGGTTGTGGGTGGGGGTAGATCTGGCAGCACAGAAGTATTTAATTTTCAGTGAAAAAAAAGACAGATGACACCATGGCATGTTACTGTAAAAGTTAGTGAAGTTTCAACATTTAATTAAATCTTTTGGTCTCTTATTAAAGACGCTCCAGAGGAAACTTGTAAGGCTGTTGGAAGTGACTGAGTCATGTCCGGTTTTAACATCCCAGTCGGAGGATATAAATCACCCAGACCTCTGACCACATTTATTCAAAGACACACTTTTGGCTGTACTGCATCCTCCACTGTTCACATTAACAGAGGAGGGCACTGCTCTGATAATCCGTCACAGCTGGTTTGATGAGCACAAACCATTGAAACCAGGCTGCAATTTTAGAGATCCTCAGAGGCCACTGAACAGTTCAAATGAAAGCCAGGATGGTTCTACAGCGGTTAAGTCACATTAACCACTTTTTTATGTTGAAGTTAGCATCGCTTACAATTATGTATTAAGGGTCTTTAATCATACTGAAGATTACTGCTGCTTAAAATACAACAGGGAAGTTATTTTTTTACATAAACTTTTAGTTTATGCCATTAGGAGAAATATGTTTCCCCTCAAACGTTAAAATCTGCATTGATCATCAGGCATCTTTACTTTACTCATGGGATGAAGTACAAAGTAATGGTACTTCATTGGTGATGCTTGATATAAAACATTTTATATTTACCTCTTCTTCCAACCAACAAAGCTTCAAGTACAGTTCTTATGGAATGATGGGAATCTGCTGATGACATGTTTCTTAAATGTAATAGTAATTAAAAGTTATTTTGTCTCTTGATCATTAAGGGAGTGTTAAGTCATTCCCAATTTTAGGAACCACAAATTAGATTTTGTTTGTCAGAGTCTCTGGTAATTGTTCCTGTGTTTACACCACCTGTTTGCCATGTGATGCAATGTTCCTTGTATACAATCTTTGGATGTCTTTGGATGTCAAGAAATCCAAAGACAAGTTGAAAACCAATCTTCAGCTATGAAATTAGCAAAGTTATTTCTCTATATTTCCAGTTCTACTGTTTGTTTTTTTTAATTTGGGGATGTTGTTTACACCAGATTAAAATACTGTTTCTTTCAAATGGTCTTTCAGCTTTGAAAAAAAAAATTAAAAAAAGGACAGAATGAGTAAAACTGAATGGAACTGGAGCTTTGATTAATAAATCATTTCATTAGGTTTAGTTAAACATTTGATGTTTGCTCCAATTGCAAAATAGTTGTTTATGAGTGTTGCAAAACCTCAAACAGTTATTCCACTTGCCTCAGAGATGTGTCTCAGCACGTGTGTGTTATTGGGAATTCTGGGAAAAGTCTTTTTTGACTTGCAATATTATTTCCTAAAAGTCTTTTTTGACTTGCAATATTATTATAGATAGAAAATAGATAGAAATTTAAAAAAAAAATGTTGGAAAATGAAAAAAGCAAGTCACTGCTGCAGGTGCACATAATTTTAATTCCATGTAATACCATTTTAAACTGTACATTTTTATTCTATGATATTAATATTTTTGCCTTCCTTCCACCCTCGCTGTCTCCTTTTCTCTCGTCAGAACGCTGTCTTGAAGACCATGAGCTGGTGGTCCAGGTCCAGGCCTCTATGAGCAGCGACAGTAGATTCCTCTTCAGGAAGAATTATGCCAAATATGAGTTCTTCAGGAACCCCTTGGTAATGGCTTGTTGTAATTTTTTTTCTTCCTTCCTTCAACATCAGCTTGTTTAAATCTCATACATATTCCTCTGTAAATCATGTGCTTGCTTTGGGCCTGCATGATTCTTTTAATTCTCTAATAATTTAAAAAAAGACAGCCTTCATTGAGAAGATATCGCCTTTAAAGGAATACCTTTACTGCTCTCAAATTTGTCTTCCATGACAAAAACGAGGTATTCCTGTGAATCATGACAGCAGCCTGTAGTGATGAGAATTTGTGACGATCTTTTTTTCCCAACACAAATCCTTCCCTGTTATGATCGCTCCGCTGGCTGATCGTCTCTGTCTCCACCTTCTGCTTTAACCACCAGACTTTTTTCCCGGAGCAAATGGTTGCATGGTGCCAGGAAACCAATCGAACGATTCCACCATCTCAGCTCCTCCAGGTAGATGGAAACAGAAACACACAGGCAAACACACACATGTACATAACCCAATAACACGTGGTTGAGTTTGTCTAAGAGTCAGCACATGTTACATACTGTACAATCAAGCGTGACATACGTCACCTTTAACCCTTAGACAGGCTGACGCGTCAGAGCCTGCAGTAATAACCACTGTTGAGCCCTGTTGACACATCACTGTCTCGGCACATGCGTTGTAGGTCCGACACTTTTGATGGATGTCATTAGTCCTACAGAAACAGAACCTGTTTTTCTTCACCTCTTTCTTTTTATTGTGATTGTACTGGACTGTATTTCATGCCACTCATCAGGCTAACAGGACGCTCAGGGGCAAAATAGAAGATATGAAGTGTGAAAAAAACGTCAACGTGATTCTTTAGGTTTAGAAAGGCTTTGGTCCAAATGAATGAAGGCTTTACTTGAAGCCTGGCTTCTACTTCTTCTTTCGTGCAATGTAGAGAGTATAGGACACATCCCTTGAATAAATAAATAAATGAGAAAACATTTCACGGTTTGACTTTGTCTAAACACAACACTTTTGTAGTCAGCTAGCCTGCTGTTCCATGTCAAATCAGCAGAACTCAACCATGTGTCTGCAGTATTCATTATTATGACAGTAACTTATGTGATTAAAAGGTGTCAGGTGAAGCACGTTGTGGAAAAAATGAATTGCATATCACTGAGTCCCCACAATAGTAAGAGGATGGTCACACGAGGGGCCAATCTTGGTCTGTTTCCACAACACTAAGAAGCATTTGCCTCAAACGTTATGAGAAATCCTCTGGAACAGGTTACCTTTCAGCCACAGGCCACAGGTTCCAATTAAGCTCTAATAACATAGCTTGTCACTTCATGTCGTGATGTTTTTTGTGAAACACAGAAACCACAAATTTCAGAAACCCACAACATAATTAAGGCTCTAACAGTCCCCTGTAAGAATGTCTTGCTCGTTGATTTATTGTGTTTGTTTTGGCACACAGTTTTAAATTATGTTTTTCTTTCTCTTCCCATAACTAGAACACATGGCATAGAAAAACATTTTCCTAAAATGAATTATAGTTCCTCTTTAAAACAAATGTTATGACTAATAATATACATCTAGCTGTATGTAGCGATGTGTTGTACAACCACATACACAGGGGCCTTTTTTCATGCATGTCAAGCAAGTAGCATGAGTAGATAATAAAAGCATTTAAAATCCCAAATATAGTAAAATACCAAACTTGTGTTTAAAAAAGCTGTCGTTAGCTGTAGCATAACTTTGAGGTAACAAGAATAGTTAAATATTATCCCTAAATTATATCAGAATATATTTAAAGATATGATTAATTGAAAATATTTACCGAAGTTTAAATTGTGTGCTGTGATAGATAATAGCTGGCAAAGTTAGCGAAAACCTAGCTTATAAATATCGTAAATGTTAAAATTCTCACCCACAGTACATGGACCAAATATAGAAATATTGACTAAAATATAGTTAAGACAAGAGGACAGCAAAGAGATATTTTGACAAATATAAACCAAAAGTTAGTCAAATAAAAGCCTAGACTATGACAAAAAATATGAGAATTAGCCAACGGATAAGCTAAAGCTAGCATTGATGCTCAAATACCAAAAACTGGCTAAAATAAATAAGTTAACTTTTCAAATTATTATTATTGTTGTTGTTGTTTTTGTTGTTGTTGTTATCATTATTACAACAGTTAAAATAGCTTGGGCCTCTGTTAAGAACTAATTTCATTTTCTCATTTTAACTGGACTGCTGTTCACATCAGTATTATGTTTCAGACCAGTGTCTGGTTTTATTGTGGTGCAGAACATGTCAGTCATCAGATGTCAGTGTGGCAGTGATACAGGATGCCCTGTAGGCACTTCATTCTCTGACAAAAAGACATTTTTTGCAGACTTTATACAGTATTTGATGTATTGTTGTGCTCCTGGGTGAGGGAACGAAGGAAAGATTTATAGGAAATGTGTGCTTCACAACTTTCCTGGTGTCTGTTTCAGAACTTCCTTACAACCAGTAGTTGTCCAGAGATCCAGGGTTATCTGTATGTGAAGGAGGTGGGAAGGAAGTCATGGAAGAAAGTTTACATGTTCCTGCGGCGCTCAGGACTCTACTGTTCCGTAAAAGGAACCTCAAAGGTAACAGCGACCAAAGTCTACAGTCAATATAAAACGTTTAAACTGGAGTAGTTTATCATTTAATGATTATGTTGAGAAAATCTGAACTGTGTTTAAAAGGAGTTTACTATAGATGGTAGTCCTTCAGCTATTGTTTTTCTTCATTCCTCCAGTCTGTGTCTCTGTTTGTCATGCCGTGACTTATTAATTATTTCTGTCTGCAGGAACCCAGGCATCTACAGTTACTCGCAGACATGGAAGAAAACAACATTTTCACTGTCATCACAGGCAAAAAGCAGCATGGTGCACCCACAGACTACGGCTTCTGCATCAAGGTGAGGTCCCAGGTCAAAGAGGAGACAGTCTGCAAATGAAACAGAGACATGTGACCATGAAAAAACTAACATGCACTATAGCTACATTTCTTATTCAAATAATTGGTCAAATTAATTCAGTTCCAGACTGATCTCTGTGTTTCTAAATGAAATATTTCAGCCAAACAAAGCTCGACAGGAGCTCAAGGACTTCAGGATGTTGTGTGCGGAAGATGAACAGGGAAGGACCTGCTGGATGACTGCATTCAGACTGTTTAAGGTATGAACCTTTTTAGTTTTTTGGAATGATTAATGCTATAGCATTATAATACAGAGATTCATTGGAAAGTAGTGAGTTTACTGAGGTCTTTAAATGCTGAATATCATAAATACTTGACCCCGATGTTACTGTTATCTTACTGTTGGTAAAAATAAAAATGCTGTTTTACATTGCAACTGTAAGTACATTTAAACATGTTAGAAGGCAAAACAAGCCAGAGGTTTGCACCTGCAGACAGTGGGGGGAATTGGTGTATATGTATATGATTATATTTATCTCAATGATGAATGTATTTAAATGTTTGAAATACTACTATGCTTTTTGTCTTTTTTTTTACAGTTTGGGATTGTACTGTACCAGAATTACAAGATTCCCCAGCAAAGAAAAACATTAATCTCACATTTCTCAACACCTGTGGTGAGTTTAACTAAACATTAAATATTCATAGGATAATCTAAAACACTTTGAAATACTTTCGATTGGCAGTTGTTGCTCCCTTTGTTACTAAATTTTAACTTGTATTTCTGTCGCCCTCTAGCGGAGCGTGTCAGAGAACTCCCTTGTGGCCATGGATTTCTCAGGGAGAATAGGCCGAGTGATCGACAACCCCTTGGAAGCTCAGAGCGCAGCCATGGAGGAGGGCCACGCATGGAGGGTGAGACACGACCTAAAAAATCTCTGCAGATGACATCGGTTATTTTTGCTCCTATATTTATAAATAACAGATTTCCCTCTGGTTAACTTGGTGCCTTTTCATTTTCTTTGGCCTGACACTGGTTGTCTGTCATAAATCTGATATGTTTGTGGGACACTTGCCATCCACAGTCATAAATTTAATGTAATTAATACTGTAAGTGGAGGATTTTGGTGGTTAGCAGAGCACAGATTGACTTTGGTCCAGAGTAATTTTGGAAAATAATTATGACATGAGCAATTATGACATGCATAACCTATGAAATCATCCAATCTGCTTTTCCTCTAAGTACTTGTATAATTAAAGCTGCTGTCAGTGATGTCATTTTTGGCTCTGCTCCTCCCTATATCCGCCCTGAAACTAGTGAGTCCGAAGATATATTAGCAAATATATTGCTGTGCACAGTAGTGAATCTGATAAAGAGGACATGGACAGCATTCTGTCATTGGGCCAAATCTTTTTTATTGCCCATATCCACATTGTGTGGGTAGTGGGAAGCTTTTGTCACCCATTTAAAGCAGGGTCTCATGCAGGCTGTGGATGAAGGAAGCAGGGGCAAATGTGCCTATTTGTTTAGGGGCAGGGTAAAGCTAATCTTTGCAAGAAGGTTAAATAATTCACACCTAAACTGTGTTTGTTGTTGAAAATCACTCAAACTCAATACCTTGTGTGTGTGAGATAGTGGATTTGTGCAATCCACACAGGTGCCTTCATTTGTGAATCCTAGTCAATGTGTTTTCTTCAGATTTCCCACTTTGTTTAGTTTTCAAATTCATTTGATGGTTTGTTTTTGTGATGAAAAAGTTTAAAAGACCAAAACATTTTTCCTTGCACGGAGAATGGGAGGGACAGATATTTTGGGGTGGATCTGTTTGGCCCAGGCGACCAAGTAAGTTAGGACGGATCTACTGTAGGTATTGAGGGGATTTCTCCATTTTAACACAGACTTCCATTCATACATATGCAGTTACTTCTGAGGCCATTGGAGCAACTTTAACACCCACAACAGTACAAATGTACAGCTCTGTTCTGAAGTATTAATACAGAACTCAAAATAATCCCTGCTCTATTCTTTCTATGTGGCCTCTCTCTCAGAAGAGGAGTCAGCGAATGAACGTATTGGGCTCCCACAGTCCACTGCACCACTCTTCACTAAGCTCAGGTAAAGGCGAAGGTACTCCTGGTCACATTTTCTCCTCTTTTATTCTAAACAATCTCTAAAGTACCTTTTATTTTATTTTTTTTCCCTCTCACACTCATTTGCAGTTATCCACATAGCACAGCTGTGGTTCCATGGCAGGATATCGAGAGAAGAGTCTCATCGAATTATCCACCAGCAGGGACAGGTAGACGGGTACGTGAGCTGCATTAATTTTCCACAAGGATTTTAAATGAACTCAGTATTAAATATAGAGGGGGAAAAAGTTGGTTTAACTATTGTTTATATATGTAAATGCGCATTGACATATATACAGCATGCTTTTGGAAATCAAGTGAGAAGATTTAGTCCATTCATTGTTCGTTAATGAGGCTTGGCTGTTACAAACAAAACCTCAAACCTGTACTATTCACTACTTAACATGCTTAAAATATCATGACAGATGTTCTGCAACATGAACTGGTTTCTTAGGAGTCATAACTTGACTTGAATGTTTATCATAGTCATTGTGTAGAAGCAGTAAAAAGGACACTTCTGTGAATGAATGTCCAAACTAATCGCTGTCCTGCGTTGTTATCTATAGAATTTAAAAATCCATATTTCTCCTAAGAGTTGAAATAACTGTGTTTCCTCCTGTCTTTTGTTGTGTAGGATTTTTCTGCTGAGAGTCAGTCAGAGTAATCCCAAGGCGTTTGTGCTCACATTGTGCCATCACCAGAAAATCAAACATTTCCAGATTCTGCCGGTAAGTCTGATGGTTCTTATCACGTTCATCTTAAACTGTTGCCTATTTCATCAGCAACTCTCACCTCGGACTCTTGTCCTCTCCGACAGTGTGAAGAGGACGGCCAAATTTTCTTCAGCCTTGACGACGGTGCCACCAAATTCACTGACCTGATTCAGCTTGTGGAGTTCTACCAGCTCAACAGAGGAGTGCTGCCTTGTAAACTCAGACACCCCTGCACTGTCGTGGCCTTATGACGTCTTCACATCCTCTAAGTCCATTTCCCTTGACCTGACTCTGCATAATACAAGCAAAACAAAAAGAATTACGCCGTGGGGTGGTCCTTGTGTTCTTATCTTTATAAGAAGCTGGTGAATTGACTGATGTTTTATTGTTCTTGTTCATGTCACCGTGACTCCACCAGGAACTGCTGAATTTTTTTTTTTTTTTTTTAGTTTGCATGGGTGTTTCAGGAGTTGGATGTGCAACTTTTTTCCTGTCAAGGAAATGAACACTGCCATGTGTGTCACCGCTGTTGCAGAATCTTCCACAGCCTCACTTTCTGCAGTCATGAATAAGCTTGGACGCAAATCCTTCAAAGGTTTAGGCGAGGACTGAATTTTTATTCTTCATCTGGACAATCGGCAGGATTTTTTCTTTCTGTAGGACCACTCACTTTAACTTTTCATCACACTTCCTCAGAGAATATACTGTAGATGGAAAGTTGATTGTTTTGCACTCATCAAATTGGGAGTGGCCTTTGCCGGTGCATGACCTCACGTTACTTAACTTTGACACGGTGCCGCCGCCTTCTAGTGTCACAGGCATGAAAGGACATGAACTCTTCAACGTGGTCAAGCTTTGCAGGTTCTGGAGGGTTTCTGCTGAACTGTTTGGAGGTCTAAAACAACTCAAGTATTTTATTCTCTCTCTAGAAGAAAAAAAAAAAAGAAAGGAGAAATCTGGACCTACCAGGACAAAGTCCTTGTTTGACACACTGTCTTTATTGCCTGCCCTCTCAGATATCATCTTCTTATCTCTTATGACACAGGGTTTCATTGGTTGTATAAGCACTCATTTAAGTTAAGTTTGATTTTTATTTTTACATTTGTTTTAAAAAAGGTCTTTATTACTCACCTAAGCTACAATGGAGCATTTCTCCTACACAATTCCTACATAAATTAGTTGGTACGATCACAAACCAGAGCGACATTCAGGGTAAAATGAATAAAAATAATGGAGTGAAGTGAGGACACTCATCACCAAATCAACAGTTTATCAGGTCAAGCCATACGCAGTAGTGCTGTCTTTGTTTCTCTCACATTTAAGCTACCAAGTCGTGTAAAAGATTTAAAAAAATCCAAGATGATGACAATGGAGAGCACAGTACAGGGTAACCACTATAGTCTCCCTCAGGCGCTTTTAATGACAACAAAATTAAAGAAAACAGTCTGCATCATCACAGTGAATCCTATGGATAACATCTGTCTGAAAAGATGACCCTGCTCACATGTAGAATAGTGTGCATACAGTACAAACCTCTGATAAACCTTGAAAATATGTTTTTTTCTTCACTGGAGGAAAAGAAAAGATATTTTAAATCCCAATATAATGCTGGTGGTAAAATACAGCTCCAAACCATTACAGAGCCTACCCCAATCTGACAAAGGTTTCCAGTCATTAATATATTTTCTTTCTTTGCCTCCTCAAACTCTGACATGCCAGACTTTTTTTACAACTTAACACTGGAATCAAGTGCATTTAAGAGCATCAGAGAAAAGACTGACATTCAACAAGATTAAATCAACCAGACAGTAGTCAAAGATACTTCATAACCTCCTCATAAAAAATATTTCTCTAGATTATATTTCAAAAGTAAACAGTATATCATGTTGAACAATATAGAAAGCAGAGGCGGCCAAAAACTTATGCACACTCATTTCTACTAAACGAGTTGTCAAGGTTAGTAAAAAAAACTGATAGTCGACCCTGTGACTGAAACATCACATATCTGAAACATTGAACATCAGCTTACTGCTGCTGTTCAGTCGTGTTTTACACTATCTCTGTTACAATCATCAAATTTCCCACCTGACCAAAATACATGGAATATTGAAATGAAAACAATTGTACTAGACTGAGCACAACCTTTACTGCGTTGACCATAGGGTTCAGTGCGATTGTAGTTTTAACTAACAACAGCTGTTGACCTAAAGCCAGATGAGGTCAGTTCATCTCCTTACCAACCTTCAGTATTTCATTTTGGGTTTTCTCTTAATTGGACCTAAGTGACCGATGATGACTTCATGACACACGTCTGTAAAATCTGGAACTATGTTGACATCATGTGCATGTGTGAGGCAAAGTCAATTTTAGGCCCTGACTTGGATTATCTGAAGAATGATGATATCGAAGCATGAAATTGCTCTCACACTGTAGTTTTGCACATATACAATCGTGTTCCTCAGAAATATTAAAATAAGAATGTTTAATTGAAAATAGATAAAAGTAATAAAATAGTAAAAATTAATTGTATATTTTAGAGGACACTCTAATCTATCCTTTAATTTTCATTTTATTATCAATGTCAATTTGCAGGTCAAAAAAAGATTATATAACAGTACCAATAGCACATAATGCAACATAACTTTAATTTTAAATGGATAGGGATGACTGTTACTGTCACTGATTGACCATTTTTAGGTAACAATTAATCAAAACCCATTATAATGTACTGAGGAAATATATACATTTCTGACATTGTATCTATTTATTTATTATATATTTTCATTTTCCCATTTTCCCAGTCTCTTCTCTTGGTAAAGTGGCTCTGATTCAACCTCTGTGAAATCTCTCCAGTTATTTCATATTTGTTTTACTACCTTGACGGTTTCACTGGCAGAAGCCCCCATTGATTCACGTCTATTTGCCAACAACATTAAAAAGTACATGCAGGTTGATTTAAGGCAAACTGAACATCTGAGCTGCACAATAGTGGCACTAAATTAAGACGCTTTGCATGGTCCCTGTGTACGATGCAATGACTCAATCCTTTTTCTTCTTTTTTTTTTTCAAAGTTTTGTTGCAGCAAAATGTATTTATTTATCTGGATGTGATTACTTGAAATTTGTTAGATATCTTTTTTTTTTCTCAGCGCTGTTCTGTACAGTCTTCTGTTGACATGACATAAAATAATTGACCAGTGTGATTAATTAAGATTATTATTATTACTACAATGACTGTTGTTCTAATGACCTAGCATCATTTAAGTTTGTTTTTTAGTTGTTGTTTTTTTTAAAGACATTGTTTCATCATCATCCACCCTTGTTCTGAGGTGATGTTTTAAAGCACACCAACATCGATAGTATTAACAATGCAATTCTGATTAATGACAATTTGAATGATGTGATTCCCCCCAACTTTTTTTCAAAGTATGTCAAACTCCAAAAACATTGTTATATATATTTCCATAATGATTAATGGCCATCTCGACAAAAAATGAAATTGAGTCACAGATCTGTAAAAGTTTTGTAGAACTCTGTTAAAATGCCTGTCCGTTAAGAAAATATTATTAAAATAAGTGTAAACGTGGGAAAACAAAACCCTTTAAATCCATTCAATTTAAAACAATATCCAATGCAAAAAAAACTAACAATTTTATTACTTGCTTGAATGTAAGATGTCAGATTTAATAGAAATTGTTATTGAGATCTCAATTAAGTCAATGAATTGACTGTTAAGTCTTTACTTAAACATTGGTGCTTGAAATTTTTAATAGTTAATTTGAATACTTTCTACGCAAATTACTTACTGCGTTGATTATTCTCTCCCCCAGTATTGTTTATGGTGGCAGATGTTAGGCCAGAGTGCCAGGTCACATGACCTTTGAGGCTCAAAATGCAAAAATGTTGGAAAGGAAGATCTTCTGTTTTTCGGTGCAGACAAGAAAATTAAAGTAATGTGTACAGTTAATTCACATTTTAACACTTACAGAGATGAATGTAACTGGGTTGCTCAGGGTTGAATGGGAGCATGTTAAAACTACTGGTCTACCACCTTTATATGACTTTTTTTGTACAGGATGATGATGATGATAATGATGATGATGATGAAATGATGAAGATGATGACTCCCTAATGTTGTAGATTCATTACGCTGGGAGTTTGTTGAGTTCTCGCCATGGTGTGCACACATTATCTGCTAGTTGTGATTACTTGAAATAGCCTTCAAACAAAATTAAGTAGGTCCAATACTATGTAAAGAGGACATTCAGTTCAAATGTGTTTTTAAAATTTTCTTAAAAACTTTTTAAAAATGTTTAATTAAAAAAGGCCTGAACTAGTTACCTGGATCCCTAAGCTGATTCAGCCTAAAACAATGATAAAAAAAAAACTTAAAATTAATGTATGCAGAAAAACTGGGTAGCCATGTAGTTTGTAAGCACAGATGGTGCCTCTCTGGTGACTTTTCTTTCTCATCCAGAATAATGGCCTGGACTGAATGGACAGAATGACAAAGCTATGCCTCAGATGACTCGATCACAAGCTGAAGAAAGATGATTAAAGGTTTCAAGTTTCCGTTTTCTCTGTGATTTGGCCCCAATTCTGCAACAGTGGATAGAAAGTCATCTTGGCTCTTGTACATTGTCTTAACATTGTGAGAATGCAAAATATCATGGCAACATGTGTGTATACATGCATATATATGTACTGTACGTGTGTGTATATATATACATATATATATATATATATGTCTGTACATGTAAATGTGTGCATATAGAAATATTAACTATGACATATTTCAGGGAATGCAAAAATGACAACAGTAACTTCACTCTTATGTTTTTTGTAAGAGAAAGCTCCTGTGTTCATAATATGCTTTGATTCAATCTGTAAATAGTTGAATGGCTTATAAATCATAATTGTAACCTTTTCAGGTATTTTTGTACAAATAAGGGACTGATATATTCTGTTTATTGTAATTAGAATAAAACATTAATACATTGCTATAAAAAATGTGTTTTGTTGTCTGAGGAACTAACCGCCTGCAGTTGTTCACTCTTTGTAGCTGTTCTAGCTACATTTTAGACGAACATTTAGCTTCTTCTTCTGTTACTGTTCTGCCTCTTTTACAATTTTTGTTTCATCTGTTTGTTCTGCAAGTTTTTTTATTATGTTTTTACTGCTTCTTTATCTTGTTTCAGCTGTAATGTCTATCCACCTTTTCCATGGCACATTTTGCTGATGCTAATTAGCATACAAAATACAAAGTAAAATTACTAGGAAATAGCTAGCTTTTGCCATCCTTGCTAACTTCCGCCCACATCCTTACAGGTAATTTGTATATTTTTGTTACATTTGTTGTTGACCATTCACCAAATTTGTAGATAAAACTATAACTATTTTCAATCTAATAATAACAATAATAATAATAGTAATTATTTTTATTATAAGCCTTATTATTATCATTTTGTATTGATGACTTGGTTCAGTTAAGGTCCAGCTTCATTTTATGTTCTTTTTTTATTGACCTATTTATTGGCTGACTTTCACCTGTAACCTGTATCCTTGGGTTAATACTGTAACAGGTTCCAGTCTATTTGTAAGTAAACTTTTAACCTATGGAGCAGGGACGGAAATAATTAACCAAGACCATTCACCTGCAGTGCAGGAAGTGGAGTAAAGGTGAACAAATCAAACACACCTGTGAGAAAAGGGAGGGAAATGCAACAAAGGAAGTGAACAGAGGGAGAAAGAGTTGAAAAAACTGAACTTTTATTTCACCATCTGTAGGGCCTTGAACTACATCAGTGGATTAAGCCAACTTGCCCTGTTTTCTGGTAAAGACTAAGTAACCAGTTTGTGGGAAGACTGCTTTGGAGAACTATTTTAAACCCTGGAACTACATTTGCAGAGACTTCGCTTGACAAAAACAAGTGGCAGATAAGTTGACGTTTCCAGCTTTCTTTTTGCTTCTACTGACTTTTACCCAAGAACTATGGGCATTTGTCTTCTCTTTTTCTTATCCATGGGTGTATTTAAACACACACATACACACTGGTTTCCATGATTGATATCAATTAAGTTTTTAATCATTAACTGTTAGCCTCTCTTGTGACTTGGTTTAAAATGTATCTATTTTGACCAAATTGTTATTTTTATTACTCGTTAAAATTGAAAGAGTAGGAAGTGCATTTAATCACATTAAACTGTACCTTTTATAGTTATATTTGTTGGGACATTCTGGAACACGACTGTTGTTGTAGGCACACTTCAAGCAGGGACATTTTTCTGTTCCCTACATGTTTGGAGTTAGGATTAGAAGTAGAATCAGATCAGTGTTAGCAGGGTCAGGATTAAGAATAGGTTTATATCTGTCATAGTTAAGCCAAGGGGAAATGTCCAAGCGATGCTTTGTCTATGTAAAGTGCTCACACTGTGTGTGTGTGTGTGTGTGTGTGTGTATTTTAACAGTTGACTCTGACACAAAAATTGAGCAAAGAGTACAAAATATATCGCTTTAAATTGTAATTGAATTAAACAGTAATACCTTGTGTTTCCACTAGATGGAAGGATTTCACAAGAGTTCATTGCTTGATTAAGCTTCAGTAAACCTGCACACATTTGTTCAAAGAAATGCAGCCACAATCTTTTACTTTTCTATTTTTCTTAAAATATTAATTGATTAATGACATACAGTATGTGTGATGCATAAGGCAATGCAAATTGAATCTGGCTAATGCGAGACCTGACCCTTTGACACCACATGTCACACCCCCTGGATTATAGGTCATGCAAAAACCCAGAATGCATAGTCTTAAGTGTTTTTGTATGTGCTTTAAATTTCCTTCAAGAAACTTTACAAAAAACCCTTGTTCCAAAAAACAACCTGTTCTACCTGGAGAGATGATCTTTCATGTAGAAGTAATTGCTAAAATCATGTAATATTCTATTTGTACAAAGCATAAATGGACCAAAACTAAATTTACTAATTTCAGTCACCATCATCTGTACATCAATGCTTGTACAGATTATTTACATATATATTCACATTGACAGAGTTATTGAAGGTTTACTGTAATCCTTGTTTAATGTATAATACAGTTCATGTGTTCAAATTTATGAATGTGTAACTCTTCAAATCTGCATTTCATGCCTTGGGCTCTGATCCAGGTCCTCATTGGTTGGTCTGGACCGGGGAGGTGGGAGTGGTTCATGCCAAGATAAAAGGAGCAATTGCCTCTTGTTCTGCTTTCACATACAAACACATTCAACACGTGTCTGGCTGCGTGTGCATCTGCGTGTGGATGTTGAGAATCAGAAGAGGACCGGTCCAAACCATCCAAGCACCTGAGTGTCCTTTTTTTGAAAAGGTGAGTACATGGCACATAGACACACACACACACACATGCATAGTAATATTGTATATGTGGACTGTTGTCTGATGTAGCCCTAACTAACACAGGGTACCAAAGGGTAAAATGGTAACCTATTTTGAGCAAAGCTTGTTAATGATTCATTTTACCAAAGTAAATGTCAGGTGAAATGAAAAAGTAAAAGCTGTTTTACTAATTTAGGTCATGGTTGTAAAGCTACAAGTGCATTGCCCTTCAGGTTTCTTTACCTTCTTTATGAGCAGAGCCCTGATCCTTCTGCTGATCTTAAATAGGATTAGACATGTTGCATGAGTGAGAGTGTTTGTGTTTGTGTGTGTATGTGTATGTGTGTATGAAAGTGTGTTTTTGTCGCCTTTTCTGGACCTTTGCGGTTCTCAAAGCACATTTTCCAGGACTTTTATCTTATCTTATTGCCAAAGGTCATAACTGGTAGGTAAGATGAAAGTAGTGTTAGGTGAGACTGGTAACAATATTGATGGTACTGAATTGAACAAACAGTTTGGTGTGTTTGCCACACACAAAGTAGATTTTCCATTCACTCTGATGCAGATGTCATAATCTGTAAATTACCTATTGTATTTGTAAATCATAATAATCTATACATGATCTACTGCCAACTTTTTAAGTCGGCCTTAATCTCATTATTTTCTTTTCATTTAGTTAACTAAATGAATTTATTAAACTAAATAAACAGCTGCTGTGCACTTTCCAACAGTGTTTTTTTATTAATAGTGAGCAATAGAGTTCTGATTGTCATTAGTCAGTAGAGTTGTTGGTTTTTACTGACTGAGGCTACATTTTTTTAAAAACTGCATCAAATCCAAATGTCCCTTTTACTGTGCATTAAAAGTAAGCTGCATTTTCTTATGACGTGAAGATGATAGTTTAACATCGTATGACGTTTTTCACTGACATCTGCAATACCATGGTATGTTTCCCAGTTGAACCATGGATATTGCCGAGTTCCGTCGCAGAGGAAGGGAGATGGTCGACTTTGTGGCTGACTACTATGAGAACATAGAAAAGAGACCCGTCTTCCCAGACGTTGAACCAGGATATCTTCGCTCTCTAATCCCCAGCGAGGCTCCAGTGGATCCAGAAACCTATGAGGATATTATGAAAGATGTGGAGAGAGTGATAATGCCAGGGGTGAGCTTTAACGAGTCGAAAATGTATTGGCCAAAGCGCTGCACCTCTGATGCTTTAAATCTAATCAGTCTTTTCAGGCATTGTATAGAAAACATTACTCATATGATTTTTAATTTGTTATTTTGCTCCTGGTATTTCTTGTCTTTCATGTGAAGGACTGACTTAACTCAAGTTTTATGGTATGCTTTTGGTTCCTTGCCTCCCCAGACACCAAATGTTAATTTTGATCGACAAAGTTTAAAACCAGGTAAAATAGAGTGATCTAATTAAAGTGACAAACTGAGTAATACGAAACTGTAGGTAAAACTATTTATTTTCTTGTTGAATATTTGTAGTTGAGGCTTAAGAGTCAGGAAACACAACCTGATTAGACTTAAGCCTTTACTCGACTTTATCTCAAAGCACTTGAATCCATATTTAACTTTTTTTTTTTTTTTTTTTCTTCGGTCCATAGGTGACACACTGGCAGAGCCCAAACTTTTTTGCTTACTTCCCAGCTAATTCCTCATTACCTGCCCTTTTGGCTGACATGCTTAGTGGAGCCATTGGCTGCATTGGATTTACTTGGGTGAGTGCAGTCACTGATGTGTTTTCTTTTAAATGGCATGTTTAAAGTTTAAACCATTTCTAATAAACGCTGGAATGATGCTGGCATTTTGCCCTGGTAAAAATTGAATTTACAGTGTTTTTAGTTTTTTGCTAAATTTAAACATTTTCTCTCCTAGTTATCTGTTGTCTAAAATTTAAAATGTCTAAATTGTATTATTTGAATTATGTTTGTTATTTTGTTTAAATTTGTTTTATGTCATCTCATGGCATTCACCTTAGCTATTAAAAAATATTGGAGTGAGATATTTGTATTTCAACCAAAATGTGGTAACTAATGCTACAATTGTATGTAAATATTTAGATATTTCAGATAGCCACTGCTAACTTACATTAACTTACATTAATTCTGTTCTATGGGTGTGCTCTAGGCTGCCAGCCCAGCCTGCACAGAGCTGGAGACTGTGATGTTGGATTGGCTTGGAAAGATGCTACAACTGCCTGAGTGTTTCTTAGCTGGGACTGATGGTCAAGGAGGAGGTGTCATCCAGGTTAGTCATTCTCCCTGTGTGATAAATGTCCAATCAAATGTATCTTTGTTGCAACAGTGACATTTACATTTCTGCATCAATACTTACTTTAATCAGCCTCTCGGTGTGATCTGAAGAAAACACACTGTCAAACCTCCGAGTGTGCCTGAACTCACTTTATTGGTAATTTGTGATCTATTGATTTGTTGTCACTTTCTGTTTTCATTTGTCTTTAAATCACGGTGACAAAACATTGGCAGGAAATTACTTTTTATTATACGCCCTCAGACAGACAGTGATGACGCTAACGTGTGGTTAAAAGCTAAATCCATTCATCTGTCTGTCATAGACGTGTGTGTTAGAGTACAGGGGCATGACCCTGCACTGTAATGACAGATCATTTCATACCTCTTCTATTGTAACCACCGGAGCCAATGTCTCTCTCTCTCTCTCTCTCTCTCTCTCTCTCTCTCTGTGTGTGTGTGTGTGTGTGTGTGTGTGTGTTGGCGGGCTCACATCTGGTTCAAAGTGTTTTTGTTTTTGCCCTGGCTCTCTGTGCTGTAAGTGTAGCTCACTATGGCAACAAACGTGGCTCTTTTCACCTGCAGCACAGATAATTAGTGTTGTGACAACACATTTACAGTCCATTATTATATTCTGACACAAAGAGGAAGTGAAGTGGTCTCAGAAAGAACTTACACTGACCTTAAATTTTACATCATTTTTTATTGATTTGTTGGAAGACAAAACACTTCCCTTTACAGGACAGAAATATTTACAAAGTATTTCCCAACAGACCACAAAAAATCTCATTGTAAAGTTACATTTTAAACCAACCCCTTTACTCGTTCTCTTTGTACTCATTTTTGGACAGCCTCACCTAATGCCCAGGTTTACCAAAATCGTGATCAGTAACTCGTCAATGTCCAGCCCTGAACATCCTTGTGAAGTAGAAAAGCGAACTAGATAATGCGTTGATTCATCTGTATAATCCCTAATGGACAAAATACCTGTTTATTTTATAGCAAAGTCTAAGCTCTACGTTTACTTCTCAGTGTGTTATGGTACACACGACACTGTTGTTTTTCAATACGTTATATGTTTTATTCCAAATTGTGTACTTGCTTCCAATCCATAATTTTGACTTTATTATTTATAATATTGACCAAACAAGTTAGAAATTCTTGTGTTAACAGCTGATCTACTGCAAAAGACTGCCCTGGGGAGGTGTTAAGTATATGGTTCCTCTGGGATTTGAACTCTGGACTCTGGCTTTCTGTTACAGAAATGCAGGGCAGTAGTGCTAACCGCTACACTTGGAACCACTAATCTGGTTTCCCTGTCTTAGAAGATTGTCCTAAAATAAACAACAGGAAGAGCACTAGGCCATGTCGAGCCTTTGCTTTTCCTCTACAACCTTTTCATTTCCTGGCAGCCAGTGCTCTGATAATCACTGTGATTTGATGCGCAGCAGGTTGATTGATCCTTTCTGTCGTTCCCCAGGCTGTAAAATGTTGATCTTAATCACGCTGCAGTTGTGAATTTGTTTTGACACAGTCTATATTAGCCCATCTGTGTGTCAAACAGTTTGTGCTTATTGATTGAATGCTTTGAACATTGACTGTAGATTTGCAGTAATGTGCCTTTAAGCATTAGCGTCTAGATCAGGAGGGATGACTCATTCTCCAGCTTCGTAGCGTAGTTGTGTTTCTTTTCTGAGGAATGTCACATTGATCAAAACAAAAGAAATATATCACAAAAATGTATATGTTCAGATTCACATATTTAGAAAAATATCCCAGAAACAATGGTTGTTTCAAACTCTAGAATAAGGAACCCACTCTGTTTACGAAAACCAATAAATTCATGCCAACTAGGGACAAATGTTACTCAGACTCAGGTGAAGTCAGGCTTTAAAATACTCAAACACCATTTAGGTTTTCCTATTGGCTTTAATTTTGCTACAATAATAAATTGAAGTATTCAAACTGTATCCGTCAGAAGTAGCCATTATCTATTTAATTTATTTTAGACATTAAAGGTACCTCGAGGAGGAACACTAAACCAATCCCTGCATAAACAAAGAGATGCAGAGGTTGTGACCAAGAATGTAGATTACTTTGACTAGATATATAAATTATTAATTTATATTTTATAGAATGACCCTTGAATACTTTATGAGGCATTCATTTACAACATTCTTTTGACAATCATTTAACTTCCATCATTTTATGGAACCACGAATGGATCTGCGTGAGATGCATTTTCACTTTAACTGAGTAGATGAGTAGAGTTTCCAGTTTTTATAAGATTGGAAAAATTCCAATTGGAAAAAATGTTTTTTTCTCTTTCTCACACAGGGCACTGCCAGTGAAGCCACTCTAATGTCTCTGCTTGCTGCTCGGTGTAAAACGGTTCGAAGGGTTCAGGCCTCCAACTCTCAACTCTTAGAGGGGGAAATCTTTTCCAAAATGATGGCATACACATCTGAGGAGGTAGAACTGAGAAAAATGCGAGAAAACCAAAGATTAAATCTGTCTTGTTTATTGAATAACGTTTATAAAACAGTAACAATATAAATGAGGGTTTGTATATTTCCCCAAAGAAGCACAGGTTACTTTTTATTTATGAACAAATGGAAATGTAATTGTCAGTTGAATTGTCCTTGTTGGTTCAAACTGGCAAGTTCGCAGAATTCTTTTCCATTTTTTGAGGAAAGTTAACAATTCTTTCATTTCAGTTATTTACACAACTAAAGGAGAATGATTTATTTCAAAATATTTCTTACATTCACCTACAGATATGTCTGTGAAACCACTTTACTGCAGCAAGAACATCCCCTTGTTGGTGTTCCCACACCAAACAAAGTACATATTAAGTGAGAATGTTATGACAAAATGCTTAAACAATTTACAGCTCACTTTGGGATGAAAATAAATAAAACAATTGAATGTAGCTTTTGCTGATGTTACTGCTGCAGAGAGGTGCAGTGTATCTCTGTTCTGATAGTCCAGGTGATCATTAAGGCTTACTGCTGTTACAGGGCATGAATTTTGCAGTAAAAGAGTGAGACACAGGGTCAGTCAGGCAGCAGCCTTTCAGACTGGGTTTAATACCAGACTGACTGTGTGATTAGGTTAGGGTGCTGCCTGAGGGCCACACAGACCTTTACAGATGGACCAGTCTGCTCTTTTGCTGCAGAAGCTCACTTAAAAGGGACATTTTAAAAATGATCTTTGTTTAGTAGTTAAGTACTTGAAAAAAAGAAAGAAAAAACTAAGTCAGTCTTATAAATCATTTTTTAAAATGTATTCCTATTTTTTTTAACTCATATTCATATAACCTTAAATTGTTTTTACTTACCTAAATGTACAGGTTCGGTGTATAGAACTTTTATCTGATGACGTCCGTAGTATCATTTCTAATACAAAACTCTACCTGTCTAATAATCCTGTTTCTTGCAAAGGCTCATTCCTCAGTGGAGCGTGCAGCTCAGATTGCAGGAGTGATGATCAGGAAGGTTCCGACAGATGACACTTATGCCGTTAGAGGGGAAATGCTGAAGAAGATGGTGGAGATGGATAAGGCAGCTGGACTGATACCATTTTATGTAAGGGAATACAAAAAAAAATCTGTGCCCCAGGGCTGCACACTGGCAAGAAACAACAACAAAAAACCAAACGTGATTATCTATGCCAGAGATGGCCACACACGCTGGCAAGCCACTTGGCCTGGGCTGAAGGATAACATTGTTTCTGTTGGGCCTAATTTATGTCTATCAGGTTAGAGACAATAATCCCTGTTAACTGGACACACAGATCACTATCAGTGCCTGACGTTCTAGAGCCTGCAATATTCTTGAAGCTGTGAATCATCTGTCTTTGTCAGATGAGCTGCCTTGATGTGCTCTGCTGAATGTTAAAATAGAAAATTATTATCATCTGTGAAATATTTATTCACGATTTTTATGGATTTACTGTAACAAATATCAAAGATGAAGAATATTTTAATGATTCTTTTCCTTTGTATCTCCTGCAGTTTTGTGCGACTCTCGGCACCACTCCTTCCTGTGCTTTTGATCACATCACTGAACTGGGGCCCATATGTAAGTCTTTGGGGTTAGGGGCGGGAGATTAGTTGAAGTGTGTCCAGACTTACTAGGTATTTGGTCATCAAGAGTGCAGACTATTGACCATTCTCTGTAGAAGCAAACATGTTTGTACTGCTACAGTAGTACAGTATTTATAGTATACTGTACATACTATACATACATACTTTTACATTTTTTGTAAATGTCTGAATATTTATACTAATGATACCTTGTGTGTTGCAGGTAATGACGAAAACATGTGGATGCACGTCGATGCAGCGTATGCAGGCAGTGCTTTTGTCTGCCCTGAATTTAGACATTTGTTAAATGGCATTGAGGTGTGTAAAATACCTCAGCACATTAGCAATATGACTACCACCACTACTGCTGCTGTCAGTAGTACAACATCTATTACTGTCACTACTGCTTTTCTGCAACTCTACCTTTACTGCGTTCACTGCTCCCACTACTATTACTAGGCTTCTACTTTTTGAGTGCATAATACTCAATGTAGTACTACACTCTTAAATCATTTCTGTTACTTCTAATACTACTTGTACTGCTAACTTCACTTTTTATTCAACTGAAACAACAGTTATTACTGACACTCTTACTTCAGCTTCCATTACTGTGACTATGGTGCTGCACAGTAGTTAAGAGTCATCTCAAGGGACTAGTACTATTCATTATATTACTTTTTAATAAAATGATGTTAACATTTTCTTAAATAGGAACTCCCGCGTTAGGCATCTTGTTATGAAAAGAATCACATGACAGTTGATGATGAAAATCAGAAGTGTCCATTCAACTGCTAGCAAAATATCTACTGTAACATCGATGACGCCAAACACTATGTGTACTGATTATATCCAGCTGTTTTATTTTTGTTTGGAAAAAGCTAACCGTTAACCGTTAATGACAAGGAGGAAACATGCAAGAGTGAGTAAAAGGCTGAACAATCAGCAGGAGAGGCATCAGCGTCACCCTGCCTTCTGAATACACTCGGGCAGCTGGTGCTCTGTGAGTGAAGCACAGACACAAAGATAAGCACAAAGTAATATCCTGAGGCTGCGTCAGACCTTTATATCACTGTTTATTAGACACAGTTTCAGACAATGTGAGTGGTTGGACAGAACAAACAGACACGCCTGTAAAACAACCAATGCTTTCGTCTTTTGCTCTATGCTAACATTTAATTTTTGACATCTTTGCGCTTTGCCTGCCCATATTATAGAAATAGCCAAGTCTTTTGTTTTGTTTTGTTTGAAATTAGTAAACAATGACAATATACTGTATTTATTCTACTGATCCTATGGAAAAATATACCCATGTTAGATTTACTTTACCCTCAACGTCAAAACGGTGCCCTTTTGTTTCCCATAGAAAAAAATTCTAAGCAGAGAAAGCTTAGAATTCTAACACAAAAGTCAGAATAATTATATTATTATATTTTAATATAATAGGTCAGGTTATATTTAAATGTTAGGTCTCCAACATTGACTATTTTTCCTAATTTCTAGAGCATTAACAAAATGCTTCGACTGTGCTGCAATACATTGGCGGTTGTTTTATTTTCTGTCAGGGTGAGGCAGAGCTCTGCAAACCTTTCTTCAAAATCCAACAGGAAGTCAACTAGTTTTGAGATTTTTTCTAACAAGGGTTTTCAATATTTCGGACCTGCTGACAAAGAATTCCAAACAATTTATTTATTTCATGGGAAATTGGTTTACAAAGGTGATAGAGCATAAAATCAACCCATGATACTGACATTGCAACTGTATGAGGAGGACACACAAAGAAGGAAACCGGTCTTTTTGGATAAGAGGGCAGCCCTGCTTGAAGGTTGGTTGCTAGGATATAAGTGATGGGTGAGCAGGCAACCATCTCTCTTTGAATCAGTCATCATGGCAACTGTCAGCCAGCTGTCTGATTCACATCCTCACTCTGAGCTAGGTTATTGCATCGGTGAAGGTATAGGAGAAAAGGATATTAGAAAAGATAGGAAACAAACAGATCAGGAGAGATCTGGAAGTGAGTGTGTATCATTTAAAAAAAGAAAAGCAATACTGTCCATCATCCACTAAGTGTGGGATGTGTTGCGTGCTACACTTTTGCATTTCAAATAAATTGTTGCAGCTGCACTAGAGCGAGCTGAAGGTTAGATGTTGACTCACTGTGAGTAAGCATTCAGTAACTATACAGAAATGGTAACTGAATGAAAAATATAGATAAAATCTAAAACATCTGTGTCACATCCTGTAATGTAGATTTGGTTGGAGATTGATCATTTTCTCTTAACAAATGTCCTCTGCAGGCGAGCTACTATTAGACTGCGTTGCTGTCAGTTACCGTGTTCTCTGAAGTAGCTCCTTTATTGTTTAATTTCCTTTAAATATGAATTTCTTTTAAATCTATTATTCTAATACATTTACATCACGGTCAATTAATAAGACTTAAATACAGAGTCCTCGAACACGTGGCTGCAGCCAACTTTACACTGTTCACAGAAAAAAATCTCTGATGATGCTAATTTTTGTTTTTGTGTTCTTTCTGCAGTATGCAAACTCATTTGACTTCAATCCACACAAATGGCTTTTAGTCAACTTTGACTGCTCTGCAATGTGGTGAGTTTTTTAAACAATCTTTAGTAGCTTAGACTTTGCCCTATTACAAACAATAGTTGTATGCTCCAATAGAATGTCTAATACACAAGCAGTTACAACAGAAAATAACCAGTTTATGTAGACTGTTGTACGAGATTATCTTGAATACTTCTCCAGTCGTTTTATTTGGCTCGTTTGTTTGTTTTGGCGTTTTGTTATTAACGAATCGACCATCTACTGGCTGTTTCATTCTTTGTCTGAGACAACCTACGAGGGGATTTCTTCAATTTTGGTGCTGTGACTACAGGAAGAAGAAATCCTCCAATTGGTGTCATGCTCACAAACAAAGAAGGGCCAAATCTTTCAACTGGGCCGTGAACCGGATTGATTATACCAATAGTCTTTCAACTGGTGCCGTGACCCAGATCGAAATATAGCAAGAATCTTTCAACATTTTACATTATATATGCCAATTTACATTTGCAAACAACTTGGAAAGGAAGAACCTCTTTATCATAATTTATATTGGTTTTTTTTGTATAGATCATTCATATAATCTGTATCTAAAAATGAGAGAAACTAATACCATGTCAAAGCTGATATCCATCTACACCTCACTTATTTGCACAGTAAAAATAGAACTGCGCTTTCCATCTGCCCCTTCTGTCAGCAGACAAAAAGTTGTTTGCACAAAGTGGACATAGAGATGTTTCAACAAGTCAGGACAGGAGGAAATTTGTTGTTCTTGTGCTGTCATTATAGTGACATTTGAACTGGTGTCTTACAGTAGGCCTGTAGCTGTTAGCTCTGTGGAAAAAAACAGAACAGTGCCAGGTCCTACCGTATATGTGGCGATCACAACAAGCCAATGTCATTGTTACAATTTTTGTTTTATTACAGGTACAGATTTAGGTATTGTTCTGTCTGAATGGTCTTTCACAATATTCACATTTCAGTGTTAAATGATTAAAAGCTAAGTGAAGTATTTATCAGAATGTTTAAACGTAAAATTCAGATATTCAGAATTTGCAGGTCAAGCTTCAGTTTGGCTCCAGACATAACCATTTAGAGATTTGTGTATATAGCAGAATCGAACATGCAGCCCATTGTACAGTGTGTATTGTTTTGTTTTTAAACAGAGTGCAGAAAGATGCTGCTTGTTGCTACCTACTTATGCAACCCTTGATTGTGATATATTCAGTTGGGAACTAGATAGGTGTGGAAATTTTTTAAAAAAAATAACAGCAGAATGTTGTGTTATTTCAGAAATCTTTTTTTCTGCTTGTCAACAGGGTGAAGAACAGAGCTGATCTAATTGGAGCTTTCAAGGTGGATCCACTCTACCTGAAACACGAGAACCAGGAATCAGGTCTGGTCATTTATAAGGTTTAGATTCCTGAATGAATAATACAAACAAATATGAAGAACAAGGACCACAACTCTTTTTTTTGCTACTTATTTTTTACTGGCTGAGGTCCAGTTGCCCAGGCTGCAGATGGACTCAGGCATAGGCTATAAAATGATGTACAGACAGCTGTACCTCCTATTACACTCAGACTCCAAACAAAAGACTTCTCACACTCTGAAGGATTGGATCTAATTAGTGGTCATTAGCAGCAGCTAACACGGGCCTGTATTTTGTAGAGATGTACGACGACAGTGTGCGTGGGCTGTTTAGTGGTTCAGTAGCAACACCTGGACTCAAGCAGCCTGACTGGAGCAGATAGAAGCCAAAACTCAGAGGTTTTAAAGACTTTTGTTCTGCATTCATTTACACATTCAGCCTCGTGTAGTGAATTGGGATATATTTGTTCACATTGACTGCTGTAAGAATCACTTATAATAAGGGTGATTATTTAAACTATTCAGAAAACTGTGTTAACAATCATCAGTTGTGGGCATGAAAACTAAAATTATGTCTCTTTCTTTGAACAGGTTTGGTGACCGATTATAGGGTAAGATTAGTTATTCCTTTTTTTCTGAGTAATTGATGCTATATTGTGTAAGAAGGAGTCAGATCTAGTGTTAGGAAAGTGTTGGACCAGGGAGGGCAATCTAGCATATGTCACATCACACACTGTTTTTGCTGATTTGAATTCTGGGGAAGAATGCAGCTGAACTTAACTCTTTATACACAATCTGAAACCCTACTATATTTATATTTTGACCAATTTTTTTTACACATCAACATACTTCATTTTTATGTAGTTCCTTTTACTAAAATCATTGTTTTTCCTCTTACTACAGCACTGGCAGATTCCACTTGGAAGAAGGTTCCGCTCCCTGAAGATGTGGTTTGTCTTCCGTCTGTATGGACACAAAGGGCTTCAGTCACATATACGACATGTAAGCTCCCGGCAGATGAGTGCATTTAACTTCTGCATGTACAATGCTTACTTTGCATTTTAAGAGGGACATAATCTGGCTTTTATACTGTTTGTGGCAGTACACTACCTCATAATATTGACATTTTCTAACTAATCTTATTGTACTATAAATATCAAAAACATAGATATGCAGATGAAACTCTAAAAAGTATTCAGTACTGGATTTTCCATCTTAGTTGCCTAATACTCCTGACGATTTTATAAATATTACACATCTTATTAGGAATGCCATCCTCTTCCCTTCTTCCCACATCTCACTGCTTCTACCTACTGAAGTGCCTTCACTTCTCATTTCTTCAATCTCATATTTTAACTTTCAACCTTTTATGGTGACATTTTCTCCTCTTCCTTCATCTTTTTTTTTTCTTTCTTCCCTGTGCCTTTTGCTTTATCACTGCATGGCTGTCTCTCCCTCTGCTCTTCATCTCCCCCCCTCCAGTCTGCACTGTCAATCAAATAAGTCTGTTTAGTGTTTACTCTGTATTTAAATGACACGGCAGCAGCAGCATTGATCCCTGCAGCCATAACGCATGACTCACTATCCCTCTCTATACTTTACATCAATCTTTTAGCTTTGATAATATTTTAGATTGAAATGTTTCCTGTACAATTCTACATTGATTTTCCTATTCATAGAACATAATACACATCCAAAACAAGTAAAAACATGAAAAATAAAACATTTTATCCCTTCTTTCTAAAGTAAGCAGTCGCATTCGGAAGTCAGTGCCAAGTGAGACAGTTGTATGGTCAAACGAACAACGCCATGTGATGTTACAGCACTGCCATCTCATGGAGTTGGCGGAAATTGCATACCTCCGTGTAAAGACAGTTCCATATCCAGAATCGTTGTGCAAAATTCAATCTCTTTCAAAGACATTTTAATATTAGTGACACGGTTAAATATTAAAAATAAGAAGTAATGTAATTATATTTATATTTTATTTAATTAATAATTACAACTTATTGCATTTCCTCAAAAGTGACACAATAAGTAAAGGTTTCTATTTAAAATGTGTGAATTCAAACCACAAAGGTTATGTTACCTACTGTATATTTATCGTATCCTTCTGAGTCTGTTTACCATAAACACACGGTAATTACAGGTTTATGTATAACAGTTCATGATTTTTATTTTTTTGTTGTTGTAAAAGTTTACACTGGATATTAGCTGCACATTTTCCAACCACAATTTGGATAATAATAATAATAATAATAATAATAATGTTTGTCAATTTTGACTGTTTTCTATTTCTAGCATGTGACCCTAGCTAAAGAATTTGAGAGTCTGGTACGAGCAGACAAGAGGTTTGAGATCTGTGCTGAAGTCATCCTGGGTCTGGTCTGCTTTAGACTTAAGGTAACTTTTTTTTTTAAGTAATGTATCTATCCATATAATGTATCCATCATTTAAAACAAAAACCCACAATGTTCTCTAATCACTGCTCTCTCCCGTCAGGGTGAAGATGTGCTGAGTGAGAATTTACTAAAGAAGATTAACCAGAAAAGGGAGATCCACCTGGTGCCTTGTCAGCTCTCCGGCCGCTTTGTGCTGCGATTTGCTGTATGTAGTCGAACGACAGAGTCACATCACATTCAGAAAGCATGGCAGCACATCACACAGCTGACCTTTGAGGTGCTGCAGGTGTCCAATTATTGAGGGGTGGTAAAGCAAAACCTCTAGGTTACCAAAAGGTGCACCAAAGTTAGGATATAAAAAAAAGAATCCATGTTGTGGTACTAAATGTTGCAAAAGGGAAAACCTGCAGTCGTGTGTGTTGTTGTTGTTTCCCTTATGTTAAAAAACAAACAAAAACATTCCAAAAACTGAGTGCGTAAAAGGGATTGTTTCTGGTTCTATGTGCACACTTGATCTCTGGCTTTAATCTGTCGTGTTAAATCGTCCTCATCAAATGCAGTAATTCCTCTGCAGACTTATCTTTGGTGTCTCATCTTCTTCTGTGTCTCCATGATCCAACATGGTGTATCAAGTAAGTGGATATTCTTCTTTTTAAATAATAATAATTGTATTATTTAATCAATAATAATAATATTAATAATAATAATAATTATTATTATTTATTTCAGGAGTTTGGTTGACTGTGAATGAAAGATTTTTTTATTTCAATGAATGTATTTGAAAATGAGAGTGTGAGTGTATTTTTATGACCAGTGAGATGTAATATTTTATGAGAATTACGAGAATCTAAAGATTTAAAAAAGAAATTAATCACATTTAATCAATATATTCTATTGTTGGTCTTTTTCGTTTCGTTTCATTCTAACAGCCCCTGAGAGGTTGTTAAAATGCTGCTGATAGTTAGGGAAATAAACTCTAAGTGCTTTACTGTAATTATTTTTTGGTATCTTAACAAGTACCTTGCTTTTTGTCTAATTCTTTTTTGTGAAATTCACCAATCTGGCATTTCTCACATTTTGTCAAAGACAATGCTTTTATGCTGTTGGTTGTGAGGTGGGGGAGCTTGAATATATAAGTCTGAAGTAGTGAGCTTTTTGAATCATGTGTCCCTTAAATATTTGTGCACCTTTTCTCTGGTTTGGTGCTGAAATGGTCTTAAAGTTAACGTTTGTGACACTGGAGTGATCTTTCATGTGACTGTGTCATGTGACCTCTGGAGTTTATTCGTCCTTGCTTTGTTTGTCCTGCATGCTTCAAGATGGGTTTATTTTAATAAAGCTCTGTTTAAGCGTCTGTATTTTATGGTCTGTTTTTTCGTGTTTTCTGAGTTTGGTGCATAGATTTACCGTACACAGAGCTCACCCCCCAAAAGAGAAAGGAAAAGACTAGAGTTAAAAACAACATCTGGTGAGAATTTTACTGATCAACTCTAGCCAGAAGTTATTGTATAGAGCAGTTGTTATATTAACTGTTTTAGCTAAGTAAATTGCTCATCTAAGAAAGACATGATAAGGTGGACTTTTTCTGTTCGTTCACATGTGACGGCCCCATAGCATATCACAAGTGGGCAAGAGGTCAGAAGACACTGACTTTTAACACTGTCAACAACTTAATCACAAAGGAAAAGACCATAGTTTTACAAATACAGATGACTTTGATTAATATAGGACCAATAAATATATAATATAATTACAGTCATACTCAATGTCTACATATGAACTCATACTTTAAACAACAGTATATCACTTGGAATCCCCCCACCCCACCCTTGTGGTGTTTTTTTCAAAATGATGTCCTTTAAAAAAAGACCAAAAATTGTTAATTAACTATGCTTGGTGTCCACGGTCAGGGCTTTATATGAAGCAGGAAAAAAAATGGAAACTAGAGAACAACCCACGTGACATTGTTCAACACCCATTCCCACCTTATGCCATGGAAGAATACACCATTAGATCTGTGGGTCAGGGTGTGGTCAGCTGCTTGTTTGATTTTAATAATGATATAATTTCTGTCCAGGTTTTCAGCCACTCTGAGGTGAATACCAGAATTTTCCAGCAGCTGTTTGGTACTGAAGATGTCTTGAAACCATGACAGCTGACAAAATCTACACTACACAGGTAAAATGTCCTGGGTTACTGAGAACATACATTCACACGTTTAGTGGCTTTGCAGTTCAAAGAAGTGCAGTTGTAAATGCTTTCCTCTGTGCACTAATGCAGTGTATTCTGACCTTTATGAGCCATGGCATATTCTACCTTAGAAAAAAATCCAGTGGGCAACCAAACAATCATATTCCAAAAGGTACTATAAAAGTATAATGAGAAAAGTATATTAAATGAAATATATTGATCTTGTGGTTTTACGTTACTCACAATTAATCCCTTACAATCACTAATTCTATCGATGAATAACAAGTAGATGTACAGATTAATTAGCCATATGCTGCCATCTAGCGTAACAGCATTCGAGCTTGTCACGGTCACATAGACAAATGAAGACAAATGATTTGCATTTAATAAATAATAGTTTTTTCAGACCAATGAGGTAAAATTGGACAAATTGGCCAAGGTTACCCGACGATCTCTAACATCACACTAACGGGCCGAATCAATCACTGCATTCACACGAATCGATAGGTAGTCTTGAGCCATGCACTCACCTTGGGTCATCACAAGAGGGTGCTGTTTAATATCCGTTACAGCTTTCTCGAAGCACATGGAGAACAGTTGACAGCCGATCGCCATTAGTCTCAAAATAGGCTGTTGCTACTGACACCAACACATACTTATTGAGTTGCCCTTTACATAACCGCTATATCTATATGCTGCTGTGCACCGAGAGAAACTGTTACTATATTTATGGTGGGCCTAACTACAGTAGACCATCATGGCTGACAACAACTGCAAGATTCGTGGATTGTCGTGCTCTTTGAAAAACAGTCTAACTGTCTTCACGGATTGGAACTCACAGGTATAGCTCTAAATGTGCTGGAGGTTGCATATCTAAATATGCACGAGACACTGAGCAAAAGAAACACTGTTAGTGCCCTAAAGTCACTTCCGGTAAGTTCCTCTAAGTAACAGAACATGTTCGTCACCAGCGATGTTGACTTGTTAGACAAATGTTCATGTTTGCTTGTTTGTTGGTTTATCTTTATCTATCTGTGAACTGAGGTGTCCACCAAGAAATCGTTTATAAACATTCTAAAACTTAAATGTCCAATCAAGATGAAGTTAAATTTTATTATATGCAGTGCACATGCACAATATCTGTTGTGTGGATGCACTAGTCTTTACAGCACACCAAAGTCCAGTTTAGACATCTATCTTTCAAAGACACTAGATCACTTGGGAGGTATAATGTTGGAAAGCATTACCATCTAACAGCCCTCAGCACATGAGTGAGTCTGAAGCCACCACATGAGGCAGCTCAGATCATGTTACATGGCAGGAGTTTAACACATGGGTTTGCACTGATTGCTTTTGAACGGTAATTTCTATTAGGATTGGATTTCCTTTTAAAAATGCCATAATTGTGTGATCAATGTTAGTTCACAGCTTCAGTATGCATGAGTTGTGGGGTTGTGTTACATCTTTTCTGATTTGTGTCTAAATCGGTTTAATCGGTTCATTCCCTGACTCCAACCGATTTAGACAAAACAGGATGAGTTTCTTCCTTTTGTTGTATGAATAGTGGGGATGAGAGAAGCGTGATCAACAAAAACGTGGTACACAGATGTACTCTAACTGGTTGTGAATTGGTATCAATGGTTTAAACAAATCAACCATATATCTGTTGTAAATAATACAGTCAAAGCATGAATTCGTTTGTTGTCTTAAAAGGCATTTACATGCATGCACAGAATGGCACTGACAGTACAGCCAATGATTCTGTATTACGGCCCATCTGCTTATGGTTTCACTAGCTCGGCGCCCAGTGCTTGTTTGTGGAACATCAGCTGCAGACAGCAGACATCCGGCCTGCTTCAGCTCCCCTCACTGTCTGCAGGTTAGTTAGTAATTCTACAGCTGACAAGCTGCCAAATGGATTGTTAGGGACTGTAATATTATTGGGGAGAACAGCTTCACCCAGGTTTGATGCCACTTTTGACGTTTTCCAGAAGCCTTTGTGCAGATACAAGGCAATGATTAAAATCCATCTTTTTTTTTTTTAAATGTAGTCTTTTTTTGGACATTTTTCCAAATTAATAATTCCATTATTTGAATTAGTCACAAATAAAACAAGTGTGAAACATGAACATCTACCTTCTAAATTGTTTTTGTCCAAACTAGGAATGTTGTTTTATCTCAGTCATGATTCATTGGGATTATTTATAATCTTGAGTGATAATTATTAATTTTGATTAATCCACAGCTTCCTCTTTGACTAATCGGATTAAAAATGAATTGTTTGACAGTGCTATTTATAACTTCATCATTGTAAAAAAAAAAAAAGTAAACATGGAGGCTATTCAGTGAGAATGGGAGGAATAAATAAGAAAGTTATTCAACACAACTGTCCCAAAACTCACCAATGAATCGAATTTTTTGTAACGTTAAATAGTTAAAGAGGTAAGACGTAACAGTGACAATTGATGAGAATCTATGCCACATATGTGCAGGAGGTGCTGTATTGTATGTTACTGTGACAGTAGAAAAGTGCTGTGGCTTCATGAGTGGGCCCTGCAGAGGTAGTTTTGAGGTGGTTGATGGTTGAGGGAGGTAAGTGATGGGGGACCGGATTTAAAGCACTAACTTTAATGCACTAACCCACGAACCAGAAACCCACACATTAGAGACTTAATGTTTTTTTTTTTGTTTTTTTGTTTGCTAATTTTTGTCGAGAAAGGGTATGTATGCTAGTGATGTGTTGTAATATACTTCAAAACATTCTTTTATTACGCACATTTTACTCGTATTAGTGAGAAGGTTCACTGCATATAAAAATACTGACTGTACAGTAGAGTGTTATTGTTGAGGATTCCTGAATTCTGGTGTGGTTGGACTTTTGGGAGTACTGTTGCTTATTACGCCTGACAGCAGCTGTCCAGTTGTTGTGTTGAGGCGTTTTCTCTCAGGAATGGTGGCTTAACTCTCCTTTCTGGCCCCTAATCCACTACAAGAGGCTTCCCAGAAAATAACCAACCTTCCGATCCATCTGTTAGTTTTCTTTATTTGGCAGTTAGAAGACAGCATGGTGACCCCATGGTCAAATCCTAGCCTCCTTATATTGATTTACATGACATAATCCTGAGTACAAAGGCCAAAGCATTAATTAGGTTTTCTAATTATGGAATAAAAGAAACAAGGATAATTATAACTGTCAGTGATAACCAAATGAGTCAGAGAGAAAGTATGAGAACAAATGACAAAGAAGGAAAAAAAGAAAAAAAAAAGAACACAAGAGATGAACACAAGAGAGAACACAATGTCATTATCAATAAAGGCTCAAATTTAGATATTTGTCCATAAAAGCCTGGGTGTTTCCTCAGATTTGGAGTGCATCTGTACTCTAATTGATTTGGCCACAACACGGCCACATCATTTCCTTTATGGCCTGTGGCGGGGTGTTTAGTGCATTCTGAAAGCACCACATCAGACTCACAGTTAGAAACAACGTCTCTGGGCGACATCCCAAATTCCAGCAAGCAATCAACAGTCCTAATGTATGGATCTAACGTAATGCAGGCTTATGGGAACACCACTAAAGCATTTAGAAGGCTGATCCACCGCAGTTCAGAAATAATAATGAGATGAGAAAATGATGAAAAATTTGTAATAATGAGGAAGATTGTTTTTGTATCTTAGGCCATTGTTTTTGTTGGTATTAATGGTGCTGTAAAGTCTGTGATAATTCCATTTAGTAATTTGTGAGAATAATCAAATTTAAATGCACTATAAGGCAGGGACAGAATGATGCACATTATATATCCAATAATCCCACATCCATGTTACCATTGCCTTAATACACAGTCCATGCATATGTTGTCTAAATGTGATTAATCCCCAGCTATCCTGTGATATTCAGATAAAAACTTCTTGTTTCATTCCATGATTTTAATTATTCTTAACCCTTTCAGAGTCACAGGGCGACTGAAAGCCACCCAAGCAGTCAACAGATGAGGTGGGATACACCCTGGACAGTCCTTAAAGACAATAAACCCTTCATATCTCCAGAAAAGTCAGTCTTTCTTTATTATCTATCCTAATTCTAACTTAATTTACCCACTTAAAAATTCAATTTTATTGATACTATGGATTGGGAGGAAATGGAGAAATTCCTGTATCATCGTAAACCAGTAGTGCACAGAGATAATTACAAAGTACTGAAGATCTTTTTAAAGGCAGACACACACACACGCATAAAAGCAATGGTCATTTTTGTATCCTTCTTTAAAATGCTAACAATACACACCATTATCCTAAAGAATGGCAGTCTGAATCAGACATAGAATTCAAATTGATGTGACTCATCAAAGTCTTCTTTGTGCACAGATCAAACAATAAAGGGACCACCCGAGAGCTGAAATATGAGGGAAGCTACCAGAATGAAATCACACAACAGCTCTTGTCAGAGTAAGTTTTAAAATGTCTGCTTCATTATACCGCACTGTATTCATGCTAACAATAAAATCTGAATGGGTCCGATAAAGACAGACAACGGAGGAGCAGCTGCAAGACCCTAATACCCTGGAGGGCCGTTTACATTCCTGTCTTAGCTCACAGCAGCCTACAGCCTAAGGCTTAGTGTGCTTGGACAAAATAGGACACATTGCATACATCAGTTCACCAGGTGGGTCTAAAACATCCTTTGTTTTAGTCCCAGAACTTGTAGCAAAGAATCATTTCCCTTAACAGATGCATTCTGATACAATTTTCTTAAATTTGAATGAAAAGATCAGAACGTTTGTTTAACCTGTACCTGTACTCTGCCACCATTCATATCATGGTCACACCTGGACCTATAAAATGATACCTTTGACCTTTTTGTTGGTCTGTATATCACTGTGGTGGTAGCTTAGTGGTTAAGGAAGCTGCCAAGTTACCACTGAGGTGCTCTGAGCATGTCACCGTCCCCACTCACTGCTCCCCGGGCGCTTAAAGCTGCCCACTGTTCACTTTGGTGATGGGTTAAAAGGTCACATTTCGTTCTGTGCAGTGGTGTGCTGTGTCGCAATGACAAGTAGTTCACTTTCCTTTCCTTCCCTGTAAATGAGGTGTTACTGGTTGTGTCATTGGTTTCCCAACAAGGACGTGTTATGGCTTGATAATCCTTTAAATTTTGTTATTGCCACTAACTAAGCTTCTGTCAGTGCC
Source organism: Cynoglossus semilaevis (assembly GCF_000523025.1). Lineage (NCBI taxonomy): Eukaryota > Metazoa > Chordata > Actinopteri > Pleuronectiformes > Cynoglossidae > Cynoglossus > Cynoglossus semilaevis. Next base: position 16,070,556 of record NC_024319.1, on the reverse strand, counting down.
TGCATATTTATGAAACAGGGAAATGACA
>NC_024319.1:16062601-16070493 GCF_000523025.1 Cynoglossus semilaevis | reverse complement strand
TAGGCTTTTTTTTTTCTCCAATTTTTAAGGGCATTAAAAGATTTATAATTTTGCATAAAGTTTTGACACTTGTCAACAGAAAGGTTGAAATAGTAATAGTGCTTTATCAGTTCTGCCCCATTAAGTATATATAAGCGTATAAACAAACAGACACTAAATCATGTTGGCATGTGTTTGGAAGTGTTTACATAAGAAGGCTTAACTGAACTGTTACTATTTTCTGCTGTGTTTTTGTCAGAAGGTATATAAATGTTTATACTCAATATGAACATTTATGTTGAAAAGCACACTGTATATTGATTATGTTGTATTTTACCAATCAGCATGTACTTATCGTACCTAAGGGCAAAACAGGTTTGATGTGGAATTTTCTATTGGCAGAGCAACATTTGTAATACTGACTGTAATGACTCATAGTTCTTTGAAACCACTGAGTGTGTGTGCAAACATCAACATATCCTTACATGTTATACAGTATTTTTTAAAAATACTGAAAGGCCTGGAAACAGGGTTTTAAAAAGAACATTTTAAACTGAAGACAGGAAAGACTTTTCTGATATCCCTTCTATTACATAATGACATATACTCGTAGTCCCTGTAATGCTGAACCCATAATCTGGCTTTACATTAGTCAACCACAATAAACCTTTAGAGCAGGCTAGTCTACAATCTTGTCCACAGGCCGGTCATCATCCCTGATTTAAAGGTGTTTTATTAATGGTCTACCAGGAGATTTAAACAGAACTTATAATTCATGGATGGTTAAGTTTGACTTCCACAAGTTTGACTAAGGTGTGCAGCCGCTACAGTATTACTACTTTACAAACTCAGCACCCTGTTGATGGAGGTGTGCATCTCCACAGATAGCTGACAATCCATGTTTTAGTTGTTGCATGAATTTGTTTATAAAATATACAGTATTTTTAAAATAATTTAATAGTAAATATGAACATTTTTGAGAAATTTGAACATCTATCTTTATTTAAAATAAAAATGTGGTGGCAGGAAAATCAACTAATGCAGTGGTTCTCAAACTTTTTATACTCTTTACCACCAGAAAACACATTGAACTCTCTGAGTGACACTGTGATGACCAACATTAGAATATAGCAGCATAGGCCATCCCTATTAGCTTCCACCACACAGGAGAGTTGTTTATAAATGTTTAGAAAGATGGTTATGTTTAAATGTTGTATTATTGTTATGTGTTTCAGATTTATTCCATTAAAAATGTTAATGCGAAAATATGAATTTTCCCCACGTACCACTTTGAAGACCACTCAACTAATGGAACAAGGCACTATATTTTTCTTGCATTTCCCTGAAGCCAATCCATTGTTTCATGCTCAAACTGTGCTGCATACACTTACCATTATCTCTTAGTTAAAGGCCGTCTAACAAGAGCTGACTGCGTCATAAAACTGTGTCCACTGTGCTTTATATAATTGATTACATCAATTAAATCACAAGTGCAGCCCTTTTTCTGCTAACAGTATTTTGTGCATAGTGATCACTATTAGGGTTAAAGTCAATGTCAAAGTTTATTTCTGCAGCGTGTTTCTATAAATTTCCCTTCACATGCCAGAGCACTGAGAAAGGTCGAGGAGCTGAGCAATGCATCTTTCGTTCAATGTCAGTGTTTCTTCAGCTGGTCTTGCTGTTGCACTGGTGACCAGGGAGTGGTGAAAACTGGAGTTTGTACAGGAGTTTGGCCCCTCCCATTTCTCACTCTCTCTGTCTCTCCTGTTTTGATGGGGTACACCACTCCTGTTCCTGTGGGCCAATCACTCTTTAGATATTTCCCATTCTCTCTCTCTCTCTCTCTCTCCCTCTTTTACTCTCTCCTTCTGCCTCTCTCTCACTGTTTCTGCTGTCCTCCTTCACACTGGGTTCAGATCTCCTGTCCAAAGCAGCAGACAGAGGTATGAAACTAACTGACTTCCTTCTTCTCATGCTGTTTCTTTCTTGTTAATAATACACCTATTACAAAGGTTAATTCAGGAGTGTAATGTTGTATAATTTTGTGCTGTATTTGAATGATCCAGTCTGATCTGCAAGGGTGTATTAATGCTCCATAATCTCCTGGAGACCAGTCTATACAAGACTCCCTGCAAGAGTCAACAAGAATGTGTGTTTTCTCTGTTGATTCTTAAATGAAAATGTTTGCATTGTCTTTCAAGTGATAGACTGGCTTCTTGTTTACTGTGCAGTTAGAGGTGGATGTTATTTATCAGAAGTTAGGAATGTAGTTAAGGTGTTTAAATTATATTGTTCTTTGTGAAATGTGAAATCAACAAATGTCATAGGCGTGCTGTGTCGAGTGGGTTACAAACATACAAATCCGTCAAAGAGAAGAGCGTAAAATCATTGAAATGTTTGAATTATCTATCTATCTGAAATTTACAGTAAATACCTTGACTGTTGTCCACCTCGTCAGCACAAAATAGAACACGGAATGGAGATTAAACAGTCATCAAAATAAAATACAATGACAAATACAGACAATGTTGAGAATAATGTTACCTATTTGAAGATGTTATCTTTTCATTATTGTCTTCATGCAGTTATACATTCATACATACAGTATGTTCAATGATGTGAATGTATTTAAAGATCTGGAATACATTTTAATCATAAACAATCTTATTATCTTAAACAGCTGTCATCACACATTTCAGACATCTAATGTGCATCTGTTTGTATTTATCACTTGTCAGAGTGTAATAATCTAAAAACTTTTTAAATTAATCATATATTTTTAAAATATTAAAAATGATTATTTTTCAATTCAGAAAAAATTGGCTTTAGTTTAAATTGTTCTTCTTCTTCTTCTTCTTGTACGTGGACCTGATTTTTTTATATCACTAAACCAAAGAGACATTGAAGCACAGAGGAAAGCTGACCCACTCCTGATGTAGTTGTAGTAATGTGCACACTGTACACAATGTGATTACAGTCTTTTAGAGCGGTAATTTGAGGCTTTAGTACAGGTGTTCATGGATAGGTGCTGAAATTTACAAATAACTAAAGTGTCGTCAATCATAAAGACATCGCTGACATAAAGCAGCAGACTAACCAACAGCTGCACTAATAAATCAGATCTGTGAGCTCATTCTACTGTGTGACTTTCTATGTTGTCTGTACATCAGAACAAAAAATGCAGTTCTTGCTAAAGTATAGTTTCATGTCGGTGGGAAATAATGATAATTTGACTGGCAGATGAAACAAAAAAGAAACCTGTTAGTGTCAATTCAAATACTGTATTTAGGAGCAGTAAAAGGGACTGACACAGGTATTTTTACAGGGCAAAATGTGTAAAAAAAAAAAACCCAAACAAACAATAAAATATGAAATATAAGGGGGAAAAGGCCACAGAAAGATGGAAAATTAGATTGCACAAAACTTATGAAAAGTTGATGCTCTAAAACAGTGGATTCAAACTGTGGTACACGTGCCACCAGTGGTACGTGAGCGCTCTCTATTGGTACGTGGGGAATTTTCACATTTATATTTTCAATTGATTAAATCTGAAACATACCGTGCACAATTGACACAACATTTAGAAAAAATGTGTTGATGACACATGAGAGAAGCGAAAAATCTATTAGAAAACAATGCATTGAGCTCAAGGATTTGCTTGAAAGAACAGCGTTTCCTGTCAGTGTTCAGGTTTGTGTGTATTCTGTGACATATTTAACATCTCTGACTCCACAGAACAAAAGTCAGCAACAGAAATCCCTCCTAGAAATAGTTTGTTACCTGAAACATATGTTTGTATGGTCTTCCTCAAAGTCACTTCAGGTGTAATCTCCAGTGTCAAATGGAGCTTTTTCAGAGACACTTCCTTTTGTAAACAATGCTCAAAATGTGTCTAGTGTGCAGTTAATATTTGTCCTTGGCATGTAGCTTTGAGGTGGTTTGTCTTAAATGTTGTGTGTTTTGCTGCTCCATCACGTGGAGAAGCAAGAATAGAGGTCCTTGAAATAATAAGTGTTTACAGCTGTTTGTTTTTCTGACTGACAGCAAAGTCGACTCCTCATTCATTTGTGTTGTATTCAGTTTGCCAAACAAAGTGTATGTTTTGCTAAAATGTCATATAAACTAGGTTTATAAAATTTGTTATCAGGCCTGATTAATCTGGTGGTATACATATTGTATTAAGGTGAGAGTAATGTCACTGAGATCATCATCTCTTTTGATAAAAGACCTGACTATGGTATTGTTAGAAATACAACTAACTACAAATACTAAGGTGGTGCAGTAGTACACATGTACGAACTAAAAATGTATTTACCTTTATTCAAGGTGGTCAGTTGTGAAGGTTTTAGACCTGACCAGCAGGGGCAGGCTTTGAAAATTGAAATTTACTGTATTGTTTGGAATTGACAATACAGTAGAGATGGGAAATGAAAAAAATCTGGAATTTCAGGCTTGTAACTGGAGGCAGACCAGATGGTTTTTTTTTTTGTTGTTAATTAAAATGTTGTTCCAAAAAAACTAACAATAAAATAGTGACTCAAATATTATGAAGTAAGCCTTCTCTGCACTTAACATGTTCAGTTTCATGTCATTGTTTTCCATATTTTCCATACATTTATTCACTATTTTGACGTAACTTTCTACGTCTTTCCCTTTTTAACTGCCGACACACTTAAGTCTGACTGTGTTCCACAATTGATTTTCTTCCTTCATTGTTCTTGTTTAACCTGGTGATATTGCAAAGTCTATCAATTCTATTTATGTTGCCAGCATGTCTTCCTTCTTAAAGAAAATAAAGTGTCCTATTATTGCACATCATCACTTTTCTTTCATCACCACGTCATCACTTTGAGAGCTGAGGTGCTTTTAGTCTTAACCACAATTGTCTTCTTTTTTTTTTACAACCCCATATGTTGCCAGCAGGATATGGCATCCGGGAGAAAGATGGGCTACAAGTTTCGCATAGCGGGCGTGTTTCTTCTGCTGTTGGCCAGTATCGCTGCTCTTGTGGCTGTTGCCATCATCCAGGACACATGGGCTTTCAACGAGTACACCATAGAGGTGAACAAACACACACTGGCATTCCTTTGCTGTTTACCCACACTTTACTTGTTAAAAACGTACTATTGCCAAATCTTAATTCATACCCTGACTCTATTCTGACCTCAATTCTAATTCTAACTCCAAAATACCGTCTTATTTTACTTTGGGAAGAAGCACTTATGCAATAAATAATTGTACTAATTGGAGTTCACTCACAGAAGGTAATTTTGCATCTCCATACAGTATCTGCCTCTACTTGAATGCACAAAATACTTACAGTACGGTAGATAACTACTCAAATTGTATTATTCTAGTTGGCATGCTTAGATCTACTTTACTTCTAACACAGTACTGATGTTTTTACAGATTTAATCCAGATCTAAGGACTTTTTCACTAATACATTGGTGGTGAACAAGCAACGTTGACGATTCCATTGTCTCTTCTTCACCTTCGCAGTATGGCATTGTGATTGACTCAGGATCCTCTCGTTCCAACGTGTACCTGTACGAGTGGCCTGGTGAGAAGCAGAACGAGACAGGAGTAGTGACGGAGACCCTGAACTGCAAAGTGATGGGTGTGTTGTAGCTTTTGTGTCTCAAAGCACACACTATTAAGTAAATATATTCACATCACACTATAGGTAAAGTTTGATAGTGTTATAATGTTGATATGATGTGCTAGTATGTCAGATTTTACTGAAATAAAATCATTATTTCACTGTGTAAATACAGTGTTAACAGTCTTAACACTGATGCTAAATGTGCAGCAGCAGTTATTAATAAAAGCTTATTGGGGAAAGGAGCTTGTGCCTAAATTATAGCTTTGTTTTTTTTACCAAGGGTTGAAACCACAAGGTTTGTGGGTCAAAAGTGGCCAGATTTCAGTGCACTATTACCTGACCCAGTGCTGTTAGTTTTTAGCCATTCAATGAGATGGCAGGGGGCAACAGTGGCCCCTGGCTCATTTGAGTTTGAAACCACTGTTTTACACAAAAGAAAATGATGTGATTTCTTTGTTTTTTACACACCAAAATTGCCTCCTGTGCTGCTTTGTTTTTTTCATCTAAACAGGATCAGAATTAACTGATTAACAGCTCAGACTTTTTTCATGGTATATCACTTTGTCCTCCTGCCCACAGGGGAAGGAATATCAGCGATGAAAGTTGACCCTGACACTAAGAAAGATGTTAAGTCATTGGAGGCATTTCAAGTCTGCATGGACAAAGTTCTTAAAATCATTCCATCTGCGAAACACAACACAACAACTCTATTTCTAGGAGCAACAGCTGGAATGAGGCTACTACAGTAAGAAATATTGCCCATAGAAACGTGCAGTGAACACATTTTTAATCTAATGTAATATGAACTCCATCTACTGATCAATGGCCACAGCATGGGTTTAGTAACATATTATTTTCTGTGAAGTCAGATGATAAACCATATATTTAAATATTTTTTCAAGGTTAAAATGAAAAAAATAATTTAACATTTACTGCAACTGATGCAGTGATCAAGTGGAAATGAACAGCTAGATGTTTACATCAACATAATATTTGGATTCTTTTTTTAATGTAAAGTGAACAGAATGAAGCGAGGTCCAATGAAATCATGGAAAGTATAAGAACATACCTGAGTTCTCTGCCCTTTAACTTCCAAAATGCCTCCATCATAACTGGTCAAGAAGAAGGACTGTACGGGTGGGTCACTGCCAACTACCTCAAGGGAAACTTATTAGAGGTAATACACTGGGCCTATTGTACATTTAACTTCACAGTCAGGTTTCAAACCACTAACCTTTGCTAGTCTACTCTCAGAAAAACCTGTGGAACACGTATGTACACCCAGATGGGAGAAAGACAACAGGATCCATGGACCTTGGAGGAGCATCAACGCAGATCGCCTTTGCCGTCCCAGAAGACCTCAGGGGTCCGGACTACATGAACGTGAAAATGTATGGATACTCCTACAATGTCTACACCCACAGTTTTCTCTGCTATGGTAAAAATGAGTTGGGGAAGAAGGTTCTGGAGAAAATAGTTGAGGTAACTATCTTTTCTTATGCAGTATGTTCTCTTGTACGTGTGTCCACATGTGTCCATTACTGCCTGCTAAAGAATTGATTTGTAAAACTGCTGTCTGCTGCTGTGTCCATGCAATTTAAAGATGGCAAGAAGACATTATGTCATCAAGAGTATTGATCGGACCGTAAATGTCTTCAGGCTCGTCTTTGAAAAATGCATCAATTCTGTTTGCTCACAGAATACACTCATTGTTTGTGCTGGGATTATTGTACTCAAATGTCTGTCTTGCAGTTTTACGTTTTGAGTAATATCCTCTTTATTTAAACCCTGTCTCAGGATTCAAACAACTTTACATACATTGAGAATCCCTGTTACCCAGAAGGATTCAACATCACTATCGAAGTCTCGGAGATTTTTGACAGCAAATGCACCAATCCCAAACGCCTCTATAGCCCAGATCAAACGTTCTTCATGGTGGGCGGCTCTAATTCAGACAAGTGCAAGGAGATCGTGAAGTCTGTGTTTGATTTCAACACCTGTTCCCACAAACAGTGTTCTTTTAATGGAGTAGAGCAGCCACCAGTCACCGGAGAGTTTATGGTAACAGTAGCAGAACTACGATATACAGCTAAATCCAAGTGTTGCTGTTAAAAGACCTTAACTCTGTTTTTGCTTTTCAGGCATATGCTGGATTCTTTTATACAGCCAGAGCTCTGTTGTTGAACGGAACATCATACCTAGAGCAGTTCAACGCCACAATAGGGAATTTCTGTCATACACACTGGACAGTGGTAAGTCTTCAAGTCAATAAATTACTTTCAAATGTTTTATGAATATTTCAAAAATCAC
>NC_024319.1:16059083-16062501 GCF_000523025.1 Cynoglossus semilaevis | reverse complement strand
ATGCCTTACTATAGCCTTACCATCGTACCAAACTACAAAACTATTTTTCATTTACATATATATATATAACTATATACTACCTAAACTATTCACTTGGCAGCATGTTTTAGGACGTATTCTTGCATTTTAAGGCCTTTCGGGGACTTTTCATTTTTATGGATTTTTTCACAATGGTAAGGCTATAGTAAGGCATGGTTTGGGTGATTTTTTAAATATTCATATAAAATACTTTTTCGACCTTTAAAAAACACACACTATTCACTTGGCAGCATGTTTTAGGACATAATCTTGCATTTTAAGGCATTTCGGGGACTTTTTATTTTTATGGATGTTTTCACGATGGTAAGGCTATAGTAAGGCATGTTTTGGGTGATTCTTGAAATATTCATATAAAAATCATCTAAAACATGCCTTACCATTGTGAAAAAATGCAAAAAATAAAAAGTCCCAGAAATGCCTCAAATGCAAGATTATGTCCTATAACCTGCTGCCAAGTGAATAGTTTGTGTTTAAAACTCCAAACACGTAAAAACCTGTCACTCAAAACCTACATGCATACCAAAACATCAACTTTTTCTGAGAAATTCTGCAATTTCTTTTTTCTAATAAAAATCTCAAAATGTTTTAATTTGTTGAGAAATATGCAGACAAAATAATATTTTGAAATAAACATAAAATATATATATATATATAAATACTAGATATATATACTGTATATATATAAATCACCTGACATCTAGCCTATTGTACAAGTAGATTGTTATTTATCATCATTTCTCCTACTCTCTTACAACCTCTTTATATCGTTTTTATTTTAAAAAAAAGACAGGTTTATTTTTGTTTGAAATTTACACAAAACATAAATAGAACAGAATCACAGGTGTTAAATGTTTTTCAAAATAATATCATCTCAGCCTTGACAAAAATTCACTCAAACAACCAACACTCGGTAAGAACAGTTTGATAGGAAGCAACATTAAACTGACGTTAAAATACAACCCCCCCCCCCCCCAAAAAAAACAAAACAAACCACATTGCATTACTATTCATTTGTTGAAGAAAGCAGATTGAATGCAGACTAATTAAAAAGAGTAAACCTGATGTCAGAGTGGGTCGAGTGTATGCAGGATAATACTGTATGTGCTTATGGCACTACTTTAATGGTACTGTCCTTATGCTAATGCTTTTAGCATGTAGCAAGACTGGCCACTTGAGGGGCCAATTACAATTGATTAGAGCCTTTTAGTGGTCCAAGTCCTATTTTAAGAATGTGGGTTACATCTTAGTCAAAGTTGAATCAAAACCTTGCATTCTTCTGGTCCAACTGTTGGCTTAGCAACCACTTTGCCACAATATTTGGCCCGGAAGGGAGACATTTGTGGTTCAAATTTATGGCCCACATATTGAAGACATGGGCCACACAAAAGACGCACAACACAGAACTAGATCAAATGATGTGTGGGTGGTCTGAAAATGATCCTTTTAGCACTCAGTAGTGTTCAAGATCTTAACTTATATCTTGAGACTAAGGTTGGCCACATTATAGTTTAGGTGCTGCAGGATAACAGCTGCAGGATGCGGCCCGGATTGAGATCTCACCTGGAGCTGGAGCTAGTGTAGATCAGTGTAACAGAGATGATCCCAGCTCCTTCTTGTACCACATAAGTCCACCACAGTTAAAGAAAAAAAGTTCAGTAATAATCAGAATCAGATCTCACTTTCGTACGTATGCATGTAGGTTTTGAGTGACAGGATTTCAGCGTAGCCCCTGGTGGTTCTGCGGTACAGGTCCAGGCCTGTCAGGATCTCTACGTCTCTGACCCGAGCTGTGTGCATCTTCATCAGGTCCTCAACCCAGCGGGACTCCTCCTCTGAGCTCTGCACATAAATAGGACAAAAAGCACAAGCATTATCTTTTCTTTGTCTTTTTTGATATCATAAAGGGAGAGGGAAAAGTGTTCACAAGATTGGAGTGTCCTTACGGTGCAGGTCTCATCATTGTTGGGTCGATGTGGCAGGATGAATGCAGCACTGCTCAGTGGTCCGTTACATGAGTCTGCAGCCTGTGTGAAGTCTAAACAGCTGGTCAGGACCACAAAATAGTGTGTGGGGATAGGTATGGTTCCACTCACATATCTGTAACACAAGTGGTGAGATCAGGATACAATATTATATTTGTTTTATCTGGGGCTTTATGCCTTTTTTTTCAGAATTTAAGAATCATTTTTAACCTTATTCTGGCTCAGGTTTAGCTGTGCAAAGGCTAAGACTTAGCAGTTTGGCTATTATTTGGATGTATATCTATATTTGTTTTACATTTAGCTAAGATTTAATCTTTTCTGGGACTTGGTTAACTTTAAGCTTCTCTTGATCAACTATCTTCTTGGCCTAATGGCCCCATTTAGTTAAATTTTAGCCATTATATACATTTTCAGCAGTCTTCTTGATGCTCCTTGATCAGTTTTACTTTGTTCACAACTTTGCTGATTTTTCACATTTGCATTTTTGCGTTCTTACTCTCGAATCTTCTCTGCTGAATCTCTGACGCCATCAAAGTTGTAGTCGAATATGGGTCCAATCAGTACGTTCACCCCGTTCCTCTCATTTGCATATTTCTTCACCAGTACTCTCTGGAAATAACCCCATATTCCTGCGACAAGACATGTTACAGTATGAGATGAGACAGAAGTTTGAAGCTGAAAATAAGATTAGGACCGACTCTTTGACTTACTCCTGAATGCAGGATACATGGGAACTGTGTTAGTGATGAGGACAGCATCATATTTTTTGTCCATGGCCGATGATAATTCTAATGGCAAAGAAAATATCAGATCAGACAAACAAGAAATGACGGGTTTAAATAACAGTCAGTTTTATTGGCATATTTGACTTTAGAATTCATTGGTGAACATACGTGGTGGATAGAGAAAAGCGTAGGTGATGTGTTTGTCCGCTCTGTAGTTGGTGCAGGACTGACTGTAGGCTGGAGGGACTCTGGTGTCTGGTCTCACACAGTTGGACAGAGCTTCTGGTAGAGGAGACAACTCCACCTGAGGCACCACACACGTGCACAAAATTGTCTTACACGTTATACTGTACATCTGTGGCACCAGTAGATGGCGCCTGAACACAGAACACAAAATCAACAACCTACAACTTGTAACACATTATTGTTGAACTTTTTTAACACAACATATTAAAAAAACCCCAGCAAAAACAACGTTTTTAAAGGAATGGAGTGATTCTTTCTAACTGAACTAGCCACTAATGGACTTATCATGGCATATCACAAGGGTGAAGGTCACAGAATGCACCATACCTGTCTGTTGACAGTGTATGACGTCCAGAGAGGCATGGACAGAAACTCGCTGTAGCCACTGATGAAGTCAGTGTGGTGGAGGATGGAGTATTTGGTACG
>NC_024319.1:16042823-16059033 GCF_000523025.1 Cynoglossus semilaevis | reverse complement strand
GAGAGAGGGGGAATGAAGGGGGTCAGAGGTCAAGGGTCAAATATGGGAGCATTTCAAACAGAATTTTAGAACATAGGACAATTTTAGTTAACTAGCCTCAAATACAGGTGATTTGTGAATCAAATTTGGACTTTACAGCAACTATGGTCTAGTTAACTTGTTCTTAAACTATGGAACGCAGACCACTTGCAGTCTGATTCCCATTAGGATGAGTTGGTAAATACAGCTTGTTTATATTCTCACTCGCTCTGGGTTGTATGCATGTCTATGTATGTGTGTGTAATTTATAATAATTAAATGTAAGTGTCAGTGGTAGTGGTACTTCATCATGACTTTAGCTGATACATAGTCTAATGTTCTCATTAGTAACAAACTCTTTTTCATATACTGCGCTCGGCTGAACACAGTAGTACCAAAAAAACCATTGGTTCAGCTAATACCAAAAATAACTTTTGTATAAGATTACAGTACATTAGTGTAAGATGCAATGAAGTGGTCTTTGCAGTATAGGCTATTGACGCTAAAATAAATACTTTCTTCTGTTAGTGTGGTTCTACAGCTGTATGTCTTTACAATATCAGGCATTTTGAATAGAAACATACAGTCTATTACAAGGGTCTGTAACTGTAGCAACAGTTTTACGGAATTAGTGGTATTTATTTTTCAAATATTGCCGGTATTTTTCGGTAGAATATTGACAGACTGACCATCGATAGCTTGCCTCAGTCGCTGGTTTAGCTCCTCCACTTTGTTCTGTAAGAGACAGAGCCAGAGTGACTCCAGGTTATAGCCTCGTACAAGGGTCACTTTCAAACCTCTCTGGCCCCTACTTTTTACACGCAACTGCAAAAAGATTGGAGATTGAAAACAATCTCTTGCCAGACATCTTGATGGGAATCACAAACACAGAGTGTAGATTAGCTGGACCAGTGTGCTGCAGAGCTGGGCCTCACACACAGGCAGATCGAATGTGGAGACTGAATATTTGTTTCTCTGGGAGTAAATTTCAGGATTTGGTTTAAGAATGAATGTGGTGGAACAGGACTCCAGCTCTGCAGCAGACGGCAAAGAAGCAACAAGCTCATTTCAGTTTTCAGAGACAAAAACTGAAAAGAGGACAAAACACAGCAGTTTTTTAACAAGTCATGCAGGCAACACAACCACATGCAGTTGAGTCTAAGCCTCAGTGATGCTGATGTGAAAGTGAAGAGTGAAGAAAATCCTCTTTTGAAATCTCTTTACTTCATGGGATTTTCTGAATTTATTTCTAAACAACTAAAACAGACATGTTCAACATCTGGTTAACTGGCCTGTTGTGATTCTTGGAAGTATTATGTTCCCTTCAAGTACAGGGCATGTTTTAAAATATTTAAATCTTAGATCTTACTATAAATTCAAACTTGAAATTATGTTTTATTCATGTTTATTGAAATGTTTCATGTATTTTTGCAGCAAATTTGAGATATTTGCTGTATTGAAAATTGACGTCTATGTCCAACTGTTAGCCAGCTGTAATCTTCTGTCTTGTGTTTAGCTATTTTTGCTATTATACCCAACCTCTTAGCTATTTTGACTAACATCTAGCAATTAATTAAGCTAACTGTTAGGTTCTCGGACATAACTTTGGCATCTCTGGGTACATTTTAAAATTCTATTTATATTTATTTTGCACCTCTTTGTTTATTTTGCTAGCAAATAAAAAAACTAAATGGATAATGTTTGTATGAACTTGATTTAATTCTAAGAGGAGGCGCATTTAGTCTTCAGGCAGTTTTACATTTTCAATCTGGCTCCACTTATAAATAATTGTGCACCAAAGCACTAGAACCCACGTTTTGTACATGATACACAACAGTATATACAGTAAATGTGAACGTGTTGAAACTACTTGTGGTGTATTTACTGTGAATGAGGGTGAGAAGAAAAACACCTCCTGGTTAGGACTGTGGTCATGTTTAGACGCAGTAAGTAACCTGTGGTCTGGGTGAGGAAAAGATGCCACCACAACCCCCCCGGCCTTGTTTTTCCAATGGTGCCAAATACAGTGAGCTATTCCTTTAACAGAAACTCCTTTATATTTGTAGAATGAGAATGAATTAGCTTTTAGCTAATTTAACGTTTAGCTTTTTTCTAGGCATTTACCTTAAGACCAAAAAAAAAACCCAATCAATATATTTGTATGTAATTAACTGTGTCTGCATATGAATGCATGACAACATGATGCATAGGACACTGTTTGATGATTGTCATGTTTGCCATTGTTAGCAAATGACAACTGAGATGACCATGTTTACACCATGATGTCATTTATCTTTAGTGCAACCAACCAATCATGCTGAAGGAAAACTGCATGGTTGCACCAATTCAAACGGATGACCATGCATCATTATATTAATCAACATGATTAATATAATTAAGACACACATCATCGTTTTTGTAGATCGCCTTGTTTGTAAACATACCTTAAAGTGGAAAAAACTTACATCGATAATTTTGTCAAAATAATATTGTCGCTAACGCTTACCTTGTCATCACAGCTGCAGCCCAGATCGTCTGCTCCTGCAGAGGGCAGGTCTGAGGTAATGGGCCCGGAGACCTCTTCTGGCATGGTTGGTCTGAAGACTGGAGTCCTCAGCAGGTGGTTCAAACTGCCGTGGGTGCCATTGTTGGGGACTGACTTAAGACCCAGAAGATCTAATGGTGAGAGCAGTCAGCTCAGTATGACACATATTTTGTGATTGTTGGCAGTTTAGTGACTCACCACACATGACGTTATAAAGCTCGATGTTCTCAAAGGCTGGAACTTTGGTCTTGTATCTGAAATTTGGTCCGTATCCCAGGAATATGGTCTGCAGACAGGCCAACATGACAAGAATTAGTACTTAAAATTCAGAATACTGTAAGACTGTAATATCTTCAGGCCAATCAACACAGCAGATCATCTTTGACAGAAAGAAAAGGAAATGGAAAGTCCTGAGTTTCTTGGTGACACCCCTAAAGAAAATTTCTTGGATTTGCAGCTGAACATCTTGACAGAGTCTGGTCTCCTACTTCTAAACTTCTGAGGTTAATAAAGGCCTAGATGACAGAGAGTCTACGCAGACCTCTCCATGTCCTTTGTTATTACACCCATAAATTTGTTCTGGATTTTTCTCTTTCTGTTCTGCCCAGCAGACTATTTCCAACATTAGATGTCCTTTAACCTTAGCTGTCGTTGTGATCGGTTCATTCAAATCCTGATCTCCTCCATTTTAACCTCCTATCTGTTAGACAGCTGACTTCTACAGCAACAGTTTAGGGACAAACACCAGTGTGGTTCCTGTGTTTCTGGAGCTGACCTGCATGCTGTTGATCTTATTATCATATCCATGGTCTCCAGCGAAGCCACAATGCCTCTTCCCTTCAGGAACTTTCCTGGAACGAAGAAAATTGATTTACGATCAGTATTTGGTACCAGTGAGAAATGTTCATGTTTGTGTGTGAACTGTAAAATGTTTTCATCTTTCTCCAAGGTCAGACCTTGTACAAGGACGGAGAATCCTTCACACAACTGGTGCCACAGTCCTTCAACTGAAAACCAGACACTTAGTGTCCACTAAAGAAACACTACTACAAGGTACACGTGTGTGTCTGTGTGTCCTGAGTGAAGCCACAAGCATGTCAAAAATGAAAATGACTGGCTGAAGGGGTCAGGAGACAAACTGAGTGTTTCATTTGCCCCGGACTGTTGGTTGGTTTAGGGATTTACTATGCAGACATTGGCTAGTGTGTGCGTGTGTGTGTGTGTGTGTGTGTTGCAGTGATCATCTGTGTGTCTGAGCTCAACTCAAGGATCTCTTTCATTTCACGGCCTTGTGTGTTTGTCTGTGTGTATGTGTTTGTGTATGAGGCCAAATGTACGTCAGCATCAGCCTCAGCATCTCACCTCCATGCAGGAAGGAGGTACTAACACACACACACACACACACACTCAGACAGACACACAGCAGCAGCAGCGGCCATGCAGTGTTGTTTGTTTTCCCTTCCGGCCCTTATGCTTTTATTCCGTCACTGAATCTCTGCAGTGAACCCTGTGGCTGTTTTCCATCAGGTGTTTGTCAGCTGACTCTCAGCAGACTGCTAACGTCCGGCAGCGAAAACACACAGTGAGTGAAACTCAAGCAGAGCAGCCACAGTGTCTTTGAAAACCCTTCAGAGGTGCCGCATGTGTTA
Source organism: Cynoglossus semilaevis (assembly GCF_000523025.1). Taxonomy (NCBI): domain Eukaryota; kingdom Metazoa; phylum Chordata; class Actinopteri; order Pleuronectiformes; family Cynoglossidae; genus Cynoglossus; species Cynoglossus semilaevis. Next base: position 16,054,821 of record NC_024319.1, on the reverse strand, counting down.
ACGATGCATCAACATCAGCCCCTGCCTCGCCCGCCCCCCCTCACCCCTCTCCTCCTCCCTGTCAGTATAAAAATGTGTTTTTAAGTAATTCAAGATGTCTGACTGATGGGTGGGCTTAAAGTGCCACAGCTGATTCCTCTACGGTTTCTTCTACTACAGATCTAAATCTGGGGAAACTGGATAAATTGTGAGGATTCAGATTCAAAATCCAGGCTTTAAATAAGGCTCACCTGAGTCACTGCTTCCTGCCAGACTGCATTCTGAAATAACACAACTCAGTGGTTCTTCAATGATACGTGAGCTTCACCTCAGATCAGTGTGCCTAAGCTGCTGGCCTGGCTTGGCTTTAGCCATTGGAGGATTGCTGGTTTCAATCCCAGCAGTAGTGTGTTGAGCAGGCACTAATTCTGTACTAACACACGCACAGTGGGCAACAAACAGTGGGCAACACTTGCCCACTGTTTGTTTCCCAAATGTGCATGAGAGTACAATAAAAATACAGCTTTCTCTTCCTCAGCGTTTCACTTAATTTTTTACCTAAAATAAACGAACCAGCAGTTGGCACAGTGATATACAATGGAGTCGTACATTTAAGACAACAAAGGAATAATGTGTCATCAGAGCATCAGTGACTTTGTGGTTACATTTTACTATGTTATTATAGATGTATATATTTATATGTAGTGGCACTTTGGCCCAGAGGCAATGTCTCTGTCTTTGGTGTGGAACCCCAGGGTTCACCTCCTGGGCAAGTTCGAATCCCAGTCAGGGCGGTTAATACCTTCCAGTGGACTCACCACCTGCAGGAAGGATTGGGGGGCTGGTACGGTGCAGTGTGAGCTGGGTGGCGGTCATAGAGACTGCTGCCCCTGTGACCCAGTAACGGATAAGCGGATGAGGATGGATGGATGGATATTTATATGTACTGGGTTCTCAGTTTATGAACTTGTCAACCTACCTCAGGAACTTATTAGTAGAGAATATGTAGAGTAATTTTACCCACAAAAATGGACATAGCTACGTATTTTAAGAAAAACAAGTGTATTTTTAGTCAGTTTTGAAAAACTTTTATTTTCGGAGATTTGTTCAGAAAATTATTGGTATAGTATTTTACTGTGATCAAAGGTTGGCATACCAAAAAAGTATATTTTTTCTGATTTATAACAACAAAAATGGATATAGCTAAGTATTCTAAGACAAACACTTTTTCAGGGACTTATTTTTACTGTTATCAATGATGAATGTCCTGAAAATTGTTTTTTTTAAATACATTTTAGTGTGGCGCTTTGGCCCAGAGGCAATGTCTCTGTCGTTGGTGTGGAACCCCAGGGTTCACCTCCTGGGCAAGTTCGAATCCCAGTTAGGGAGGTTGGTACCTTCCAGTGGACTCACCACCCGCAGGAAGGATTAGGGTGGTTGGTACGGTGCAGTGTGATCTGTGACTGCTGCCCCTGCGACCCGGTAACGGATAAGCGGATGAAAATGGATGGATGGAAATACATTTTACCCATAAAAATTGTCATTATTATCTATTTTAAGGCAAATTAGTGTATTTTTATTCATTTTTGAGAAACTTTTATTTTTGAAGACTTTTTTTAGGAACTTATTAGTATAGGATTTTACTGTGATCAAAAGATGGCGTACCAAAAAAGTATATCCATCCATTTTCATCCGTTACCGGGTCGCGGGGGCAGCAGTCGCCACCCAGCTCACACTGCACCGTACCAACCCCCCAATCCTTCCTGCAGGTGGTGAGTCCACTGGAAGGTATTAACCGCCCTAACCGGGATTCGAACTTGCCCAGGAGGTGAACCCTGGGGTTCCACACCAACGACAGAGACATTGCCTCTGGGCCAAAGTGCCACCCAAAAAAACAGTATATTTTTTCTGAATTTTAATAACAAAAATGGACATAGCTAAGAGGCGGTGGGCTAAGACACAACCTATCATCCGTGCAACATGGAAAGCTAGTGAATTGAGCAAAATTTACATTAGACGGTGAAACATATGGTGAGGTAAAAGACTGAGTCTCTGTTCAACATAAGGAGTGTGTTTCTCACTGAACTTCTCATGTCACTGTTTGTACTGTATCCTCATGTGGCATCTTTGAATCTACAAGCGTGACTTCTATGGTCCAGTTTGTCCTTCGCACTCTCATTTTCAATGCCATATATATGTATAATGTATATATTTACACTTCCTGCTGCTGGGTTGAAACCCTACCTGGCCACGTGCCACTTCCTCTCCACCAACAGATGAATTTCCTCAATGCGTCGATTGTAAGCGTAGTGCAGTCTTTTTGGAAGGTGCTGCTTCAAGTAGGGTTTGAAGTGTTGCTCTGCTTTCTTACACTGAAAGACAAGACTTAACGTTAACATTCATCTTTACACGACACTGCACGTGTTCATACCTGCTATACTGTGGCTTAGATGGAAGTGTTATACTTACTGTTAGATTTGCAACGACAGCCTTGGGGTCATCTGAAAAAAAAGGATCAGTTGTCAGAGAATTGAAACACAAAACAGCTTCAACCTCAACTGGTGTATTTTAACAGAATACAGTGGTCCTCAGCTTACTACGTCCTTGACCTACAACGTTTTGGGGTTACGTTGCAATCTCCAACAAATGTATTAGTAAAGTCTTGTTCGTTCATTCTAACGTATGGTATTAAAATACATTTTGCACGAGCAGTACGTATTGAAATGTGTTTTGTGATACATTTGCATGTAAATGTAACAGTTATTATAAGACACAAGTGAGAATGTAAAAAATATGCTTAGCTCACAATAAAAGCTTGATTCTGACCACAGTAAAGGTGTAGTGTTTTGTTTTACGTTTGCATGTTACATCAAGAAGTATTGAATTACACATCACGAGGAGTAATATTGCCCTTACATTTGGGGTTGTTGGGGTATCTGGACCGTATTCTGCCAAGCGACCCAGGGACGAGGATGATGTCATCGACATTGGTCATGTAATTACTCAGAAATTCAGTGCGTTCACAGCCGGCTTCTTCCATACCTGAAGATGCACAAAAGACTAATTCAACACATTTGAATGATTTAATTCATTTCTCTCATTTCTCACCATAAAAACATGTTGAGTGACAGCTGGTGCTTAAGGCTTCTACGTCATTACACTGACCTCAGTTCAGTTTGACTGATAGCTCGAGTCTCTTGACATACAGCAGGCAATATAAAAGGATTTAAGTCAGCATGTTCACTTGGAAAATATTACAATATTTCAGGGAAATCTTACATTTGCACATTCAGTTCTGTGGAAGAAATGCTTGCCTGGTACATTTTTTTATCAAATGGTTTCATATCTGTCATATCAATTTTTCCAACCTGACAGAGTTCTACAGGATCTCAGGCCAGATTCTCACCAGGGCTGCAAAAAGTAGCGTGAAACGCAGTGAGGACTTCGGAAAATAGTTGCCAAGCAGCTCACCACAGTTTGACACCAAATGTCCAAGAAATTAGCAACCGATGCTTGGGTGTTTTAAGGACACTGTAGTGTGAATTTACAAAGAAAATATTATAAGTATTATCTGGTGCTTTGGCATTATTCTTTTCATATTTTTAATTTTCCAAAGTAAATATTATATTTTATTGTTATAAACTTCACAAGTGGTTAAAACTATCACCTTGATATTTTATACAAGCCTAAATGTCTGTAGGTTTTCACATATGTGAAGTACTACACTTTAGTATTAAACCATAGTAATAGTATACCTGGAAAATTTGTGGTGTAAAAGTTAAACTCTATTTCAGGACAGTTTGAAAATAAATATAGTTTAGGTGTGTGGGTGTCATACCATGATCCCCCACCAGGATGATGTTGACACAGCGGTGCAATCTCATCTGTTTGAGTCCATCCATCAGCTGACCAACAATTCTGTCAATAAACCTCAGTGGACTGTTCAGCTGTAAAACACATGAGGGAAGACAATCAATCTATGACGTGTGACTGTGTATAAGCAGTACAAAGAAACACATCACATCTGCTCAACACACAAAACACAAACCTTAACCGAACAAACCACTGGGAAAATTAACAACATCGAAGGACAAAACTCCCTGCATTAAAAAAATAAAATATAAAAAATCAGGGCTGTGATGCTCTCCGCAGAGTGTGAGTTAGAAATGTCCCACTAGTCTGCCTGACGACGTACCACCTGTCCATCACATGTCTGAGTATTAAGAGTTAGTCAGAGATAGTAAGGTAAAAGTAAGACAAGAAATACAATATATATGTAAATGCAGTTTAAAAAAAAGAAAGACAAAGTCCCTTAAACATCACAAATATTTCCCGGGGTAACTTGTTGTTTTGTCTTAAATATAATGTCTTAATTTTTTAGCATACTAAGTAAAAGCTATAATAATCCCATATAATGATAAAAAACGTTGGCGATCCTCCCCGCTTTCCCAGATATTAGAGTTAGCATTGAAATACCATTTTTTGTGAGCCTGTAATAATTAACATGTGTAAATGTGAAAATGTTTATATAATTTGAAAATCTATTTATCCATCTAAAATGCCCCACTAAATATTTCTGATGATAAAAAACATTATTATTTATTTTAATTAAAAGCATATTACTAGCCTAATGCAAACAAGGATAAAAAACAAACAAAAATAAAAAAACAACAACAAGTTCCTACCTCTATGCTCATTGGTCCCATTTTGTGTCCATATGTGTCCGGTTGTTCAGAGTGCATGGCGTAAACATAAGGCCTGAAACAGAACAAATGTGTGTTTGTAAACTTAGCTGTCGAGACAAGAATGACCCAGTGGGACTGGACCAATCAAGGCTGAGCCCTGAGTGGAGTGACCTGGTGCAACTTTGATTCAGGGAACGTATGAGAGGTGAGCAAAAAGTGGATTTGAAGGTATAAATGTGAATTTACCTTTCTCCATCAGGGAGGTGCAGCCACTGCAGCATGGTCAGGATCCTCCTTTCCAGTGAAATACCACTGCAACAGAAGACACACAGAGAGAGCGTGGAATAAAAACCATAGCTGTTCACTGTAGTTCAGTCAAAGCGTGAACACACACTCACAGAGTTCTACTGTAAAGACCTCCACCTCTATTAAACTCTTGACTGTTCCTTTACCAGTGGAAGAGTCTCATAAAGCTTAGGGCTGTAGAGTGAAACACATTAACGGCCTGTGACTGTGACAAGAGACCGAGAGTCAAAGACCGACTGTTTACACTGCCTGTGTTGTGACGAGGCCACCAACCACGCTGCTGGCTGTCATACAGCCCACAGCTGTCAGCCATCAAGACCCGGGCCCTGAATGGGGTCTGATGTCTGAGGCAGTGGCACAGAGGGGATATGGAGGGAGGGGTCACACCGTGTTAGCCCCTGACAGCAGCCTTCTACGTACTTCCTTCTACTACATTTATGTTTTAAACATGTCAGTTCTGCCCCAGAAAACAACTATCAGCAGAATGTTTTAGAACAGCCAACAATCTAAAGAGTTCACTCTCGTCAGTCAAGTTTAGACAGGGAGAAACCAAACCCTTGCAGTCAGAGCGAACCCGTGCTTTAACATAACCACTGAAAGGGAATTGAATATGATTTTTTCCCCACCATTACTACTCCCACTCCCATGACTTCGGCTTTGATTGTGGTGAGACGACTGTCCAAAAGAAGATTGTAAAATTCTGATTATAGTATTTTACATTTTGGTCATTTAAATTGATAGCGTACACAAAAACAACAGCCAGTAATTGTTTTTAAGTTTGAAGCATAAAATCTGCATATGTTTGTAATTGCCATTGGCAAATATATTAAAAATTGTATCTAATTAATATCATACTTTGTAAATGAATACAAGAAATCAGTCTCAGGATGGGGGTGGAGAATAAAGCTGTGTCTTTAGGTACCTGTAAAGAAACAATTTTAAATAATATTTTGGAGTACTATGCCAAATGAAATAAAATTTTTTTTTTTACTCATCATATATTTACTTTTGTCTCTACTTCTTGCTTTATGTTAATATTGATACCTGACTTCACCTAGCAGTGTGTTCAAAACTAAACAATTCACAAACCCAGGAGTTTAGAATCCAGTTAGGACATTCCAGAAGTTCATGATTTCAACATCTTTTGTCTCCTCTCCCGGTCTCATGCCCTCTCTCTTCTCCTTCTCTGCTTCTGCTTAGTAAAATAAAGACCTCCCAGAAAGCCCAGCTTCTACCATCGTAACAATCCCTGCTCCCCATTACTGTGCCAATCCCCACAGTGGAGCTATAACAGTGAACTATGTAATGTGTTGTATAAGGAGCCTTTCCTAGCCACACACAAATGTCAGCCACAGACTTACAGTCTCTGCTTGGCTGTCAAACACAAAGAACCAATACACACACACACATACACACACCAGCCTCCCTCTCTCTCTCTCTCTCTCTCTCTCCATACTCTGTTTATTTCTCACACACCTCTGTCAATGCCAAGTGCAAGAAAAGCACTGTAAACCACACACTGCCTTTGCAGGAGTGGCAAGACTCTGACCCCCGCTCACAGAGGATTCCTGCACAGCTTAAACAGCCCCATTTGCACAAATTGCTGTAAAAACAGCTCCAAAAAGCCATCCCCGCTGAGATCGGCCCCTCACGCATCAAAGCCTTCTCTGTGCCCAGACTGGTGGGTTTCTTTGTACGGTGCAGGTTTTAAGGGGCAGTGCAGTGATCACAGCGCGCAGTGGGAACATGACAGGACATGTTTTTGGATGACACCCACTCGCTCAGGCCTGGTATTGACATCGGTGTCAAGATATTTTATCACACGTGAACAAGTGCAACTGTTTACACCTGGAACTCAATAAGAAAAAAAAGGGAAATTATCAGGATGCGGCTGGTTCTGATCAGGAACACTGGTTCCTCATGAACTATTGTCTTCCTGATAAAATACTGAGCCTTTGACACTTGCTGTTGTGTCCTGTTTTTGTCCACAATGCTGTCATGTTTGGCATTCGTTTTTAAACTCATGCAGTAGAAACATAACCTACTTTTACTAGGCCATTCACCAGGAATCTTCAAAGAAGTAGATCACATAGTGATTTGGATTTTTATACCAGATGCTCTTCCTGATACAACTAAACCTGGGATGAAGTCTAATAAATGAACTCCCAAACATTCCCTGTTATAAGGAATTCCCATGAAATACATACAATACTAAATAATAACACTAATAACATCCATTGAAACTACATTAGTACTGGACATGGAGAGAAGGTGTTGGTCTCATCCCTGTTGATGTACAGACCTGACGTTGGTCATGTCATGTTTAGTCTCTAAAGGTCAAAGGGTAAAGTCATCAGGAGTCTGTGTGTGCGTGTGAACTTACACAGGCCAGAAAAAGGTTGCAGCCTTCACTCCCTGTTTGAGTGCTGTGATCCAGATCTAGGAAAGAATATAAAACAAAATATAGTGATTATATAGTAATGATGGAAAATCCAGGTGATTGTACAGAGCAATATTTCACTGAGAGTCTGTATGTGGATTTGTTTATCTCTGTCTCTAAAGAATTCTCCATTAAGAGAACTGTCTGTCTCTACATCCATGTTCTAAAGTATTTTCACCTCCATTTCCCCCAAAATATATATATTTTAATCTGCTAAATCAGACAAGCAGACAAAAAGTATCCTTTGTATCTGGTAACCCCCAAAATATCCAGTTCAACCCACAAATGGATCCCAAACCACTCTGTATGAATTACTGCCTGCTCCAGTATCCTGCTGCGGTTCTGTGGTAGGAGACCAAAGTCTCTTATTCCAAGTAATACAAATCTACATGGTTCAGGGTTTTTAAAGGATATACAGTTAAGATTCAACAGCTTTAGCAATAAATTAGGTTTCACAAATGAAAAACAACACTTTAATTTCTTCTACAGAAGGAAATAAACAGATGAAAATGCAGTGCAGACACATTTGTGTTAAGACATTTATCCTTTCCTTTATCTCGGCAAAAATAAATAAAAGTTTGTTATTGGGTTCTCTAATACTTAAATAAGCAGTTTACTAAAGAACAAGAAGACATAAGGCTGTCTAAAACCCAAACTGGTGTCTGTTCCTTGAAATTTCTTTTTTTTCTTATAATTTGGTTGTTATTCATCATAATAATGTAAAAAACAAAAGTATGGGTTTATGAGATTCACACACATTCATCTATTTTGTTTAATTCTGACATGTTTAGGACTTGGCAACTTGGTTTGGATTTCTTTGAATTTTGAAAACATTGAAGAATCACAAGAAATTGTACTTTCCTATTTTTTATCTACAGACTTGGAGAAATGTTGATGTTTTTGGATCGGCTCTTTGCTACGTCTTTGACCAGATTCTATAAATTTAATCTATATAATGTATCTAATGTGTTCTGCAAGACCCAATCTTAGCACCTCTCTGTTTTAACTATACACTGGTGTCAAATAAGATCTAACTGAGATCTTAGACTTTGGTATATCAGTGCTCTCCGGTGCATCTCCAAACCAAAATGTCACAAAACGTACGGTACAAGTGATAAATAGTTCTAGTTTTAATCTATTCCCAGTCAACCTGGGCCTGTTTAGTTGAACACAATGCTGTTATACCTGCAGGAATTGATTTCTTATAGCATCTGAGTATTTAATTGTTCAGTCTGTCACTATTACTTTTACTATTACCACGCAGCAAAGTGCTTGTGAATCACTGGTCTACATTATAAGGAAATGAATGTGTTCTTTTCATTGGTCTCTCGTCTGAAAAACACAAAGAGCAGAACGGAGTTCGGATGAACACAACTTACTGGTTGTCCTCCCCACCAGCGATGGTTGAGTTTCTCTTGGCCTCTCAGGGTGAAAGTGGCATCAAACACTGGGTCATACATGGAGTTGCCAACAATACCATGGGACTCTGGATACAGACCCTGAAATGTGGACATTGAAAATGGTCATTATCTTCTGCGTCATTGAGAACTGAACCAATTACATAAATATCATTCATAATTTGTTATTTTTCTGCTGTTTTAGCAATAAAATATTTGTTTTGGTGGTTGCAGTCAATGGACGTATGGTACGGGAAACACTGATGCATTCACTGTCCTAAGTGTTGAGCTGAGTTACATTTTTATCAGGTATTTCAACTCTTAAAAAAATCAAGCATTTTTTAAGATATAAAGATCTCTGTGTCTAACCGTTGCCAGTGAGTATAGGTTGGGAAAGGTTTTGGATGGATAGACCGGTCTCATGTATGGAGCGTGAGTTCCGCATGTTCCTAAAAAGCAAGAAAAAAGAGACGACCCTTGTTTATAACATTCTCAATTTTTCCACCTAACCATTAAACCTCTTATTTACCCGTAAAGCAATAAAAACAACTACATTGAGAAGGTTGTGGAGCTAAGCATGAACAAAGACCTACTGAGTTTATCAATGTGTGGAATGACAGCACTCCCCCTCTTCACGTATGATGCTCTAAATCCATCCACAGACAGAATGATGAGTGGGGGACGCACAAACCTGAAGAAAAATGCAAAAATAATTAAGAAAAACTCAAGTTAATCTAGAAAACAAAAATCATTGTAAAGAGTAATTAACCTGCGTGTGTCAAATGTATGGAAACATGTTTTATGTAAAGACTGTAAAGACCCAGTGATAGAACAGCAGAACAACTAAAAGGGTTCTGGTTTGATATCTGCAAAGGTTCTCCCTCATCCAGGTCATTTTCTTTGAAATTTCAGAAGAAGTTTGATCATTTTGAAAAAATGATCTAATGACTGAAGTTGTCTCTGTGATCACGGGTGAAACTTTTAAAGCAAAATTAGCTCTAACATACCCTGCTGGACATTCAGGGGCTTTGACCTCCTCACACTCATCCTGAAGCCATGGAGTGTCTCCTGAACAAAAAAAACAAAAAAACCCTTATATTCAGCGATGCAAAACAGCAGCAGCTGATTGGTCCAAAGTATAACAACAGGGTTGGGCAAACATTTTGGCTTAAGGTCCAAAGGTTTAAAATTTGTACTGGTGTTTGCCGGACCGGACTAGCCCATAGAAGCCCATATCTGGTCCATGGGCCACAGTTTGCCCACACCTGCATTAGAACTAAAGTGTGAAATAGTCGACTGATATGACTGACCTTTACACAGTGACCTGTAGTTCGTACAACAGTCTCCTCTGGTCAGACAGTCGTCGGAGCAGTGACAGGCATGCTGCTCATTTCTGGTCTCCCCACAGCGATCCTTACGACACTCATATCCCCCCTCTGTGTTTGTGAAAAAAGAAAGCCAGAGGGTAATTAAGTTCAACGTCTGAAAAACATCTTTCACTTAGAAACAACGAGGGAACACAAATTAAAACCACTAGAAAACTGAGCTGAAATGAAAAGCTGATCTGTAACTGTAACAGGGCTCAGGCTGCAGATTACGTGGCTGTGCACGCAGCCCAGCGTGGGAGCAACAAATCATGTGGATGCGAACAGCAGAAGAAGGTTGCAGCTCATTGTTGGATTTGACACCATGAGGGTAAAGACCCAAGAACAACCATAAAAACAAGTATATCATCATTTTCCTTACAGGCAAAGGGTTTCAGTGGCAGGACTGTGGTGAGCCAGAGACCACCTGGCTGAGGATGAGAACATAAATTCAGACCACCAATACTACAAGTAGCAGCGGGGGGGAGTGCTGACCGAGCCACAAAGAGACTGCAGCACTTTAACAGAGACAAATTGACCAACCAAAGGCTGAAGCCTGGACAAAACCTCAGATCAATCTGAAAAAAAATGTAAAGAAACCATGAAGAAATGGCTCAATCCAAGCTTCTGAAATTCATTTCTGCAGCTTCAAAATCCGACAGCAAAATTATGGATGTTTGACACTAAATGTTTTTTTTTTCAAAGCCGTTTATCCATAATGAGAACAATAATATGGCAGAAGTTCTGAGATGCAATAACAAACAACAAAATTTACAAAGAGTGTAAACCTCCAAAGTTGCTGGTTTTGACTACAAACAGGAAACACACTTCCTATTGGTGATAATGACAAACATGGTCAGAAATCAGCAGATGCTGAAGACTGAAACAATTCACATAATAGATATTTAGTTCACATAGGCTGGGAGACAACTAAGATTTAAGTTGTTATTTACTGTTGCCAAAGATATGAGCTAGCTCATAGGTTCTGGACCACGATCTGGATAAATGACATCATATGGCCAGCTAAAAATATGCAGAAAGCTTAATCAAATAAGGAGCTAAAAGGTCAAAAAAAAACAACCATAACCATAACTGTACCACTGGTCGTACGCATACCACAGTTTGAAAACCACTGGCCTAAAGTATTTTTATTACCACAACAATTTTTTACCACAACCAATAATTTGTAACATGAATGATTGGAATACTAAATAATAAATATGTTTTTATTATTTATAATAAACAAACACTAAGAATGTTTAACACACTAAGACAGTGTCTTTAAAATTACACACAGCGTTGTCTCTCCTTATTTTTCAGAAGCTTAAATAGGTTATGATGATGATGGTCCTGATGAAAATGTGTGTTTTTTCTGGCATCCCTTTTCATCTGCTTCCAAAAATGTACCGGGACAACAAGAAAACAGAAGAACAGAACAGAAAGTGTGTGTGTTCCATGTGATGTACCTGTCCTGAGGCAGAGCTGGTCAAAGTCAGAGCAGCAGCTGTTGTAGGTTTTACACAGGTTGTCGCAGCGACAGTTGGGTGGCTCCAACTCCACCAGCTCAAAACATCTGTTCCTGCAGGAGCCCGAGGTTGGTACGTACACAGGACGAGCTGAGGACACACAGAGGACGTCTTCAGTTAGGGACAGCAGTGCATTTTTAATCTGACAGTTAACCCTTGTGTGGTGTTCGGGTCTGTGGGACCCGTTTTCACTTTTTAATAAAAGAAAAATGATATAATTATTTAATTTTTCAAACTGAGACTCACTGGCTTTGGCTCATTTTCTGTGAAGAACATATATCAGAATACATATTTAATGACC
>NC_024319.1:16031852-16042642 GCF_000523025.1 Cynoglossus semilaevis | reverse complement strand
ACACACACACACACACACAGCAGGCCTAGACAGGAGGAGGACAGAGTGTAGGTACACAGAACATAACATAATATATAATATTATGTTATGAATATAACTATAACATAAATGTGACCTAACAAAGGTAAAGGGCAAATATTAACCATATATATTGTTTATACTGCTTGTAATTGGGATAAGGTAAACATCTGTTCAGTATTTTAACATAAAAGTGTTGATTGTGAGGCATCAAAAGCCACAAAATGCAACGGGTCCATCAGACCCACAAACGCTGGCTGAGTAACAACAATATGAACATTACACAAGGGTTAAGAAGTTTCTAACTTTGTAAAAAAATGTACATGCTCACCAGAAATGTTTATTTTTTCATGTTTTCCCCCATGTCTCCTTAAGGGCTCTGGAGCTAACTGCTAACATCACTTTACTATATTTAATTTAAGTGCGTGTGAGTGGGTAGTGAAAGAGTGAATGACAAAAGCGCTTGTCAAGCACTTTGAGCGCTCATCAAGACCAGAGCAGCTCAGTGTAAATAAACACCTTTTTATCATTTGCTGTTGGTTTGATTTTCTCTAACCTGTCTCGGTCATTTTTTTACTGCAAAATGAGCCTGGATGTGTGATAAATCACTCCACCACATCTCTGCTGCCATTCCCGCACCAACAGTCAACACCTGTAAACACTTTGTGATTATATTTCATCTGGACTGTGTCGTAATGAAGCATGTCCTCACATTCTGTTTGGTTTATGACACAAATGTTTTGTTTCAAATTTTGTTTGAAGAAGCTAACAGGTGGACAAATTAATTTTGATAGATTTGAAGAGAAAAAAGTACAGCATATATATATATAAATTTATATATATATATATATATACATATATACATATACACATATACACATACTGTATATATGTGTGCATGTATATGTGTTAAAAGACAGCTGTGACAGTAATTATATTAGACGTTTGTCCATATATACAACTTCAAAAATAGCCACGAACGACAAACATTTATAAACGTGTACAACGTTCCATGTGCCAAGCTCATGCAGCCATTAAACCTAAAATGCTCTCACAGGTCTAATCTGTTGTAATCTAATCCCACCAGGGACACAACACAACACTCACAGCACAGTATTGCTCTTGTCCATCTTGGCCCTAAAACTTATGGGCCTGAACTGAGCTTCTGTGTGTTTTTTACCTCTGGCTCAATTAGCGTACACAAAATAAAGCAAAGCATAATCATTGGTGATGCTCTAATGGGTGTCTGATTGGCAGCTGGCCTATCCAATAACAGCCTAGTCTCAGGTGTTGGCGTCCTCAGTCACTGACATTACCCCAGTGTGTGTCAATTAGTACCTATTAGAATGGCCTTCTAGCGCCCTCTGCATAGAAAACACACTACTACAGTATGTCACCATGATGCTACAAAAAACATTTGATCTCAGATTGTCATTTATACCATGTCATTTCATTAATATGAATAAATAATAAATATCTAATATACAGTACTTCTGTACTTCTTTGAATGAAAACAAAGGGGATAAACATAGACATGTTTTTTATAGTTAAATATGTTTTGAATGTACTGGTCCTGCCCACTTGACTTGACTTGTCTAATTAGGTTGTATGCGGCCCATGAACCAAAATGAGTTTGACACCTCGTTCTAGAGGAACTTGTTCCTTTAAGACTGTAGTTCAGTTTTGTTAGGAAGTCAAAGACGGGCTCGTGTATTCTGTTAACAATGTCCCTTGCAAAAGACCATCAGTCCTTTCTGATTTATGGGGTTTTAAAGTATTGCGACTGATTTATGGCCCACAGAGAAACATAAACCCCTGAGGCAGCACCTTCACCAAGAAAAGGCAGCTGAAAATCTTTGTAAAATAGAACATGCTGTGGCGCAGACAGAATATGGGAGCAGAAACGAGTCCCAATGCTCTCCTAATGTTGACTCATGGTAGAGCAACACAAACACACTCACTCTCTGCAGGAAAACGCGCACAGGCGCCGTCCAATCAGATCCAGGCAGGATCACAGTGATCCACTGTCCACACAGTCTCTGCTCGCTCATTTCAAATGCACTGGCAGACACTTCATATAGAAAATAACCACGTAAATAAACGCAGTGGGAGAAATTCCTCTGCTGCTGCTGCTGAGGAAGCATGTGTCTCTCTTACCTTGGCCATGTTTGGAGGACAACATGATGTGTTTGATGACAGAGGGACAGAAAATAATGGGATCTCATTATGGGTTTAATGTGTTTCAGCTGATTATAAAATATAAAAATAAAATGCAGGTATGTAAAAAATTGCACCAAAACAATCAGTTTCAACTGATTCTTCAGATACAAGCGTTTTATCTTGCAGTCACTTCGACTCCCTGAATTCCTCTTCAGACAGATGTTCTGTCCATCAGATTTATATCTAGCTGAGGACACGTGACAAAATCTTTTAGCAGATTTTACCCATGATTCCAATGAATGTTGCTGAACTTTTGGAGCTAAATCTAGATGCAACCAGTATATAGTATAATATAATATAGTAGTATAATAGTAGTCATAATGTTAATGCTAACTGGTTACAGACCTAACTGCAAACAGGGGTTTGGGAATTAGCCAACAAGCAATGAAAAGAGAGGGTGGGACTCAGAGTAACATCAGAAGACAACAGATGGAGATGAGACTAATAGAGCTGTGGCATGATCTCCAGTGTTTAGGAAATGTTGGTCACAGTGTATATTTTGTGAATTGGTGCCAGACTTTGATGGTTTCAGTTTAGCATTCGCTGGTTTGAATCCTACTCTCTTAAAACAAAACAGAACAGAAATCAGTCTATTAGATGTGACTCCGGGCCTTTTCCAAACCTTAAGACTGCAAGTTGTGTAGCGTGTCTTTAGCTTTAGTACAAATCCCTTCCTAGCCCATCAGCGATACTAGACAATTACGCCTTGTTATTTTGCAAGCAAGCAGAGAAAGTACTCGTACTCATCATACCCAGGAGCATACTTTGGGTTTCAGACGTGATCATTTACAGCATTACAGCTGTTGGACAGTGTAAATTGGGAATTGAATAATTGACAGGAGGCAAACTTGTTAGTATTATTTCACTTGATTAGACTATTTTGCAATTTTTGTCTTACTTCCAGATGATCAGTCAAGTCTTATTTCTGCCGGACTAACGTATTTACAGGTTTTCAACAGGACAAATACTCTCGCTTTGGTAATAGAAAAATACCAACTATAATATTTCACCAGCGAATCTCTCTTTCTGGGTCAGACATTTACCATAAACTGAAATACTTGTAAACTGCCTGTGTGACATAGGCAACATTTAGACAGGTTATTCTAGACATAATATGCAATGTTAACACAGTTTGCTAAAAAACTAAAGTACCAGTGTGTTTTTTTCCTGTCCGTCTGCAGCTGCTGATTCTCAGGTACACTGTGACTCATTTGTTCAAATACTGTCAGCAAACACAACATCTAAAATTGGCCGAACATCCTGAGTTTAGTGAGCAACAGAAGGAAGCTGTGGTGGAGCGAGGTACAAAATGAATCAAGAGAGAGAGAAAGCAGAAATAACAGGAACTTATTGTTGGAAATTGCAGAAAAAAAAATCATATTCAGACATGTAATTTGGTAAAAGGAATGTATCTATATATCCCAGCAGATTAGAATCTCTACACTGGCATGTTTACTGAGCATTTCTAATCTGATTAAGATCCTTCAGATTATTCGTGACCATTTTTCTGAGAAACCAAGTCAATTTGTTTTGTAGACAAGCATCATGGACTTACACTCTGTTTTGGATGACGGTCCATCCTCTCCTGAGCGTCTGGGTCGATCATAGGCGAATCCCAAACACACACCAGAGCCAAAGAGGACTGACAACATCCACACTACCTGGAGAAACAACACAAACAGCAAAGTGGTAACAGAAGTCAACACAAGGAATTTAAGGAAGTGCTACCCACTGGACAATTTTGACTTTTTGACCTTTCAGTTAGAACAGGTGAAACAACAGGTGTGTAACAACACTACAAAATAACTACATTATTACTCTTTTAGTGAGAGTAATGAAGTAGTAGAAAAGTAGTGGAACATACTTTTCCACTACACCTTTCCTTACAAAGAATAAGACAAGAAAAAGCCCTAAAATGCAAGTGGAGGTGCAGGTGTTCCTCATATAAAGTAACTCTTCATCTTATCATTTTAGTAGGTTCACATCTTGCATGAATAATAAGAGGTCATTGTAAATTTTAGACTGTGCAGCCGTTTGCTTCCACACACCAACACCTTATTATTGTTATTACTGGACAGACTACAGTCAAAACGCCTGATGTTCAACTACATATTTAACGGCTGTTAGTGCACCGTCCACAAAGTCAGGGTGAAATGGATTTATCATTGAAACATTAGAAGCTCAGATGTTGACACTTGAACAAAGCTCATATTCATAGAAGGTGAAGCTCCTGGTGACTGCTCCTCTACACAGTTGGGACAACAGGACCACCCGCATCCGCGTAACAATATCCCGACCCCGCGTGACGGATGAATTGAAAGTGACTGACGGAGCTGATATTGTCCTGTAAATGTTTTACAGCAGGGAGGGCAGCTAAGATAGGTCAATAAGCAGCTACTCTGAGAGGGAAAACAACTTAAACACCACGAATGTGCCGCTAAGATCCACTCGAACCGCGCATCCACACGGTTAAATTACGCACGGGCTTTACGCACGGAGTCTGAAGAAAGGCTGCAGAGTTGGACTCTTACCGTACCAGTTTGTGGAGCAACATGTTCCTGAGTCTCCTGCTTCTGACTGCGGTCTCGTGCTGAATCTGTGAAGATCTGAAGGTTGGAGAAAGAGAGGGAGAGCGAAAGAGAGAGTTGGGGGGAGGAAGGGGTGATGCTGACTGAGGAAGTGCAAGACCACCAGAGAGGAGGGCCGTTGGAGAACATGGGGGGTTGTTCTTACGTGGAGTGGCCCCGGAGGAGGGTTTAAAGTCAGGATGTGAGATTAAGTGAGAAAAAAAGGAGGAGAGAAATGCAACAGGGATGACTTCAAATGAGTAATCTGCTAATTCACACCAGTCCTGGGATTTAAGGAATTTAGGACTGGGAGGTTAATTTAGGTGAAGACGAACATAACCATTATATTTGTAACATCAATGTCAAAATGACAAACTTGATGTGGTAAAATCAAAAAGTTATTTTAAATGTTGTGTAATTTTCGTGGGAGGTTGTGTGCCAAAAGAGGGCCACGAGAGTTTACTGGGTCACAATCTACATACACTATTTTATACCAAATTGGCCATTTCAGCAGCAATATAGATATATTTCAGCTGTTTTGTCGAGAGGGTAGGAAAGGTCAAAGAATAACATTCATGTCTCCCAAAAAATGTTGTCAACTGCAGATGATGTCATCTGTCATGCAAATATCCTAGATTTTCATGACAGATATTCCTAATCCAAGGACTGGAAGGACAAGGTGTAAATACAAGTAAATCATTTTTTTTATTGGCTTAAAAAATTACTATGTAGAAAAAATATTACCACTGTGCACCTACTGCAACCAAAACTGTCAGCACATCATGACAAGACCACAGCGGCAGATCCACAACTGTGTACATGGGTACAAAACTGGAGAACTGAGAAAAGAAGTGATGATGAAGATGAAGGCAGGATATATAAAAAGTTGAATCCTATCAATAACAGTTTCTACTCCAGCTGGCATTTTTCATATTTCAGAAAACCACCTAATCATAGCCAGGGTAAGAGAGCCAGAGTAAACTCAGCTGAACTGCCTGACGAGGTTGGATTTGATATTATCCAAACATCTAAGAACACAAAAAATCTTTAATTAATAATGACAAATTGAAAACAAAAATATAGAAAAGACAAAAGTGAGCTGAAATCGTTGAGAACAGTAAAAACAAAATCCTGATTAGTGATTCTCTGTAAAGACACAGGGGAAATGTCCAGTCCTGTCCAATCCAGGCAGGATGGTAACCCACTCCACTAACTTCCTGGCTTCCCCTCAGTAGCCACTCACTGAATGCCGTGATTGAGATGTGGGGATGAGGTGCACCAGAGTGGTGACTGTGCTGTGGGGCTGTGGAGGTGGGTCGTATGAAGTGGGGGACAACTTTATTTGACTGTCTGAGGAAAAACAATCATGTGGCTGTAGGCAGGGGACAGCATTAAAACACCAAAGACCGTCTCTGTTACTTTTCACTGGTGATGTTCTGGTAAATGACACCAGGCTTGTTTATGTACATCATCTTGTTCCTCAGCCAATGACATGAAACTGGAAAACGGTCAGCTTGGCAAGGTCATTGAACTGGTTCTTTCTAAAAACTAATCTTTAGAACAGAAAACTGCCTTTTTAAGTGTTTTTGTTAACATTGCATAGATGTTCACTGTCATTTGGTTCTATCCCAACAAGGAAATTTGTTTTGGAAAAGGTCAATAAACCTGTGCTAGATCGTTTGCACAAATGCCTTTCATTAGACTGTTGATACAAACTGGAATTAAGGCCAACAACAACATTTCTGCATGTCCACACTAAAAACCCTGTTTGATGTCTAAGACTGTCTAAAGTAGTTACAACTGTGTCCAACAGAGGGCACTTTTAAGCGCAGGTTGGACTTAAGGGCCTTCTTCAGTCCATCAGTAACAATACAGTATATGGTGATGCAGAGTTGGAGGGAGGGGTAGGTGAGGTTATATAACATATATGTCTGCCTGTGAATAATCAGTTGCAATCAAGTATTGACTTAAAGGAAGTGATGCATTCTTTAACTAGGTCATTAAAACAAAATCACAAAAGAGTTACAAATTAACATAATTTTCACTACCAGTCTGGCTTATGGTACCTAAGGTGGCGGGCATGGGGTTATTGCAGGGGAAAGGCAGCAGTTAAAATTACTTTAATTTTAATTTTTTTTAACTGCGTCACTGTAGGAAAACTTATCTTTTCTGTGGGAAAATGTCCAATTTTAGGTATTGCAGTGCTTTAAATTAATTCAAAAAGGTTTTGAAGCAATAGCTGTGAAAATGACAAAAGGGGGCTATGTCGGGAGCAGAGGCCCCAACAATAGTACTGCCTACAAAAGTAGGGCGTTCCAACACTATGGACATGAAATGCAGCATTATACTTTACCATTGTTCTTTACTTGTATGGTATTCCTGTTTGAAAACATCTGTTCCAAATGTTTGGTCTCATGTTCTTGACCACAGCTTTTATTATTCTAATGTGTTAGCATTCGTCCTCTGGTTTTAATACAGTCCAAACGACTCCACACCGTATTCTGTGCATCCTTGAATACTTTGCAGAATGGTGCGCACAGAGATGTGTTCTAGCTCTACTCCTCACATCATCCTCATCAGATGTCCATGATTATTGTCTTCTTTATCGACGTTTTTGCTAAAACACCAGCAGGCTGCCAAATAGCCAGTGGCCCTTGATGTGCTCCATGATGGCTGCAGTTGTTAGCAATGTTGCAGTGACCATACATCAACCACAACATTCCACATGGACCAACATGAAGAAGGTCACACTTTCGTCACGTGGATTTAAACCAAGAATTCAAAGTGAAATGTCTTTCCACTTATCCAGAGATGCCAACATACTGTTTTAAAAACCTATTTCATACAAACGAGTTTCACTAACTCATCCATCTCATCCATGTTCTCCAGGAGACCCCAGCCTGGGCCCCAAAGGAGAGTGAACCTTGTAGATTCTGACTGTTCAGTCAGACAGTGATGGTGAATGCAGAGATCTGCCACTGGCGGGGCTGTTGCTGTAGGCGTGCGAGTTGTCTCTCTCCCTTTCCTTGTCTTTGCTCTCATGTTTGTGCTTGTGCTTGTGTTTGTGCTTGTGCTTTTTCTTCTTCTTCTTGTGTTCGTGGTGGTGATGATGATGGTGATGGCCATGCTCGCCGGCGTGTTTGGAAGATGAGGAGGTGGTCTCTTTGGAGAATGATGGCACAGGTGTGGCAGGCATGGAGAGAATGGCCTGTTCCACTGACAGAGGTTCTTTACCTGAAAACCAGAAGAATGTGAGTGTGCAATTCTCTCAATGTAGTTCTATTCACCGTCAAACTGGGATTCTGTCTGAAAATAACGCAGTGTGATCTCCTCATTGACAATTACTGCATCTATCCTAACTGATTCCTGACATTGCTGGATGCATTTGTCATAACAAATATGTAACATAACGAGTCATGACAAACTTTACCCAGTTTGCACATTAAATGCAACTCCGTGGAAACACGTTTATTGTAAGTACAAGTATTTCTTCTCCTTTATCTTCACTGCAGTTCTAATAACTTTCCAGGATCTCTTTTTCTGCCATAATTACCACCTCACTGTTGAAAAACACCTCTTCTGTGAAACCTGCATTTGCATCAGGGGTGTTTCTCACCTCGGGGGTTCTTATTACAGCACAATATAGGCTCTGAGGGAAAGCCCAAGGCTTGTTATCAGCTTCTTGCTACTGTTGCATTTTACAAGTGTGACCGTATATTAATACCACCTGGGCCAGCGACACAAAGGTTGCGTGTTGCCTCTTTGGAGCTTTATTTCCTCACGTGTGTACGTATGTGAATAGTTGTTCGCTGGTGTGTTTTGGTGTAAGTCAAACTGACATCACGGCACTGATGGGTTACACTGCAGGCCACTGTGTGCCACGAGTGTGTTTACCTGGTGTAGATGGTCTTTCTAACAAGTTGAGGTGTTGGTGAATGAAAGCCTGGCTGTCGTGGACCGTCTCCATGTCGATATCTTCATCTTCCATGTTGTTGAACTACAACAGAACATGACAAATTACTGGTACCTTAGGAAAATCAACTATCACTGACTAAATTAAATCCTACATCTCTACATGCTCGCTACAGCTCTTCATGAGCTTCAGTCAGTGGTTATTTACCCTGATCTTATAGCGCCCTCCTCTACCATCGTCATCCTGTTGCTGCAGGATTTGTCCTGGCTCTGGTGGGGATCCCAGGGGGGTCTCAGCCTTTCTCTTCAAACTTTGAAGTGGCTGACCAACTCCACAAACACCCAATGAAACAGGATCTGGTTCTTCTTCTACCTAAACACACACAAAGAATATACGATAGGCATATTAATGTAGGTTTGCTAAAAATTATGTTGACATTATATGTAAGTACTTACACTTACACCAAGTCCTGGTTTAATGTGGAATGCACATTGATTAAACTTATCTTTATCTTTATTAGTCATTGTGACACAGCACAGCACACCATGCACAACGAAATTTACCCTCTGCATTTAACCCATCACCAAAGTGAACAGTGGACACATCATATATTTAGCTCACAGAAAAAAAGTACCAGAGCACAACTTTTTTCTAGAATTGTGAGTCATCGCTGACCTCACTCGACCTCTTGTAAAAATAAAAACCTGCTACACTTACAGCTGCATAGCTCATTCCGACACCATGGATACCTATACTGGCAGGTGTATCGATGGCGACACTCATCATTCCCAACTCAGGCTTGATGGTTGGATTGAGCACAGCTTTCTTCTCCTTCAGGTTGAGCACGAGGCCCAGTTCAGGCAGCGGCAGACATGAAGGACGAGTGAGACCAAACAATGTGTAATAGAGGTTTACTGCGTCACAGCGGAGCCGCCAGTCATGAGAAGTGCCTGAGCAGACAGGGAATCAGAAAACAAAGTGTTTTGAGTGTTTGTAGAAGACCAAGCATGCTGGTAAGGATTTCTTTAGTGAATGACTGGTTTATCTAATTCAGACTGATGTGTCACAAAAAGTCAGATTAATTTCTTCTTCTCTTGTGATTCAAGTGTTGCTTTGTCAGTTTTTCTAACTAATGCTCTCCTTCAAACTAAACCACCTAAGAGGACAGGAAGACACTGAACTGCAACAGGAAAACACAACACTGGCTGACTGGTCAGAGTTTGTTTGTAGAGATGCCTTGGCGGTAGAAAGTTGCTGAATTTGCAAGTATCTCAATGAAGTATCAGTCCTGATACCATGTATCTCTAGTCACATGTGCAGCAACAGATGTTAAAAATATTGTAAATGAAAATGCAGTTGCCACTAAAACAATATGAAAGCGTAAGATCAATCAAACACACCACAAAGGGACAGGAGTATAAAACATATTTGTAAAAAAGTAAAAAATAATTAGTTGAGAAGGCAGTTGAAGAAAAGACTGCAGGAGAAAGGAACTCATTAAAGAGTTGATGGAACCCAATGTCTTGTTTAAACATTAACCCTTCCCTGACGTAAGGACCAAATTCCCACCGATACAATAACAGCACAACTAAATTCAAGATAATTAGCTCTCAGTGACACGAGTGTGACCAGAAGCATCATTAAACCGGTCATTTGAGTAGCAGTGTGCGCCGACTTGGACTGTACCAAACATCGTATTTTGCTGAAACTGAAAGCCAGGCGCCTGACATGGGGGGTGGACTGTGGCTTTGGAAGAAAGACTGACATAATTTACTGCAACGGGGGCATAAAGTAATAAGAGTTAGTGTTCTCGCAGCAGTGACCTTCAGCCAGTGAAACATCATCCTGCGAGACAGTGAGGGTTTCAACACGTGGGAGGCCTGTGGGTTATTAAGGGGAGAAGAATCAAAAGCAGCAAATTTTCATAACAGTATTCAAGGTCCCCACATTCTGGTCACTGTGTATTTAAACTAGCAGCATAGTTAGGCTGTCCACTGTCTGACCAACAAACAGAAAGTTCACTGGAAATCATGGTCAGCCCTTGTTTTTTCCTCCATCCATCCAAACTTGTA
>NC_024319.1:16007769-16031818 GCF_000523025.1 Cynoglossus semilaevis | reverse complement strand
CTGAGGAACACGGCTCTGTAAACGTATAGTGTGCTTCACATGTATTTGGTTTTGAAGGTTGTGTGTATTTAAATTGGCAGATTGAAGCGCTTTAACTCAGCTCACAGGCTGAAAGACATGTTGGACCCCCAGGAAGAGAACAAAATAACGAAACCTGAACACACAATAGAAGACCAGTCCATGTGTGCACATGGTGGAGGCACCGCAGCACAAACGTAAAAGATACTGGAAGACAAAGACTGGTAAGGAAATATTTCATCAGAACCATTTATTAAAACAATGAGTCAGGAATATATTTGTGTTGTAACCTTCTGTATGTTGAAACTGAAGATACTGATATATGCACAAAATGATGGTTGGTTGCAGCTGTAAGACATAATCTGTCAAGTTAGCAAAATCACAGCACCACAAAACTGAGGCAAAACTGTACCATAGGCACTTATTGTTTCTATTTTGAAGAATAAAACAGAGGAACCAAAGACTGTTTTCAAATATGGTATCAATCTGTCCTGGATAAACAGATCACAAACAGCTCAGTGTTGTGTTCTGTGTTTTACAGTTCATGAAATGAAGTGAATGAATTACAACTGGTTAATCGCCACTAATGAATTACAGACTAAATAAAGCTTTAAAAACTGATATATTTACAGGCAGTAATGCCCCTTAAAAGTTGTTTGCTAGCTGCAAAACTGATGAACTCTGCAATTAACATCAGCACACAAGAAGGTTCGGTGAAAAAGAAATGATCGAAGATGAATTAATCATTAATCTACTGGGTCCAGAGAACAGTGGAGAAAATAGACCTTTTAAAGAATTACAATTTTCAATTTTAATCCTGAAATAGGAACAGAATTGGGAATTTTAAACAG
Source organism: Cynoglossus semilaevis (assembly GCF_000523025.1). NCBI lineage: Eukaryota > Metazoa > Chordata > Actinopteri > Pleuronectiformes > Cynoglossidae > Cynoglossus > Cynoglossus semilaevis. The sequence goes on along the minus strand of NC_024319.1, from coordinate 16,030,949 downwards.
GCTAATAAATACTATACTAATACAAACAATTAATACCTTTTAGTATTCTTCTTTTATAAATGCTTTGCCTTGAGATTTTATATTTTTGGTGGAGGATCAGGAGCAGCTCACGCTGTACGTGTCGACTGATAAACAGCTGTGTTTAAGGACTCAATGTCAGGACTACGGTGTGCTGTAAGTGTATGTAAAATTTCCTGAGATCAGCTCACACGAAAAGACTGACTTTTGTGTGACGTTTGCTTTAAACTCAAATATATTGAGTAAAATATTCTGGTCACACATTTACAGGCTCTGCCTCTGTCTGTACGTTATATAGATTCTGGGCAGGGGATAGCTGGTCCCTTCTGGTCAAAGGTAAACAGAGACACTGATACTGGCAAAGGTTTTTAATAAGGAAACGCTTCTTTGGTCCCTGAAAAATGAAATATTCATGAAAGTAAACCAGGTCACCTCTGTAATTTTGGTGCTCACATTGCACTGGAAAAGAGTCTGACCAAAAACACATGCTCAGGTCAGATATCAAGAATCTGGGCTCTTAAAACATCCAAAAGGCTTTCACTGGATTAGGACTGGGTTTTAGGACTAGAATTAGGTTTAAGGGGAAAGGTGGTTTTAAGGGTTTAGTTTAAGATGGTCACAGCTAGGGTGGGCTGTCAAAAAATAAATTATGGGTTATGAGTGTGCTCACAATGTGTGTGTTTGTGTGTGTTCACCTGAGTTCATGAGCTTCCACAGTTGGTCCACCAGTGCTTCATTACACAGGCCAGACTCTGATGCCTTTGTGAACGGTGGGTTCTTACTGAGCATGCCAAGGATCTCATGTCTGATTGTGGGATAAAAAACATATTCAGCCAGACTAGCAGCTTTCTAACTGTTACATTTCTATGGAAGTGAATTTTCTTCATGGTGTTACATTTGTACACTAGTGCAATATTTTTCTACTGGTCAGCACTTGTATACTTGCAATACTTTTTGAATGTGTTAGATGCACAGTTATTAATCAACTGTTGTGTACTTAGTGCTGCTGAATTTTATTGTATTCTAATCCTTTATCTTCTAATCAACCTGCATCTGCCTTCTCCATTTTACTTTATTTAATTAAATAACTCTTTAATTTTTACCAACCTAATAATAAAAAAAACAAAACAAGAAAGTGACCAATGGTAAGTTGTGTCACAATAAACACGTATTTACTGGATGATAAATGCCATGAATATGAACAATAACAATAATGCAGCCACTGCACTCTCCACTGAAGCTACTGTAAGCCATAAAATGTGGATTAAAAAGCTAAAAGTGTGAGCTAAGCCTTTTGGCCACTGCAGTTCCATATCCATCTACATTAACCACTGAAAATTAGCATGTAAAAATAAAATATTGTTTGGTCTCAGTGGTGAGTGACGGAGTTCAGATACAGATGGTTGGAAATGTACTAAGCTCCAACTATAATAACTGTTACAGATGCAAAAAATATGCAGCTGCAGATTCTCATTTTCTCTAAGTTTCTGCTCTCGTCACTGGAATAACAAACATCAGCAGCTCATCACATCAGCTGCTGCTTATTACATCTGATTGTTGTTGGTCTTTGCATCATGGTGCTTGTTAGGTTGTCGAAAACATTTAGTGACGAGAAAGAAAAACAAAGCACTGCCAGGTTTGATTTACTGTTATCAACCTAAAAAAGAAGAGGACAAGACATCAATCCTACTTCTAACGCAGATGATCATTATTTTGATGTTGCACAAAAAATACTTAAACTATATTTAAACTGCTGTGAGCCATGTCATGAGGTGGCTTAGAGCCTAATGGTTTGAGCAGAGGACCACCTCATGGTGGAGATCTGGGTCTTGATTGTGTTAAGTACCATTGTAATATTGGAAAGTATTACTTAACTTTTCTATTAGAGCTTTATAATAAGGCAGGTATGAGCAGGTATACTCTATATTAATGGACTTAAGACCCTCATCAGGATCAGGTTTAAAAAAAAAATTCTTGTGATTAAGAAAAAATTACTGCAAATAGAGCTTAATTTTAGAGAGTACTATTTAGCTATCATACAGTAGATTTTATGCACATTTACCATCACTAATAATAAGAACGTCACTGGTATAATTAATAATATGAGGATATTACTACTAAATTGAAAAACTTTTCAATGAGTATTCCAGTGAAAAAAAGACTGAACATCAAAGGAGTGAAATTTACACTTTATCACAGGTGCATTGAAATGTAAAATCTGTATGTGAGAAAGGTGCAAGTGTACGGTCCACAGTGTGCCGATCTTTTGAAAGAGTACAGCTGTAGATTAAGTAAAATGTATGGAAGCTGTTTGCTGACCTGACGTAATGAGAAGGGTCGTCCTGGACCATGAGGAGCAGCCACTGTAGTTCTACTGCACTTCTCTCCACTGTTGGATGAGATCAAAGTTACACCAAATACACTATATAAAAAAGCTCAACAGATCAAAACTCAATAACAGCCTACAATTTTGGGCAAACGTTTTGTACACATTTAATTTTTCACTTGTATTTAAAACAAATGTGAGGAACCAGAAGCTGATTCTCAACAACTACACAGGGAAGACTTCTAATTTAAGAAATAATTCGTTGACAAACTTCTCATCAGAAAAAGAATTACTGTTCTTGCAACTGTTTGGGACATTACAAAGCTGGTCCAACAGATTTACTGACACATTTGAGTGATGTTGCATAAGGACACTGACTGGACATACGTTAAGTTAGGGTTAGAAAAAAACAAAAAAACAGTTGCCTTCAAAATAAAAGCCTTGCGGTCGTATTTTGGCCACCTATCACAGTGTAACAGGTGTCACTTTCATACATAATTTTGACTTTTAATTTAACAACAGTCTCACTGTACAACACCTAGGTCTGTTCTATTGGGCAATAGTGATAGTCAGATGTTATCTTAATATAGACTGCTGGTTCTTTACATTTTCTTTTTGCTTGCACAAGAAAAAGAAAAACGTTGGAGAGTAAAGAGACATATAGTAAATATATACAGCGTCCTAAATATTTTGCGGAACATGGTACGTCTCCATCAAAGAATTGAGAGTTTGTCCAAATACCACCGCAAAATATTAAAAAAACAAAACAAATCACAATCTCTGCTTCTTCTGATGGCATGGCTTGCACCGAAGGTCATACCTCTTGTATAGTCTACTAGAGCCTCCAGAGCGGCGATACGAACATCTACAAAGTGTCCATACTCTGCGTAGGACTTGAACAGTGAGGGGTCACTGGGAATGTGACCGTTTTTCTGCAGCTGACGAATCGCCTTCAGACAACTGTAGAGAAAAGAAAGGCAGAATAAATTGTTGATGAATTTTTAAGTTTATCAAGTGTTTTGTCATAAATACAAAATACAACAAAAATGTCCATTTGTTGCATGGACAAAATACAAATGGTGAACAAAGAAAATGCCAGCATTTCCTCAGTTGAAAACAAGATAAAGAGTTACCAGTAATGGCATTGTATAAGATGTCAATGTTTAGTGCAGTCCTGTAGTAATTCCCTTCTTGATGACTTCTCTAATGTTCAACCTTCACCAGCGCTGTATTAGAGCTGTTGAGTCAGCCTTTTGAAGGATGTAATTTTGTGGTGCTGTTACAGTTTATTGCATCATACACACATGCATATTCAGGCCACCATCGTTGACATTAATGGAGTGGTTACAATAATACAACCGCATGGAAATAACGGCGGCTTTTGAGTAGATTTGTAATGAAGTAATTTGCCTCCTAACGCAGGCCTAATACTTCTTGCTTAGTGCTTGTAAAAGACAAACTTCAACATAACGGTATCCTCTTTACCTGACAGTGATGATGTTCCTGAAACTGGGAAGCAGTTTTTCCATGTTAAGGAATCGAGTGATCTCCTCCAAGATGAGACGCACATCAGCGTTCAAGTTGTCCACTGTTCGCACCTCGTTGTTGATGCTGATGGCAGGGGTCAGAGAGTTGGTGAGTGCTTCTATCAGGTCAGCACGGTAGTAGTTATCTGAAAACTGCAGGGGGACAAAAAGAAAAGAAGAAGTTTTTTTTTTAAGCTGAATAAAGGTATATATGTATATTAGATTAAAACTGAAAATATTTCCCTACTTTGTTTTTTCTGTTGTCATTATATTTGATTAGGTCAAGTATGAAGTTGAGAACATCCTTGGGACAGAGGTTCTGGACATCTCGCAGTAAGGCCATTGCCACAGGCATCGTCTAAAAAGCGTACACAAAACAAACATCATTAAAGGCATTAAAAACGTATTTTTCTTAACCTGTCAAAAGACTAAAGCATGTACTTGTGGCATCATGTTCCTCATAGATTGGTTTTTGCTGTTATTTACTTTAACTTTTTTTTTCCTGAACCTAATGTCTGTAGTTGGATCAACACTCTCCTTCTCTGAAGTGTTTGGGTCCCCACCAGGTAAGACAATTTTTTTTTTTTTAAAAAAACCCTTGGTCTAAGGCAATACCAGAACCTTGTGTGGCGAGTGTGAGGTAAACCATGAATGTGTTTGTTTGCTGTACCTTTTGCAAAAAATAGCTCTGAAAGTTGATAAAGTTGTTGGTCTTGACGATGTTGGGGCAGCTCTTACAGCAGAACATTCTGGTGAACAGTGACTTCATAGCTGGGGGGCCCTGCCATGTGCTCACCATTGCGTTGGCGATCTGCAGAGAGTTAAAACACACATTGAAGACTTGTTTTGGCGATCTGCAGAGAGTTAAAACACATATTGAAGACTGTTATTAACTTGTAACTGTATTTCTTTATTAAACTCTGAATAGAATAAGGAACAGTGCAGCGAGTAATAATGACTAGTGACACAGAAATCCATTTTTAGGATTTATATTTTGAGTTATAGAGATCTAAACCTAGGGGCTTGTAAAATACTTAAGGAAAAAGTCACAAAAGCTGAAGTTTGTCTCAAAATCTCTGACTGAAAGAACAACAACATCAAAGGAACTTCTGTGGTCACATGATCTGGACTAGGAAGGTTCTACAGATACTATATGAGAACTAGCGACTCTGCTGGTCTTTGAGTTCTAACAGGATATTAGCAAATGAATGTTATTGTGGTAACTAAGGGCTAAGGGTCACTGGCTTAGGATATTATCTTTTCCTTAGAGAAAATAACAGATGGAATGAAGACTGGAATGTTCCTGAAATGAGTGCATTTATATGGAGTCAATACTTTTCTATGTGTCACATGTAGAAATCTGACCTTTTCTCTATGCTTTTTCTTGACAGTCTTTTAGCCTAAGGCTGTTCATGATTGCTAACCACATTTTAATACCAAAATAAACAGTCAAGTTGAAGTCACCCTGGCCAATCATAATGCACAATCCACCTGAGAGTTAAAGTTAGTTAAAGTGTACTTTGTGGTCAGTGTGGGTTTGTTAGTCAGTGCATATATTCATGTTCAGAGAATGTGATTATATGTGTGTGTGTGTGTAGTTGAAGGACATATGGGAGCAGAACAAAGGTTGAGTTAATGAACGAAGTGCAGTGCTGCTGTTTCAACCCAGGCTTATTATCATGTTGGGAAAATATTGATTCAGGTGGAAGTTGAAAGAAGGAAATCCAGTGGGCTGAAAGTTGGAATTGACCAAATCCAGAGAATTGACAGTTTCCTGTGGTCATAGAATAGAATGATTCACTTCATTGAGATAAAGTACAGAATAGGGTTAAACTGCTGGGTGGCCCAGTGACATGGAATAATTAAAGGTGAATAAAATGTACTGTAGCCAAGAGCACTTACATTTGGTTAAGAAAATATATAAGTCTATATTTTTGACACCCATTAATACCATACTAACACCTAGGGTAATCTGACACCTTTTTATCTGACACAACAGATCATTTTTCCTCTCTTTAGTTGTAAACACATGATCACTTGATCACAACCTACAGTAGGTACTATTAATTACATTTAATAATATGGATACCAAGAAACCATCATGTTCAAACTGTGCAACAAAATGTACTACTTGGCGAAAGAAAATTGCCCAGGGTTTTTACAACACTGTCAATTGGTCAGACAGACACATCAGCACCATTCACTACATCAATACTTAAAATGAAGTTGGTTGCAAAGGGAATCATGCTCCTTTTAATGTGTCACACACTGAAACAAACATTTAATGGAATTAGATGAAGGGAATGGGATGATAAAATGGTAAGGTACACACTGATGAGTTACTCATAAGTCACTCACCCTGGCTAAACAGAAGCAGGCCATCATTCGGACTTTGTAGAAACACTGTTCTTGCTCCAGGATGTCGGTCAGAGCCAGTCTGGAGGCAGGAGTTGGAAACTTCTCTAATGCTGCAATAGCCTCCATCTAAGGGGGATAAGATTTAAATGTAACTAAAGGCTCATCAACCTATCTCTGTAGTGACTGTTGTTGTTTTAAGGGACAGTCACACTGTCAACATTTTAGATCAATGACTATAAACCAAATACATGTAAAACAAAATGAACCTGGAACATAGCCATTTGAATACAACCGACAATCTGATACATGTGTGTTTCATTGCTTTTGGCTTAAACATTAGTTCTTTATGTTCATAAGTGTTGGAACATAAAGAACTTGGTGGTGTAGAGAATAGTTGGTTGAAAGAAAAAAAAAACAACAAAAAACTGCAGATTCTAATAGTATAATTTAAGTACACAATACAATACAATGCTGATGTACATACTGATGACACTTTACTTACTGCAGGCATAAGCCTCATGAGATGAATTATGGTTTTTAGGAGACAATCAAAATTGTTAATGAATCTGCAGTAGGATGAAACTGTCTCGCAAGTGAGTTAATTTATGGTAAAGTTGGAGATTTGAGCTGACACATAAAGACTGTGAATATGGATGAGTAGTAAAAAAGTCCAAGACTGTACTGTCACTAACCCACCTGTGCTACTACATCCCTCTCATAGCGCAGCTGGTACTGCCACATGAAGTCCGCCTGCTCAAACTCCACCTTCCTCAGGATGGACATGTCTGGGTCGATCCGGATCCAGAGGAGGGGAGAATCAGCACTGCAGAGGAAAATTAAGAGACAAGGTCACATTAAGAACATTTTTTTTATTTTAAACCAACCAAATCTGCTTTAGGAAACTGGTATCACATCCAGTCACTTGATAGAACAACAAATGCAACTTCAGTAATTGTAGTTGTCATCAAAATATTCTAACACCATGACATTAAAAATAGAGAAACTGGTCTTACTCCATAGCTGACAGATCCATGTCCACCTCTTCTCCATTCATCAGGGGAATCTTCTTTTTCTTGTTTCTATAAGACAAGGAAATTAAATGATTTTAAGTTTATTAGTGCCACACTGCAGAGCCGATTTATCACAAGAACATGCTTAATTACACACCGTCTGCTCTTGGAGTGACAGGGGATGTCGTGTTTCAGGCTGTTCTCCTCAATCTGCAGTGTGTGGTTGAAGGATCCGTCCAACTCTTGCACAGTCACCTTGATCGGACCCTGCAGGCAAGCATGATGCAAATATTTTACAAATTATTTCAGTATTCCAAATGCATCTTTTACAATGTAAAAGAAAAACTATTGACACTATGACAGGCTTCTTTTAGCCACTTCGATTGTTCACATTTCTGGAATTCTGTTCTTTTCAGAGCTGGGAACAAAAACATTTTTCACAGACTATATTTTAAGGCTCACCACATATTTCTGAGTTCCAGATGATGTATAGTCCTGACGGATCTCCAGCTCCAGCACGTTCCTCTTCCTGTTGAAGGCAAAACTTCCAAAGAATTTCACCACACCACTTTGGTCTCTAAGCAATTAAGTGTTAAGATAAAAAAAGCAGATGACAGCCGCAGCTTGTGGGTAATAATAATGAATTATGACTTAGAAATAACAGTGATCTTTACCATACACATAATAGATACGTAAGGGTTTTAAGAATATCATAAATGTTAAAGCAGTGGCTATCACACAAGAGGGCTGGCCGACTTTGTGGTTCACAGATCAAATTAAATTATTCTTCAGTACTTCTTTTTTTTTACACAGAGGAAAGAATAACTTGATGAGAAGGTCTGCAATTCGTGTTAATTATAGAGCTTTTAACATGTCAACTCTATGCAACAAGGGTGATGGGGGGTAGGATGGTTCAAAAATATTAGACTGATGAAACCCACTGTAGAACTGAGTGTTACAACAATAAAACTCCAAATCTAATATTTGCTATTAATCACAACCTTCTTTAAACATAAACATGATTTAAATATGATTGTTCAGAATGTCTACATCATTTTCATTTAACATTTCAGGTGACTTGTTTTTATTCATTCACAGGTAAACAGAGTAAAGACAACAATCCTTGGTTAAAGTGATGACCTCAGTCTTTGTGCAGCCAGCAGGTTGTTTCCAAGCACAGACCCGTCTCAGATAAAGGATACACCCATTGTTTGATGACTGGCCCAATGTCTTTGCCAGAAACGTTGGAGATGGATTTGAGGAAGGCGTGAGTAGACACTAGCATCTGGCTCCACATGTGACTCTGATACTTCTGAGACGAGGCCGTACTGGCCAAACTCAAGAGTTTATTAAAAACCTGTAAGAGGGACAAAAAATGAGGCGTTTTATTAAGACAGTAAATCTAATCGGTTTTGACAATTTCATTAAAAGATGATTTTTGGCTTCAACTGACCTGCAGCATGAACTCCATGCTGATTCTGTTCTCTATCAACCTCATCACCAGGTGAGCCTTACACTGGAACATCTTGTAGTATTCCCAGGACAACGTGTGAGGGTGTTTGACAGAGAAGTGGAGATGGGGGGTTGGACTAAAGAGAAAAATCCTTACTGTGATATCTCAATACAAACATTTTAAAAATAAGTAATAAAATCCTCAAAATGAGACTCAGATAGAAAGAGATTGTGTACTTGTCTTTCTCTTTGACTCCACTGAAGGTTGGGTGCAGCAGAACACCTCCCATCTTTAGCTCGTAGTCAACGATCTTATCCAGCTCCTGTGTGACAATAGAGGAATACAAACAAATAAGCTATTTTAGTTTATGGAGAAGTGATGTGTTTCAATATCAACCAAAGAAGATAGCATAACAACATGATATTTCACTTGTTTGCATTCACTCTCGATGGGAAGAGGAGCAGGAAGGAGAATTAACTTTCCAGGATTGCTTAGAAATTTCCAGGACATATGACTATATTCGTGGCGCTTTGGCCCAGAGGCAATGTCTCTGTCATTGGTGTGGAACCCCAGGGTTCACCTCCTGGGCATGTTCGAATCCCGGTCAGGGCGATTAATACCTTCCAGTGGACTCACCACCCGCAGGAAGGTTTAGGTACGGTGCAATGTGATTTGGGTGGCGACTGCTGCCCCCGCAACCCGGTAATGGGTAAGCGGATGAAAATGGATGGATGGATGGATGACTATATTCTTTATTATATGGGTCATGTGTTCAAAGCAACATTGGTCATTCAATTTTCAGGTTTTCCAGATCATGCGTCAACCTTAAAGTCAAGTCACACTAAAGCCATCTACAAAGTAGACAGACCATAATGTGCTTTACCTTCATTATGTTACCTATCCACTCTTTTATCTAAGTAGCTAGAATTCCTCATTTCCGAAAAGGTCGAGTCGGTTTAAAAATATCCACTTGGTTTTAGAAAAACTGTCTCAAGACAAAACGTTACCTCTTTTATCCAGTGTCGATACTCATTGACTCCAAAGGTTTTCTTCAAGTACAGGCCATAAATGTAGCCAGAGATCCCCTTCAACACCCACTCATCGGCCCTTAAGGTTTAAACAAATATTACAACACATTATATCACCAAAGCGAGAGCTACACAGAGAAAAAAACATGAGTTCACAAAAACATTTTTAAGGATATTTCAAGCTCTATAGTTTCTGAAAAGACTTCACATCACACTTCTGCAAAAACTATGGCGTGGTATTTACGCAACCATGAAACTTAAACCAGGAAAATTACACAGAAATTCAATACTGGGTAGCTTAAAGCAGAACCTGATAATAAAAACGAATTTATGACCTCCCTGACCTTTTTGCCCACATGGTATAGGATCTGGTCATGTGAGTGGAAAACCTCGATGAAGCATTTAAGGCCAAACTACAGTTGCCTCCTTACTATGTAATGACTTTTACACTAAGGGTATGACTAGGACAAAACACAGGGTAATAATCACAACCCTTGTAAATTTACTACCCTGGTTTCATTGGCCTCTTAAAAATATAAGAGGCACACGCTGATTCAACATTAGTGGTTTGCACTTTGAATGAACCCAATCTGCTTTAAGATGATTTTATCTCTGGAATTACTTTAATTAATAAGACCCATGTATATAAGAAATGATCAAATCTGTTTCTTTTTCCTTTTTATCCTGTCTAGACAAGACCAACATAATGAGATACACACACAAAAAAAGGACACGTTTTTTTTAAACACAGCAGTTATTTAAGGTGTCAACTTCATAAACCCAACAAAAACATCCTTTCTGCTTCATGTATTTGGGAAAAAAATATGTTTTTCTAGCCCCTTCTCTTTTACACATCTGACAGGCTACTCAGTCTGGTTTCAATTACAGCCACCGGGGAACCCCCACCGGCCCGACAATCTTACTAATAGATGGCAGGCAGCGCCACTTGAACATTAATGCAAACCAAGGGAACGGGTTTGATGTAAAAAAAGTTTAATGACATATCCCAGAACTGATAAAAGTCAAGCTACAACTTCTACAATGTTCAGCCTCAAAATTATATTTATATAAATATATATATCTTGAGGGAGAGGGAGAGAGAGAGAGATATCTCACCATGTCATTCTGGAAATGAAGCAGCCAAAGAACTGCTGAGCTAAAGCCTGGGCCAGACACTGACGTGTCATTGGAGTCTGGTCTATGATCATGGCACTATGAAGAAGGTTAGTGCTGAAAGTGAAGCAAAAAAAGTAGATAGAACAGTTTACAGTATGTTCATCTAATATCTAACAGAAATAACAGAGAAAAACCAAGAATTTTGATCAAACCCTCCCACAATTACCTGAAAATGCCCATGGATGCATAGGCGGACACTTGCACATAGGCCTCGTCTACAAAGACGGTCTTGAAGCAGGAGTAAGGGTAGCGGCAGGTCAAGATCTCTTCATAGAACTCAAAAATCTCATGCAGGTAAGACATTGTGTGTTTGAGCAGAGGCAGAAGTTGTGGCAGACAGAAGTGGGTCACCTGAAAAAATAAAGCAACATTAGTGATGATGTGTCTTTGCATGGCATCAAGTGTTAAAATGAATAACTCTTAGAGTGTTGAAGCAATTAGATGTTTAGTTTGTAAAAAATATTATTGTTATAAAGACAAAACATAAAATTGTTATGAAATTTTCCAAAACGAATACATTAAATGTTGCACTTAAGCGCAGACAATAACAAGCCAACTCTTCTGTGTACTATAGACAGTGATGTCTTACTGAGGTTAACGCTAATACTGCCATCTGGTGTTCAAAAACGAAAGGTGAGCTCAGAATAAAATGATAAAAGACCTGTTGTTGTCTCCATATTTATTTCAGTAATTAAAATTAAAACAGTAACTTAAAATACACATCTTCAAAAGCAAGTTTCCAACGTACCTTACAATCTCAAATTCATAACACATATTGTGATGACTGCAAAAGACAACTTAAAGAAAAACATACTATAATTCCTTTTCACTCAGTTTAAAAGATACTGAAAAACATATTCACTTACGTACATTTAATAACTACTACATATTAAAACAGAGCTTGATCAGTGGTGTCTTCTCTAATCTAGGATGGACACATTTCTATCCACCTTGAAGCAAACACAGAGCGTGTGTTTTGTTTATTGTGTATTCATCAAATAAACCTGATAATGTATAACTCACCTCATGCATGTAGGGGTCCACCAGGATTTCAAAAGGACCCACAGCCAGGGAGATGTTTGGGGCTGCAGTAGGAATAGGAAGGACATAGTGAAAGGTCTTCTTTCTCATATCATGAGTGTAAATGGTCTCCACTAAATCACCACAGGACACTGCCACCATGGAAGCATCAACAGTGAACTCTAGCTTCCAAGTACAGAGCTCGGAGTAGGAATCCACACACGGGAACCAGAACCTGAGGAAGACGGGAATATATGTGCATAAAAGCAGCATTGAACAGAAAAGTGAATAGAAAAAAACTGACCCTAACTTTCCATTCTTTTCAAATATGAAATATACTGCTGTATAATCTGCAAAGATATAATTTTTTTATGATACCTGGAGGAGTTCTGGTACCCAAAGGAAAACACATGAGCTCCTCTTTCTGCCATGCTGCCCTCAATATCAGGAACAACAAAGTGGAGACCTCCTTTTGGCTGGTCCAGAGAAAATTCTATGTACACCTTCAAAACTTTCAAGTCTGCACAAAAAAATACAAACAATAAAAGTCTTAGTTATAATAAGCAACTATGCCATCTATCATTTACACCTACATCATTTTATATTCAAATTTTAATTTTGATAGTTTTTTTTTCCAAATAGTTTTTTTTTTTTTTTTCATTCCTTTCCATCTCTTTTTTTCCAGAGTTCAGCAGGAACTTTAATAACCAGTTCCCCATGACCAGCGTCTGGATCTACAGCACTCACTGCTGCTGCATAGGCACTGGAGAAATAATTAAGATTCCTCCTACGAAGAGAAACATTCAGAATGACGATTCATCCTCAAATTTTAAGAAAAAACACTGACATTAAAAGAATAATTATTCACCAACTTAAGACAGAAATATTACTATACACCTCATTCTGAGGAAAAGTAATTACAACGTTCTATACATTTAACTGCTGTACTCACTGCTTAGACTCATGGTGACACACTTCCAATGTGGGGTCATTGTAAATGAATGGAGCTTCTAGTTCATTGACGCGGACCCTATAAATGCGACACTGTTTACTGTTGAGCTTGATCCTGTTCAGGTTCACCACTGTGGGGAAAATGGTCAGCTCAACGTAGCCCTTAATGAGACAATAAGAGAAAGGTGTAAAATTGTCCCCATGTCATATTAGTGACTATTTAAAATCAGTTGTGAAAAAAAGTTTCAAAATTAAAACATCTTAATAAAATAAATTATAAATGTGAATTTTTACAAAAATTAAAATTTACATGATTTAGATATAAAGTACTGTTAAACATATACTGCATACAAGTTTGTTTTTAAAATTAGCTTTCATTTTATGTGAAGATATGTTTATGTATTGTGTCTTTAACTTTGATAAACCACTTTATATATATATATACATACAGTATATATAGTGTACTTACCCCAACCATTAATCCACCTGTCCCACTGACAATAATAATCTATGTACTGACTCATAAAACATGCTTATATCATTCTTGTTAAAAAACAAAAACAAACAACCACTTAAACATCACTAGTTTGACAGTTATTTCGCAATTTAGCTCATTTTAAGGATCCTGTGTGCAAACAATTGTCGTTTAAGTGTACTTACAATAACGGACTTCCTCTGGAAGTTTATGTTATTGATGCACACCACCTGGTGGGTCGTAAAAACAAAGAAAACAAAAGAACATTTTGTTAATAAAGTACGCGTCTAAAAATATCATTGTACTGTACTACCTGTTTGGTAAACAACATGCTACAAGTTAGCAGAAACGTAACAAATAATAAATAATAAATACGTTTACAATAAGTTTAAGTTTGTGTAACAAAGCAAGAATAACGAGACGAGGGAAAGGCAACTTATAATTTAAAAGGCCGAGGACTCTCAAATCCTTTATCCTTCTTCCTGTTCATCTTTTTCAGATGCTGTGACTCCAGTTAAAACATGCTGTGGTGTTGCTGTTCCGAGTCTGTTCTGCTCAACAGAGCTGCTGCAACCACTATTTAGCTGTCATGTCCGTGTCCAATAATGAGAGCGTGCATTAAAAACAGCAAAATGTGTCGTTTAAGAGACTGCAACAGCTATGCTTGTATATTATGTACACTGTCATTAGCTAGAGGCTCCGTCTCATCAATGAACATAGCTGCAGCATAGTACTACAAAAATGCTTTACGGTTCCTTCAGTTCAGGCACAGGGGATAATCCGTCGTTATAAATGGTCCGTACACACTCCTCTGTGGTTTAGAAAAAGAAAAAAGACCAGAGAATGACAGCAGCAGTCACCAAACATCAAACCAGACAAACTGAACCTCCGTGTGCAGACGCTGGCTGCACGGCGGAAGCGGCCCAACAGCGTGCCGCCATTTTCTTTTTTACATTTAACCTCCCGCGTAAAATATCAATAAATTATATAACGATTAGGTCATAAAAACACTATGTATACACAAGTTAAAGTTATAAAATATATATTATAATTAAATATATATTTAAATAAAATAAAATAAAACAATTTCGTTGCATCTTTGTTACGTCACTTGGGGCGGGTTTATTAATCTTTTCCGCTCGTGCATGAGTTCGACTGGAACGTGCAAACAAGTCACAAATTAAACGTAAAGGGGTAAAACAACCACTAATCATCATTTGCCGAAAACTGCACGTATTTCGAATGTTTTCAATAAACCTTTGCAAAAATAAACATCCTGCTATAAATAAAACAAACATAGATAATTAAATTTTTGCCAACTTTTGAATTTTATTACACAATTTTCATACACTCTATCCCACCTTAGAGACATTAAATTAATGCCTCCAGTGAAGTAGTGATGTTTGTATTTGTGTCTGTCTGGGTGCGTACTTGGTAATTAGGAGTACTGTCTTAGAGCACTTTTGTGTCCCCACAAATGTCAAAATCAAACCTATTCCCTATTACATTCATAAGTAAAGTCTTTACAGACTTCATTTTTTAAAAGTATGTGAAGACACATAAAGTGTTTGTGAGTACATTCTCTTCTATCCTAATAACACAATTTCAAATATTGATGGATGTTTGGAGTGGGTTGTTTTTTTAAATGGGATTTTAAAAAAACCCCAACAATTTTAAATCAAAAGCCATCACTTTAATTAATAAATACATGCAGGCATGTGTGTTTGTGTGTTATATGTTTGTTCTGATCATTTGAGCATTGTTGTTTGTTTGTTTGTTTGTTTGTTTTTGAGGGTTTGGGGAGTTAGGAGTGCGTCTGTTCAGTGGAGATGTTGAAAGGGGTGCACTAGCCAAATCTTTAGGAACCACTGGTATAAGTGGACAACACGATGGGGACTTGACACATCAATTAGAACACTAGTGTCTTTGTAAGTGAGATCAATTCATCCATTGTACTATATAGTGTTATACAGGCAATGTGACTCTTTGATTGTGTATATAAAATTTTCAAACACTTTTTTCTTTTTTTAAGAAATTTCATTTAAAAATATCTGAACTACTACTTTTTCTATTTGCTTTGTGAATTGTGTTTTAAATAAAATAACACTAAAGTAAAAGCAAACATGACCAAATGTCCATATTGCAGTTCTCTTTCACCTTTGAACACAAACAGAAAATATAGACCAACCCCAGTTTAAACAATCAGGTCACCAAGAACTGAACTATGTTCAGGCAAACTGCAGCAGAGGATTATCTAATACTAGGAATGTCTACAATAGGCTGAGTGGAGCACAATGGGTCGACAGTCTAATCTGAAACAAGAACAGCTTCTGTACTTTTGGGGGACTTAGAGATTTCCCGAAACACAAGCAACAGGACTAAGTTTAATTTTCACCATGCTGTTTTTTGTTCCCGCTGTGTGAATTCTTGGAGCATGATCAATAGATGAGCGTAATTCTAGCAGGAAAAGAAAAACTTAATTTGTCAGCTGTCTTGGCAACGTGTCCTGGAAATATTTGACTGTGTGACCCCCTGGGCCCAGTGGGAGTGTGGTTTGAAGGAAGGGTGTACTGTATAAATACAAGGACAAGCACGGAGGGTCACAGTCTGTCTGCCTCAGGAGTCACATCCACACAGCAAATTTGGAAAAGAAAAGGTAGGATTGAACTTTACCTAATGAGTGCAGTTAAACTTTGAAACTGTGACTGTTACATCACAGTGATCCAAGGGCAACTGGTTTCTTGAAGAAATTTTACCTCTCATCCAAGAGCTGAAGAAACCAAACCAGTCCAGTTGCCCTTGTCATATTTGCTATAGATAAATGACCTGGATGACTGAGAATTTACACAGACATGTCACATCATGTGAGTGAGCTATAACAAGTCTGTTGTATAGTAGTAAGGAATGTTAGATAAATTACTGGTTTTGTGAACAGTGAGTGAATGAATTATTGATGTAGTCATTTCAAATACTCATCCTTTATTATTTGGTTCCCTTGACAGATGACTTTTCCACTAGTGCTGTCCATCTTGTTGGTTACTACTACTGTCCGAGCCTTCCAGTACACAGACCTGGCACAATACATTGACAGCCATGAAGAAGAATATGTCGAGGTAAAATATCTCATTCATATTTACTTTTAGATACTACAGAATACAACGTTTTTGACACATACTTACCCAAATGTAACTTTAAAGGAGTACTCAAAGTGCTCGACCGAAAAACTAAAATACTCTAAATATTCCTGTACTGTTAATAAACTATATGATTCAATAGGATAGGGCAGGGAGGCAGGTGGAGAAGGCAGTCTGCTGTGGTGATTAAACCCACAGTCAGAAATCCCAGAGCTTTATGTCACTTTCCTGTCATCAAAAGATTTGTAATTTAATTGATCCGATTTTTAAGTGACCTTTGAAATTTGCTATATGTCTCATTTTGTCTCAGGATGACAAGATGGCTGGTCTGAGCATATTAAGCATACTAAACTATTGTGGCCACGTAGTTCAGCTAAAAAACCCATGTAAAGGTTTTACAGATCACATTGAACTGTTGTAGGCAACAAGGAAAGGAAAGGAAGGAAAGTGAACTCCTTGTCATTGTGACACAGCACCTCACTGCACACAACGAAATGTTACCTCTACATTTAACCCATCACCAAAGTGAACAGTGGGCAGCTTTTTGAGTGCCCGGGGAGCAGTGTGTGGGGACGGTGCCATGCTCAGAGCACCTCAGTGGTAACTTGGCAGCTGGTGGATTCGAACCTGCAACCTTCAGGACCCAAGTCCGCTTCCTTAACCAATCATTTTAAGGAGAAACAGTGAAACACAATCAATAAGTTTTTTTTTCTTGACTGATAGAATACTCAATAAAATTAATAGAAAATCAAATCAGTCCCATTTTTTCAAAGTCTTTATAATTCAAATGGGAAAATAATGAAATTCTTGTGTTTATAACAGCAAAGTAATATATTTGTCCAGAACATAAAGTACATTTAAAAAGGACAAAAAATACATCGAAGTAAATAAGAAAATGAACGATACAGTGGTATATATCATATTAAATGTGGTAACATTTTATAGAATGTGAATAACAAATTCAAGAAAATACAAGTTAAATATACGTTGCCACGTTTGGACACTAAGCGGTGCTGTTGGTTCACAAAAAATATCTGCAAGCGTGACTTGACGTACGTATGTAGAGCAGAGGACCTACCCACACAGAATGGAAGGCTGACAGGGTTCTGCAAAGTATCATATCACAAATTTAATGATTTATAACCACACATAGATCACAGTGTGCAACAAAACCTCAGTTAACGTGAGGCAAGAATTGTTAATGGGGATATTTTTGCAAATTACAATTAATCTCTATTGATCTAAAAAGATTTAGTAGGGCACAGCCAGTTCTGACCAATAAGTACAGGTATAACTGTCAAAAGACCAAATTAACCTTAAGAACAAATGTCCTTTTGTTGTGTGTATTGAATTTTCACATTTATTTTCCCATGAAAACGTTCCTCGTGTTTTCTGTGGTTGTGTGGTTGTGTATCAGGCTCTGCGAGACTGGGTTGCCATAGAAAGTGACTCTGCGAATGTACTAAAGAGACCAGACCTGCACCGCATGATGGAGGCAACAGCTCAGAAGCTGAGGCAGATGGGAGGGGCTGTAGAGCTGGTGGACATTGGAGAGCAAGAGGTCAGTGACACTGCAAAAGCTGACTGTCATTACTTTTGTCTGATAAATATGGAGCCTTGTACATTATCATACAGACAATAATGAGGTGGGATCATCAGGAAGGTCATCAGTAGTCAATTAGCCTCTGTTTTTAAATGTGACTAAGATGTGACTTGAATGTGCAATGGAGTCAATACAAAAAAAGTCTTCAAGTCATTATACAGTATGTTCAGGGAAACAAGTTCAGATGTGCAGTAACACACAGGTATAACAAATAAAGTTTCTTTGGAAATGATGGATAATAGCTGTGGCACAGTTCAAGATGGTAGAAAGAACCCCTGTGATTGGTGCATGGAAAACTGAATGTTGTTAATTGTGCTACAATAAATATGGATACTCACATTTGCAGCTGCCTGATGGTCAGACGTTGGCTCTACCTAAGGTGGTGTCAGCTCAGTTTGGCAATGACACCAGAAAACACACAGTGTGTGTGTATGGACATGTGGACGTGCAGCCTGCAAAGAAAGAGGACGGGTGGGCAACAGACCCCTACAACCTGACTGACATCAATGGTAAAAGCCTTTGCACCGTACCTCCTTCACTACCAACGCAGTAATTCTCAGTTCAAGTGGTTTTACTGCTGAATTAGAATGGAAAAATATTCATATATTTTTAAATAAAGCCTTTAGTATTTCAGCAATAGTGCACTTTGATAGAAAATAATAAAAAATAAAATAATTAAATGAAAAATAATTCCGCACTTGGAAAAAGCTTTGTTTAAAATTGTATCTGACAGGTTTGGCCACTAGGATTGCCTAAATCATGAGTAGCTACACTTGCAAACACGTGCCCTTGGTTGAGAGTATTGGTCAGTCGTTTTTAATAAATGCACTAATATAGTATTTTTAATGCTACAAAGGCTGTTTGATAAAGGAACTATAAATCATAAAACGGACAGTTATATAATTCAAATATGACCATTTCCACTAGGGATTTATTGTAACATATCCAGTGGCTAATTTAGCAAAATTAGAAATGTATGTTAGTTCCATTAAATGTTTATTGTTAGAATGTACATGTGTTATGGGTAGGTGATTTATCACCTCCTTGCTCCATTAACCCCTACTCTCAGAAAATCTCAACAGTATACAGTATCTCAGATGATGTAGCTTGGTCCACTAATCATTTTATAAATGTATTTTTTTTATTCATTTAGGTAACCTGTATGGAAGAGGAGCCTCTGACAACAAGGCACCAGTTTTAGCCTGGATCCATGCAGTGGAGGCTTATCAGGCTCTGAACATGGTAGGTGGACCTTCGCCAAAACTAACTTAAGCCTCTCAGACCTAAACCAGCGATAATTAATCCTCAATGAGCATTTACAGGCTAACAGTTTTACACATTTTTGTTTTTCCGCAGACTGATGGTTAGAACACTGTTGGCAACACTGACACATGAATAAAGTGAACAAGAGAAAGAGCCACAGAGCAATGACCTTCATGTTACGTAGTCTTTCCGTGTCTCAGGTGGAGACAATCAAATGTGCAGGGTAAATGGAAACAGTAGCGGCACCGTGACCTAAAGTGAGAGCAGAGGAAAGATTAGAGCGCTTATTTGCAGCTTGTCTTCATCTTTGAAAGCACTTGGAATATAAAAGAGGGAAAGCAATGAAAAGAGAGAGAGAAAGAGGGATGCCTGGGGCATAACAGACCAAGACGATAACGCTTGTTTATTTGAACAGACTGTTTTAGTCGAGTAGAATACTCCACACATTTATTGGGAACATACAAAGTAGCCTCAGGCTTGTCAGAGGGGGGAGAGGGGAGCAATTGCAAAGTCATTGCTGATTTTTCTGCAAGTCACTGCATCACTCTGTTCCCACCACCCTCACTCTGACTTTGTCTTGTGAGAAAATGATGGCACTGAATATGCACATCAAAAAGCATAAGGCAAGTGCTGTGGGCTTCTGTAGATGTTACAGATATTACAGGCTTCAAACTCAGCTGACGGCTGCGTTCTGCACTTGAACACCACTTCTTTATCAAAAAGCCATGTTAAAAGGGTCAGGAATAAGAGACTAGGGGAAAATATACTTTAAAATATCTGAAAAGCACATTTGAAATTCTAATGACTGGAGAGTTTAATGAGCCTGTGTAACAGACAGTTAGTTTTTACAGAGACATTCTGCTGCAAATAGCTAAAAGGATGTATAGCAAAAAAAAAATAAAAAAAAATCAACGAATAAAAAGAACCCAGCTCCACAATAACAAAATAATAAAGCCAAGACATTATCCAAAGGTTCATTTAAATTAAGTGCAGTAGCATTTGGGTAAATGCTGTAAAATATAGAATGTGTAAAGTTAGCCTGTCAAAAATATGGATACACATTTCCCACAGACAAATACATAATAGCAAATAAGCAAAGAAGCTAATTTTAACAAAACAGAATCCACAAATGCCCTGTTAAACCATCAGACCAGCAATACCAACATTGTTACTTAAAAAAGGTTCAAAGTTGTCCCATATATATACAATCTGAATTTTACATGTGGATAAAAGCCAACAACTGATAAATATATAATCTTATTAAATAACTCTAACTGACAATTGTATGCTCATGCAGCCATCTCAGAGTTTTTTTATAGCAAGTGCTCTGAATCATCTTCAATCATGTCTTAGTTTCAGGGGAACTCTATTTGCATGTAGTCTCAGCAATTAGCAAAAAAGTAGTAGTAGGCTGACCTGACACCTGAATAATAAGAAAAAACAAGGAATTACCTGAACAGAAGGAAAAAAAGCCAAAACAAAATTCTGTTTTTACGCCTTCACTGACCGAGTACAGCACTAGAACAAATGTTTATAAAAAAACTGTTTGTGTTCAGCATACCCAACAACCAATGCCCAGCAGCCATCTTGGAGTGTTTTATATCAGGTTACCTCATGCCAGCCAATCCCAGGCCATTAGTGGCATCACCTTTGACTGTGGTGCAAGCCTATTTATCTGCAGTCTCTCATATTGTCAAACAATTCTATTATTGTTATTATCATCATTATTATAATTTTAATATAGTTATTATAGTTATTTGTTGACACTGTCAGCTCAGTACACACGGGGCTCACATTAGCATCACTGCTGTGTTTGTTGTGTTTCAGGAGCTGCCAGTCAATGTAAAGTTTGTTATCGAGGGCATGGAGGAGACCGGCTCTAATGGCCTTGATGTCATGATTGTGGCCCAGAGAGACACATTCTTCTCAGATGTGGACTACATCATCATCTCAGACTGTGGTTGGCTCAGCAGGAGGCCCGCCCTCACCTATGGCACCAGAGGAAATTGTTACTTCACAGCTGAGGTTTTATTCTATCAATCTCAAACACTCAGGTCAAACAGGAAAACCCTAAACGCATGAGCTTCAGCATCTACGAACATCTGATGTGGTTTTTTTTGTACAGGTTCAGGGACCAAAACAAGATCTACACTCTGGAGTGTATGGCGGTGTTGTGATTGAACCAATGACAGACCTTATTGGTATTCTGGGTAAGAATCAGGATCAGAACTTGGGAGATTTTACATTGTAAAATGTACAATTAGAAAATGTCCATCTTAGCGTTTGTAGAACCATTCAATGCCTGGTTTATTCAATAATTTGTTCATTAGACAAGATAAATGTGACATTATAAATATATGTGCATGTGTGCGCAAAATAATTAACACAAAAAATACAAAGTAAAAACATCAATTATATCTATCACAATTAGATTCAGTTGCATAATTATAAGTCAGTGTTAGAAATTCAGTTCTGTATATTTATTAATTTTACACTTGAGTTGAATGAACTCCATATATGATTAAAATGAAATATATATGTATGTAAATCCCTCTGACTCATCGCCAAACTTTAGGTATTAACTTGGACTAGCCACTCTGGTTGAGCAGTTGTGCAAGGTCAGCAAGGTGAAGTTTTTAAATCTTAAACATATTCCCAACTGAAGTGCCTCTGAGTAAGGTTCTGAAACTTACATTAAAATCCTATTAAATGATTTTGCCTTTAGCCAAAAGGCGAAGGCTCCAGGCTGCTGAATCAGCCTTCCCGTGGATCTGAGGGAAGAAAAATATCCATATTTGTCAACATAAAAATCCACATATTTGGTTTGCCAAATTTATAAGGAATACAGCTTAAAAAGTCAGTGTTAAATACTGCTAAAAAGTGTAGCTTGAATGATGACGTAACTACTGCTATATTTTGTTGTGTATTTTTGTTTTCATTTTGTGTATTTCTGTTGTTATTCCACTCTTTCTATCCTGTCAGACTCACTGATCAGCCCCAGCGGTACAATCCTGGTTCCTGGGATCAGGGAAGCTGTGGCTCCACTCTCTGATGAAGAATGGAAGATGTACCAGGATATTCAGTTTGATGTCGACAGCTACAAGAACAAAATTGGTGTGGATCAGCTCATGTACAACAACAAGGTAAGAACTGGATTTGGAAAAGTTTAACTTGAGGGGAGACTGGAGAATCGTAATACCACATGGTAACACATCAGGTCAAAGAGTACTTTGTCATTTCTGACATTTAAGTCTTTTTTATCATCATTATATTTTTTATATATAATATAAATATAAATAACAACTTGTAGAGAATTAACTTGGTGGTTAGTGCCTCACAGCTTAAATAATTACCAGTTTGCTGGTTCAATTCCAAGTCTGTCTGTCCAGAGTTTAAATGTGTGTTTGGGTTGTCTTTAATAACTTGTGTTAGGTTCAGTTGACAGTCTAACTAGACCAAAGTCATAACTGAGAATGACCTGAACGTTTGTTTCTCAGTGCGTGTTCCTGTAATGGCTGACAAATCTTACAAGGTGTGCCTCATCCTTGACCTTATGCCTCCGGAGATCAGTTCCAGCCTCCAGCTCCCAGTGACTCAGAAATGCTGTAGGCGATGAATGAATGAATTAATCTTCCTCTTCTCTCAGATGTTCCAGTCAGTGTTTGCTGCAGTGTTACAGTGAATGAACATATTATTGAATGAATTACAATATTAAAGACCAAATGAATGTACAATGACAGGAGATCATTGTCCGTCCTCTGTTCATTGAAGGTGGATGTGTTGGCCCATTTATGGCGCTACCCTACTGTCTCCATTCATGGCATTGAGGGGGCGTTCTC
>NC_024319.1:15876084-16007735 GCF_000523025.1 Cynoglossus semilaevis | reverse complement strand
AGGTCACTGCTAAGTTCTCCATTAGACAAGTGCCCAACATGGACCCTCAGGTGGTCAAGAACCAGGTATAATGGAATGGTATACAAAAAACAACAAGCATGTTTTTGTTGCTAACACCTACAAACCTAACTATCACCCCACTTCCCTTCGTCTACAAACCTTGTTACCTTCTTGTCTTGTTTAGGTGACAGACTACCTCCACTCAGTGTTTGCCAAGAGGAAAAGTCCTAACAAGCTCAAAGTGACCATGGTGATTGGAGCGAAGCCTTGGCTGGCAGACACTGAGCATCCTCTTTATGAGGCTGGGAAGGCTGCTGTCAAGAGAGGTAGCACTCTTCACATCACATTAAGCACCAATCACAATGTCAGAGGCCTTTATACAGGAGCATACTGTAGCAGAAGTAAAGCAGCCGTAGCGCTGCACGATAAAAATATACAAGCTGTAGTAATGATGAAAGGCTCCTAAACAGACCCCTCAATAGATCACACAAGGCTTTGTTTTAAAGACAGATATACAGGTGTATTGGCACTGAACTAGTATATCATGACTACTAATATACTGTATCAAGAATGATACAAGTACAACTATGAAGATAAGGATTAAACCCACCAGGCTGAACACCTTTGACAAAACACCAACATTTACAGCAGTTAACAGGTTCCCACACAAATTTACACATAGGCCTTTATTCTTAAAGTTACTGGTTCTTGTATCTCTTACATCTTACCCACCAAAATCAGGACTGATACCAGACTGCATTGGTAACACAGAATTATTCTTTTCATGTCTTTTCATTTCAGTGTTGGTTGTTTCTATTTATAGTTTTTGACACAGACCCCGATCTGATCCGTGAGGGAGGGACCATCCCCATTGCCAAAACCTTCCAAGATGTGACAGGAAAAGACATCATCATGATGCCAATTGGAGGCTTTGATGACGGACTGCACTCCCAAAATGAGAAGATGAGCAGGTTTGACTCCATATGGCATTTCTGTCTTCTGCTTTTTATAGGAGATTGTAAATCATACACGTTATGCTTTGATGCGACTTTTACACAAAAAGGTGACACACATACTGTAGGCAAAATTAAGGCATGTTTAATTATATATTTAAAATTACATATTTACGTTACAAAATAAAATAAAATAAAACTATGTATACTTATATTCGTATGTTTATATTTATAAATATACTCATATACTTTATTTATATACTATATATTTGTAATACATATTTATATTACTAATATATAGTTTTAGTGTCAGCAACCCCTACTTGTCCCAGTTCATAGTACCTATATTTAAGATAATAATACAAACACTAAAACCATTTTTTACAGCAGTTCCTGACTTCAGCTTTAGTCTATCTTTAATCAATCAAACAATTTGATTTTTCTCGTCCACTTCCAGGTACAATTATATTGAGGGAACCAAGTTATTTGTCACCTTCCTGGATGAAGTTTCCAAGATTAAGAAGACGAGTGTGTGATACTGTGCAGTTCTTGATCTGACAACTGTAAAACTCCAGGGACAGCAATGTCTAACTCTAACTATAGTTTTATAGTTTCCCACACTGTACTGTGCTAATGAGCATGTCACAAAATAAAATCGTCATAATGCAATTATGGATGTACATTTTTAATATATGAGCTTTTCTGTGTCAATGTAATTTTAGTGATTGCACTTCACATTTCATTCTCGTGTCCCAGAATTATTTACACAAAATGTAGGACTGTACATTATGTAGTACTAAACTGTACTGTACGCACATGCAAAAAATATGAGTTTAGACACTACATTTAGAGCTACGTTTAGAGCTATATTTCAACCTTCGAATGGTGTTCTATCTGTTTGTGATCTCGTCATCGATGCGTGTCAAGGAGAAGGTGTTCAGGTTGAGTTTTTTGCCTTTTGTTATTTTTGAAATGTCCACACATTAACCATACATAATGCATTTAGAGATTGATTTTTTTTCTGGTAAGCCATTCTGATGTTGAGTTAGAATAATGACAAACACACACGTATTCTTACTTCAGTCATGAGACATTTATTTGCCAGTCGAACACTACGTCTGTCTCATTTCAGAGCTAAAATTGAAAAATCAATACAGACTCTGTATATGGAAAAATGTGCTGCTGCCGTTCCTGGACTGTGACCAGCCTTTGTCTGCAGCCCAGACAAACTCCTATTCAGGCAAAAGTCCTGTCTTTACCATCCATTTGACGGAGGTCATTGTTCCACATGGTTTTACATTTGGCAACAAGGATTTTTAAATCAAATTTTAAGTCAACTTAATGAAAATTATCTAACATATTAATATGTTAATCTTCTGCCTCAGTGCGCCAGTAAAAATGAAGAAGCCCGTGTGTCCCAGAAGCAAGCGGTAAGGAGGAACCCTGGTGTTGTGAAGAAGCCGTGTCTGACACTTCATCGGCCTGATTCACAACACCAGCTGACCCTCCCCACCTTCACACACACACACACGCAGAGAGAACAGTGCTGTACAGTGCAATCAGTGCTTCAGTTCAACGGTTGTGCCCGGATGAACTTGATTAGCTTTTAATGGTGTCTATATGGGACTTGGATTTAAGAAATGAATCTAAGAAATGTAAAATAAAACGCAGGAAGTCAAAAGATTTGTCATTCGAATGTAAAGGTAGTGACAACGTTGTCTTTTGAAACAATAGGCTTTACTTCAGAGTAAAGTAAAAGTGGACTAGAGTTGTAATAACACTGTTGGTAAAAAAATGGCTACTTATGTTTTAATTTCTTGTTTTAGGTCAAGGTAATATACACGGCAATAATATTGGATAATAGTTTTACAATGCTTCTAATGTGCACACACGGTGCCACTGACATGGAGGACGTCTGTTTAGAAGTCTGCAGGAAAACATATTGATTCAGGGGAATAACACGTTTTCAGTCTAGTTTTCATGTACAGTCTATGACATTTTAATATAGTTTATCTTCTTTTACCAAATGGACTGTAGGGCTTCTAACCTCCATAAATACAATTCCTATCTCTCAATAACTCACACGATCATGTACCTCAAATAGAAAATTGACCATAGTTATCTGAATGGGAAAAAATAGCATGTCTCATAAGAACACAGCAGACGAGACTGGATTTAAAAGGCGCCCTTTGTCTGGTGCATACTTGAGATTTGCCCTGCGTCACTCACCTGTTCACTTTCCTCTGACTTAAATAAATTAAGGTGTACGGCCTCAGGTTTTACCAGTCGCTCAGATGAAAAACATTATGTGCTGAACAAAAGCCGTGGCAGAAACATACTGGAGGGCAGTTACTCCAGCTACTCTCACGTCTCCTCCGAACCCCTTCAGTGATGTTCCATAATCTGTGATGCCGGTCACACACTCCCAGACGTAATCTGCAGCACAAGAGACGGGAGACAGGGTAAAAAATGTATTCATCATTTTTTGACATCGTCTAAAGTGTCAGTTTGACCGCAGGGCAAAACATAAGGCAGCTCTCTAACATAACAGTGCTCCATTTGCACGCCTATTTATAAAGTATAGTGTGATATTGAGGACAGGGCTGCAAAGGAGCTGAGAATAACTTAGGTTTCACAGCAGCAGGCCGCAATCCACCACGGAGCAGCAGGATCTACGTGAACGCCAAAATCGTGTCAGGAGAAGGAGGGTTTAAGGGAGACCTGGTCTTTGGCCCAGTATTTTTTTTAATGTTTTAATGAATACAATTCTTGAGTTCTGCATTTTTAATTTTAATTCAACACGTAATCAAGTGAAGATGGGAAATTATGCAGAAACGACCACGCAATTATACGTTTGACTCAAGACCTTATCTGGAATTGTGACTGGTGGGTAGTCAGGTTTCTAAGACTTCTAAATGAAGGATCAAGACCTTTTTTTTTATCTTAAACAGGATTACGACATTATAATGACTTTATATACTTTATATTAATGTAAGAAAGTGTGCATTGGAGTGTTTCCTTCCAAAGAGTCTAATAAGTCCCTGAAGAAAATATAATCTACTTTAATATCTACTACAAAAACTGCCTCAGATACAGCCATAAATACAGAAACTAGAATTTAGCAAAAAAAACAAAAAAAAAAACACAACAACAACAACAACAACTCCCAACTGCTAAAATGAGTTAAATGTTTGCAAATCAACTAAAATACTGTCTTTTAACATATGGTAAGAAGTCTTTTATATATAACAATATTTTGAAAAGGTTCAGGAAGGAAGTCAGAAGGACTTTGAGCAAAAAGACCAATGACAACAACAACTCATCTGAATGTATGTTTTTTCCACCATGCCACTGTGACGGCCATCACACAAAGAGGAAAGTGTCTATCTATTCTCATGCAGAATTCTGTGCTCTTAAAATGTACCAGTGGTCAACACATTGCTGTTTGACCTAAAATGTTTTCCCTCAGGCTCAGTAACGACATTGAACAGCACACATTGACAAACACGCCAAAACGCTGCGGAATAGAGACCTGCAGTCATCCTCTGACTCTGACATGATCTAAATTGTAAGGTCAGAGTTTGGCTGCTTTTACAGCATCTCGCTGCCCCCCTCCCCCCCCCGCTCCACCCCTCCCATTGTATACCTTTCCCCCCCTCTTTCTCACTGAAGTGTTTCTACCTATTATGCACAGTGACATTCTTTGTCTGAAGGACACTGGCTTTCAGCCAGCAGCCTGCACGGCTTCATCCCAACCATTTAATGGAGACGATAAAAGAACTTTCCTGTGGCACAAAAGCCCTTATGTGGGCTTTGTTGCAATTAGATTGAGCAGAAAGGCCAGCAAACCTAATAAAAGAGGATTAGGAGAAATGTATTGCCTGGCTTTTTATGTGAAGTGTGACACAGCAACTTGTGGAGGAATTAGTAAGGAGTCTGACCGGCTGTGGATTGGTCAGGGCAGGAGGACAAACCCATGATTAATGGAGTGGTCAAAGGCTACACTTAAAACCCAATTTCACAGGAAGAGACCGATTGGCAGCACAGTAGAGTAGGCTGAAAACATTTCCATGGCCCAGCACAGAGCTGTGTAACAGCTGGGTGCCCCTTCATTACAGAGTGGCTGCCTGTTCTTCAGCTGCAGACAACTGAAGTTTTTTTTAAGGGCTGATTTGGTTTAGGGAAAATACATTTCAGTCTTATTTTGAAAGACAATAAGTTTAAATATATTATACATGACATTTGTCAAACACCGACCGCCTCCTCATTTTAGATGGCCCACCGGAGTTCAGCTTAGAATATGGGTGTCTTAAAATGAAAGTCTATATAGTAGAAAGCCTACACTAATATTTACTAGAAGGTTTAAATGCAGTGGTCAAATCCCATCCATATTGGTGGCTAAATTATAAATCTAATTCTCTAATTTCAATTTTGCTTTTTTTTCATTTTGTAATATTGAATATTTCTGGTTATAGAATTGTCAGCACTAGTAATTAATCCTGCTAATCCTGTTTGGCCCACAACCTAGACTTTTAATGTTGGCTCCATGAGTAAATACATTTGCCACCACTGTTATACTATATTTCGTAAGTTTTACATATTTCCGTTTGGCTTTTGGGAATTGTACAACCAACTATTACAAATAATTTGGTTGCATTTTATGTTTGAGGCTATTCAGGGAATATAGTCTGACAGTAAACAGAGCGAAGGTGGAGTGGGCTGGAGATCTGTCTGAAATGATTGAGAGAAAGAAGACAGAAGAAAGAAGAGATGATGAGGGACACAACACAATATAATTATTAAAACAGCAGGTGCTGAGGTAAAAAAAAAAAAAAACGGGGTCAGTCCTGCATACACGGAATCAGACTGTACAGCTCTAGAGGCAGGAGAAACAACATGTGTGTGAGGAAGAACAGGAAGGAGGAGGAATACAGAGAGGGAGAGAGTTTTGTGTAGGCAGCTACCATTGAACTTCTTCCTAGGACGGTAAAGCCTTCACTGCCACGGGTCCTCAATAACAATCAACAACACAAACGATTCACTTGATCTTTTCCAGGGTTTAAACTGTTCTGTCTTTGTAGCTGCAGAGTAACGTAAGACCTCACAGGTAAGGAAGAGGAGGAGGAGGAGAAGGAGGAGGAGGAGAAGCGTGACTGATGTTGGTTTTATCTTCGTTCCATTCATCACAATCTACTTGTGCTTAGCCAAAAACTTCGCAGCGCAGGCTGTAAAAAAAAGAAAGAAAGTGAATTTATTCAACGTTGGACTTGAAAGCAATGAATTCTCAAGGTGAGGCTGAAGCTTATCTTATCTGTATTCATCACCAAAGAGCCACATACAAAATACAAAATATATTACATATGTATACATGTATTACATTCTGATTTATTCTGTTGTTTTTCTTTATCTCAACCCCTTGCGTGGCCTTATTTGAATGTCACAGTATTCTGGTAGCTGTGCTTCACTTTTAAATGTGACATTTATTTAAAAAATATACAGTGAGTATAACAGTTTTTTTTTAAAAAAATACTTGAGCAAATAACTTTATTGTGAGTTTTTGTCACAGGAAACTGGTTTTAAGAGAATCAAAATAATAGTTTTGGTTAATTTTAGGCTTGTGTATAATCTACATTAAATATTAAATGTTCTTCCCGATTTTATTTTTTTAGCATTTAGTTACGTTTTTTTAATTATTATCTGTTTTAACATGTTTTATTTTTTATTATTAAATGTGATAATAAAATCAATTTGCTTTGTGTTTGACATTTGTCTTCTTCAGAAAAACTTTTTTACTCTTCCTTGTGTTTTCCTCTCACACACTATTTTCACATTCTGAAACGAGGGTTGTCTTTACAAGAGTAAAACCACTGATTTTAAGTCAGGGCAGCGTTTGTCCTTTTAATGGCCAGCAGGAGTCATGTCATCAAGGTCCTATTCATCATAAAATGAGATTCTGCTTAATATCAGTAAACAGACAGCCATCCATTTATTTAGAAATCTTGAAATTCCAGCTACACGTCAACTGTGCTTTCCTCTATATTTATCTCTTTTTTGTCAAGTTTTATTGAAACTGCTTGTGAACCACAGAAAGGTTCACATTTTTTTTTCAGTTTTACTGGGAGAGCAGGCCGGAGGTGCCACACCCAGTTAACACTGCTTCACCCCCCCACCCCTCTCCTCACCATCCATCCTTCAGCCCGCCTTAGACAGCTGTGCTTACTCTGCACTACACACTCAGGGAGGGAGCGAACAGGAGTGATGGAGATGGAGAAAGAACAAGTGTCTGAACACGGCTGCGTTATTTTAATTCTTTTTTTTTTTTGCCCCATCATTCTGGATGACCCTGATACTGACTCATTGATTTAACATTAGTCATTTCTTAAGGAAAAAAGAAAAAGGAAAATGTGGAGGAATAGGTGAAGTTTTGAATAAAAAAGTTCTAATAGAAATCAACATTATAGCTGATATTGTTCTGTTTTGTGGCTTTTTCTTGGTAGTAGCTTTGATTCACATTGCTATTTGTATGGCGTATTTATGAACTTTTCTAACTGATAATGAAAAATTATGAAAAGCTCTAAAATGTAAATACAGTGTATTTTATACATTACCTGGATATTTGAAATGTTTCTGTAAAAATTGGAATTACAAAAGCAAATATTTGAAAGGATGTCTACATGACATTTCACCTTCATTTGGCAGAAGTTGAGGGCCAAATGTAAGATTCAAAGTTAAATATGAATTATAGAAAAAGGCAAAAAATAAACTCAGCATGCATTGAGGTTAGACACCTAATAGTAAACTAAAGTAAAGCTAATTTATTGACCCATGTGTCTGAGACGTGGTGTCTGCATTAGTGTTAGCCCTGTGTGAACGAACGTCTGACCAGAAACTCTAGTATAAATGTGGAAGAATAGACAAAGACAGATTTACAAACGAGCTTGGTTTTAGCCTGAGTGAGAGTGAGAAATACTGGCTCCAGTCTACTCAGAGGCAGACAGAATGGGCTGAGTGATGGGCTGACAGCCAGACCAAGACCAAGTCCACTCTATTGAGCCTCAGAATAAGCCAGAGTGTTATCAGAGGAGGAGCAGCTGGCTGCTGAGCAGGACAGCTGACAGATGATGCTGACGGAGGCTCTACCTGCCAGTGCAGCATCTTCAAACACTTTATTTAAAATCGCTGCGCAGCTAAAGAAGTCATCATAAAGTTGCGTCAGAGCTAAATTTATACCAAAGGTTAAACAGGAAGTTAAATCTTTTTGAATGAAAAGTAAAGAAACTCAAATAAGTGACATGGACATTTAATTTGTGTATGTTTGACTGACTGTTAAAGTTAGAGTAATCGTGAATTTGTACTGCTTGTAAAACTCTCTAAAACTCTAAATCTCACTGTAAATATGTCACATCTACATCAACAAGTTTTCTTTAGATTTTGTACATTTTGATTAGAAAGACCTATTTAGTTTTATTAATATTAATATTTATACACAAAATCATAATTATTCTATTATTCAAAATGTGATTTTATTCTGTAGTTCCATATTTTTATATATATTATTTATTCTTGTTTAAAAGGTTGTGATATATAAATACAATAAAGTCATGATTCTTTCTGGGAAAACAGCAGAATTTGTGGATCTGAGAGTTAATTTTCAAAAGTGATTGAAATTCTTTGAACAAACAAAATTATATTATCCTGATATTGACTGTGAAATCTGAGAGTCTCCAGATGAATTATTTCTAACTGAGCGTGTGATTGATCAACAATGAGGGTCTAAAGGGAAGATGTGTGTCTTCAGTTCCACCTGGATAGACAGAGACCACGGACCTCAGTGGAAACTGGAACCAGAACACCAAACACTATCTGAGTGCAAATGTAAAAGATAGGAACCGGGAAAAAAATATGGACTCTTCTTTCTGCTCAGAGAGTAAATTTCTTTAAGCTCCATTTAAATCTTGACTTTCTAGCTGAAGGAGGCAACTTTTAGTGCTTAATTAGTTCATAAACTACGCAGGGTGTCTGCGGCCCTGGAGCTGGGTCCCCACGGCAGACTGTCAACAGTCTGCTCATTAGAAGAAGCCACTGGTCTGTGTCTGCCGCTCTGCATGGGCTCATATCACAGTCTCTGTGGCTTAGAGGAAGCCGAGAAACACCACACACACACACACACACACAAATGCGAAGAAAAGACCAAATCAAACAAGATGTGATCTTTTATGAGCAGAGGTAGAGTCTGATGGAGTTTATTCCTCTGAGCTGTCGAGCTCCATTGTTTGCAAAATGCACATCAGTGAGTCACAGGGACTGTAGCTCTCACACACATACACATTACACACACACCCACCCACACACACACGCAAATTCCTTTACCGCTATTCTCAGTAGGATTCCATACAGACTTTACTTCATTTTTACCAAAATTCTAACCCAGAAATGGGTTTATGATAAGGCAGAGGTGTCAAAGAATATTTCTGCAATGCCCTCTTGTGAGAAGGAGCTTTTTTTTTTTAATATTGAAAATAAACCAAAATAGGAAATCATTGCATTTTCCCATTGTGGGACATACAAAATATATTGAAATTTAAATAATACGTCCTGCTGCACCTCTCTGCAATAGCTCTGTGCTCTTGGGGGGAGGAGGGAGTTCCCTTGGACTTTGGTGTCAAGGGGACACATTGGAGTTTCCATCAGGTCTACAGTCAACAAGTAACGTGCTGAGGTACTGTGAGAAATAGGCTTGACATGTGTTCTAGAACAGTAGAAGGGAGACACCCACACACATGTCAATCAGACACAGGGAACTTCACCCCCCAAGTGGCGATGCAAAGTACAACCTAAAACTTTTATGATGATTTCCAGGAGGTAATCACAGACCAACACAGACCTTGGTGTACGTCATTGTTCTGGGACTGTTCAGTTTCTCCAAACACTCATGAAGGTTGAGGCTGTAAGATCAACCTAAAAGTTTTTTCCTGACAGCAGGGACTAGTGTGGACTAATAATTAGCACTGGTAGTCTAGTGCCAGTTTATTCCTGGTCCTCATTGCTATAACACTCCTTTGGTGCCATCTCTACTCTCTCCACTACTGTGTACTTATCTCCTGATGTAGAAAAGAAGCCCTATAAAAACTCTATCACCCAAACTTAATTAAAGTTTTTGATTTTATATACAATACACATTTCTTTAATCAATTCTAATTTCTTCAGTGTGTGAGAAGTGGACCTGAAGGAAGACTTCTGACATCTGAACTGGTGTTGGCTCAGTCTGACACTCTGCCTGCTCCCTCGCTCCCTGTGTTGGTCTATTAAGAGTGCATGTAGTTTAAATGAGTGCGAATCACAGGCACAATAAAACTAAATGGCGTTTTGCTGAATAGCTGGGTGATGAGGCGGTGGAAGTCAAATGAAGACGTGGCGGGGGAGCTGCGGTATCACAGCTGCGGAAGGAGAGAGCGAGGGGAAATATGAAGCAGTGATTCTGGATGGGTTCTCGCTTTTCTGACTGAATGTTTGGCAGGCGTGGCTCACTGCAGCAGCACAGAACCAGCTGGCACGGACTGATAGATGGAGGGAGAGAGAGAGGGACAGAGAGAGGAAGAACAGAAAGAACACAGAGGAAGGAAGCAGTGACTTAGGTGAGATAAAGACAAATCTAATGGAGGAAAAATGAAGAGACAAGCTGAAGGAGCTTAAATCAGGGGGAGGTTCCTTGAGGCTACGCCGTAGACGTCCACATTAAATGATAGCATCAGTAATGAGAGTGAAATGTAGCGGAGCTGATTGATCCAGGTGAAGGAGAGAGAGCTCTTGTTCTGTTAATCCTAATGTGAAGATGATAGAAGGAACTACAGGCACACAACGATAATATAGCTGATAGCTAATATAGCTAATGTAGCTGATTAACCCTGAGGAGGCCCAACTGAAATAACAATGTTGTAACTCTAACCAACAGAGTTTCAACCAGACCACAGTGGAGAGCTGCGAGTGTTTCAGTGATTGGTAAAGTCTGTCCAGAGTAAGTGGCTGGGTGGAACACACTGTGTGTTAGTGATAATTCAGTGGTGCTCAATAAGTAGATTGGGATGTACCAGAGATTACAAAGGGAGTGCTGGTGGATCATAAACAATAAAAATAATTTTAAAAAAATCAAATATAAATATAATTCTATAAGCTGTAGTAGTGAATTGATCAATACTGGACCCTACAGCTAAGGTGGATCACTGAGATCACTTTTGCCAGGTCATTTGAATTGGTAGGAAATATCCAGGAAATATAATTGTATTTCCTATACTTTTACTACTATGATTTAGCTTTGTTTTCTCTGATTGCTATACTGTCTTTTAGCCATATCTGCTTCTTTGTCCAACCAGGTTTTTACATGCTAAATATTATGTTATCAATGATTTACCTTTTTTTATCTATTATAGTGTGAATCCATTTGGTTATTTATATACATTTTAAGTCAACTTCTGAAAGTTTAAGGCGTTGTTCCTAGTCCACTCGATTTACATTTTGCTTAAATGGTTGGAATGGAAATAGTGATCAATAAGACCACAACAAATTCCGTCGACTGCATCCTTAATTAACAAACTAATGAAAGTTCAAGAACACTTACATTTCAGTGTTTTTAATCTACACAGTTAGAGCTAGGCCCAGTGAACAGGAGGGGGGTGGGAGTGAACCAGGGCCGTACCTCCGAGCTGCTGCTCTGATGCCACACCTGCAGGAAGAAGAAACACATCAGTGTCAGTGTAATGACTTTGTTTACCTTTCCCAATGATCATAACGGATGCTCATTGTTGTGTGTATCACGAATTGCCGACTCTTCACCGAAAACACACTTGCGTGCATTTTGTGGCCTGTTTAATTCACTGTAATAAATCATGGAAGAGTGGTCAGTGACTACACACATGGAGACGCACGTTGTGTGTTTGTGTGTGTGCGTGTTGCCTCCCCTATCGACTGTGTGTTTCCCAGGCGTGTGGCTGTGATGAGGTCCGCTCTGCGTTGATAATAAGCTCATTAATCATGCGGCCTTACAGCCTGCAGCTCTGCTCTATATCCCGTCTATGATTATCAGTATTGACTGTGTGAGGGAGAAGCAGACGCTGCCTCTGGACCAATGGAGGAAGAGTTTGCTGTGCTGTAAAAGGGAGGATGGGTATTGATTCAAACAGGAAAAGACACTAAATGTTTTGTCTTTGTGATGGGGAAGATATCAGGGGTGCTGGAGGTGACATTACTGTTCAGTTTACTGGTAGAAACTGAACAACCAAGATCAGAGATTAGCAACGACGTAAGGAAAAATGGCCTTTAACTTTTAATAGTTCAGTTTACCATTATGTTGCCATCAAAGTCTTTTTTATTATATATATATGTGTATATATATATATATATATTCTTACAATTAGACTTCTGATATCCCACGGCTACTGTTTAGTTGGAACTAAGCTAGTTTAAATAAACTAGAGTAAGTAAAAAAAAAACACACAAAATTAGCACATATAGCCAAAAGCTATTCAAGTTAAAGTGTGGAAAAGGGCTTTAACCAGTAAGAAAATTCTAGAAGAAAGGCTACATGTAGGCCAAAGGATACCAAACAATTAACTAAACACTGCTAAAGTTAGACACAACCCTACTATACAGTCATTTTCAACAAATAACATCCCTAGCTTCACCTTCAGATAAAATGTGAGTCAAAAAGGAGTTATGGAAGGATAGACAAACAGTGTCCCAGAAATATTCATAAGTCAGGTTAGCTAGCTGAATGCGAAAATAATTTGACTTTTGACTAACATCATGTAAACACACTGACTAAGAGCGAGTGTCTGCGGTTGAATCCTGGCTGACTGTGCATGGTTCAGTCAATGATACCTGTGTGTCAGCAGCTCATACAACCACACTTCAAACGCCTTGAACTACTTCTTTTTATAGAGAGCATCACATCCACCTGGCAGGTCTTTGTTAAAGTCATGCTGAGAGCTGCACTTTGTGTTACAATTATCCCTCACCTCCTCCCAGGAAACCAGGATATGGAAATAGGGCAGACTAAAAAAGACTGGGAAAAGAAAAACAGGAGCAGTGTGAATGCAGGGTCGGGTCAAAATTATCTGTGCGCCTCGAAAATACACGGAAAGACACACACGTACAACACTTGTGTAATCACTGCCTAGTAAGCATCGCCAAGAAGTGAAAAATACTTTTTTTTGGTGCACATTTACAATCTTTTTCGGGAATATTGTCTAACATGACATTGGTCCACAGTGCATAAAATGTTGGGGACCTGGGATCTAGCCAGCTCCAAGATCACCATGAAAACAATTTCATTTTTACTTCACCACTAGAGGGAGACTGACCTCACAGCAAAAAAAGACTTTAAAGATTTTAAAGAAAGTAAGTAGAAAATCTTGCCATTTCTTTGTTTACACACACACACACACACACACACACACACACTCCTGTCACTCAGTGAGTGTGTGTCTTTATCTGCTGTTAACACACCTGCCAGCCTCAGATCCTCAGCCGGGATTGGAACCTCAACTCTCTCTTTCATCACACACTTTGTTCCATCTCTAAGCTGCTCAGCTCAGCATGCGGGATTAGACGCTATGCTAATAAGTGTCCTACGTTCACAAAGACTCTGGAATTACTTTAGACCTTATAAATACCTCACGAATAAACCACCAACGGAACTGTCAACTGTGATTGTTTTCCCTGCTTTTTCTACTCATTTACCCAATGTCTTCTCAAATGTGGTGAACGCCAGGAACTGTGTAGCACAGTATTTTTCAATTCAAATAGCAGATTGCATATTGCTGACATGGTGGTGGATATTGCTCTCTTGCCTGCCAGTGCACTAAACCCCCTGTTGCCAGGAGGGTGGTGTGAAATCCGTTTAGCACAGATTTTTAGCAGAAAGCTTGTCAACTCATTTAAACTGAAAAATGCACTGAAATGAGTTTAAACTGTAGGTGTTCAAACAAACAAAAAACAAACAAACATAAAAGCTCAATATTCTTCCCTCCTCTACCATATGTTTCTTTGTTCGTGTGCAGCTTCCTGTGAAAAAGAAAGAGCCTCCTGACAGTAAACAGAGATGACTGGCCCGTCACGGCCCTAACAGGCGTCAGGAGACATTTTAAAGAGCATCTGGGCAATAGTGTGTTATTTATTTCTTTACAGTGGGAAGAGCTGCAGGTGCTCTTCTGCGAGGTGTGAAAGGTCTGAGGTGTATCTATACGATGCATCAATAGGATGTGGCTAATTCTGCATCAGTGCACTGACAATGTGCAATCAGAATATCAGCTGAGAAAA
The DNA here is from genome assembly GCF_000523025.1 of Cynoglossus semilaevis. Classification (NCBI taxonomy): domain Eukaryota; kingdom Metazoa; phylum Chordata; class Actinopteri; order Pleuronectiformes; family Cynoglossidae; genus Cynoglossus; species Cynoglossus semilaevis. The sequence continues at coordinate 15,993,468 of NC_024319.1, read as the reverse complement.
TTACAGGCCTTGGAGCAGAAAATCACTTGCTTAAAAAAAAATAACACGGAAATGCCTTTGACATTTTGTTAAATGTGCAGAATATAACAGGACACTCACAAACAGTTCTCTACATAAAGAACACTGCAGATGTCAGTAGGAACAGTTTGACCTTAGACTGTTTATAAGAAAGGGACACAGCGACAGACAGAACAATACCAAAGAGGAAGCAAAATATATTAAAGTTAGTTTTTCTCCTGGATGTAACAATTTGAGAATATATTTTGGGTCATTTGTACAGCTGTGTTTATCACCTTGTTGAAGTGTATTTATTTGTTCTTAGGTAGTTCAACATTTGCTCATCTTCTGGTTGCCTTAGTGATCCGTTCAGTTTACTGGTAAAAAAACTGAAAACTCACGATCAGAAAAATATCAAATCTATAAATAAAATAATTCTACAGTATGTAAAGCACACACAGTTCTACTATTTAACCTAGACTTTTCACTGAAGTGAAGTGGTTTATGGCAAAGACTATATCTATTTTATAGCATTTCTGATAAAACTTTATTTGCTTTATTTTTAACCAATTGTTCTTCATCCCATTTCATGGAAATGGAAATTATTGTAACATTTCAATAAACACTGGACTAAATTAGGCTTTTTTATTATTTATTTATTTTTAGTTTTAGTTTAGTTTTATTTTATTTTATCTTATTTTTACAGTTATCTAATATGAAATGTTTGAATTAGGTCCAAATTCTATAGCCAATGTCTTGTTTGGTCATGTAGCTGCAGCTAGTTTTTTTTTTCTTCCAATTTTTAATTTCTTGAGCTACCTTTCCTTTCGTTTATTTCACTAAAAAACAGTTAAAAAGGACATACAGCATGCTAATCGTTGACAGGTTGATCGTTACAGGATTTAATTGCGAAGCAAATCAACACTTACACCTGTGACTCAGACTCATTCAGAATAGCCTACATGTTAGTGATGCATCTCATTAGTCTGCTTTCATTCATCACCATTCTGCAGGAGCTGCTCCTTATCTACATTCAGGTCTGTACATCTGCTGCTATACATCCTACGTGTTCCGGTTCCATTAGACTCACACCATCCATGTAGAGGAATTCTAGCAACAGTTGAGTCTCTGAACTTCCCCTTAATGACCAATGATAATGGACTTTAAAGCGAGGCATCGGTGAACTGTTGCAGCGTCAGTGTTAAAGCCAATCAGAAGTGGTCCTGATGAGAGTGTACATGTGCTGTACTTTAGGTCTATTGTGTGCAGCTGGATGTCAAACAAAGGCTCTGGCTGCCATCCATGTGCCCAAGCTTTGGGGGAAGGGAAGGAGGACAGCGTTGCTCTCTGGTCTGTGTGTGTGTGTGTGTGTGTGTGTGTGTGTGCACTTGTGCATGTGTGGCTTGGAATGGGGGAGGTGGAGTGTTACTGTCTGAATGAACTCCTCCTCACTCCCTCTCCCTACATTCCTTTGTCCTCCTCATCTTTCATCCTACTCTTTTTTTTCCTTTTGTCATGTGTTCACTTCCGACTCTGTGACCCTTTTGCCTTTTACCCTCTTCCTGCTCCTTCTCTCCTCCTGCTCCTCCAGTTTGCCATACGTCACAGCTGTTATTAACCAGCGACAAATCCAAATGAAAAAGTTTACCTTCCATTACAGCTGCTTTGGTGAAAAACCTTTTTCTCAATATGGAAATACTGCGACTGCTGTTGCTCCTGCAGACTGTGTAGGATGCAAATATGTCCAATTCATCTGATTCCGCATGTGCAACCTGTTTCTTTCTTCCAGTGTGTGTGTGTGTGTGTGTGTGTGTGTGTGTGTGTGTGTGAAGTGAGCGTGGGAAGACAATGAAAAATGGCTGATGTATCCTCAGGGAACCCTACCGTAAATTATTCTGACAAATTGGGACTGAGCCTGTGTGATCTCTGGGGCTTTTATCCTGAGGGTGTGTTTGCAGCCCACAGTCAACACGCACACACACACACACACACACACACACATACAAGAGCCGCATCAAAGTGACACATGACAAATAGTAGGTGTGGATGATGGAGTTACTATTAGCCAATAAGCTATTCAATGTATTCAAACAGAGTGAGTACTGAAGTACTCTGCAAGTGCAGAAAGGTAAAATGGGAACAAAGAAATATGAGCATACAGTAAATTTCATGCCCGTCACTTTTATGGGGTAAATTTGAACAATTTGGAGCCTGAAAGTAAATAATAAATCTGTGGCAGGATGGAGACAGAGAGTGAAGGAATTTAACATCAGAAAGACAAAGAAGGAGACAAGGGCTTACCTTACGGACTGCTAAAAGTGTGTGTCTCCGTTCTTCTTCCTCTCTGTCTTCCTCTTTCACACACTCCGTCTCTCTCTCTCTCTCTCTCTCTCTCTCACACACACACACACACACACACGCATTCCCACACACTTACAAATCACCGTGTGAGAAAGGGACTAGACGGGAACCCATCATTGTTCTCCTAACCCCTCCCACACTGATGCGTTACCCTCTGTCTGGATGGAAGCTTGAAGGAAATCAAACACACACACCCACACACACCCACACACACACACACAAACAGTATCTGTCTGGCTAAAAGAACATGCAGCATCAACAGTCCTGCCTTGTTGCAGACTCTGTCTAGTCAAGTAATTCCACTTATACACTTAGCAAAATCACACACACACAAACTCCTACAACCTTACAGCAAATCGCACACAAAGACTCCCACGCGCAGATCCTACGATCATGTGCTGTGAGACACATGCATGTGAGAGCATGTGGTGCCTCTCCACTTCCTGCTCTTCATCATCCAGTCTGTGAATAAACAGTGTCTGCATTTGTGCACCAGCTCCTCTCCTCTCATCCACATCAGTTCTGTACACTATGTTCCAAGACCCGGCTGTTGGTCTTACTCTGCCCCAGGGTCTCTCTTTTACTGCATAGCTCTTCTATGCATTTACATCTAACCAGTGTCACTCCAATGTGCGTGTATGTGTGCATGCACACTATCTCCAAATACAAGCAGAGTCGATGTCCTTTTGTTGTCTGCTCTGCCTGCTATCAGGTTCTGGTAAATCACAGCTGTAGTGAGTGGAACACATTATGCGGTCAATATGCCTCGCACCTTTGCAAAGCACAAGCATTTACAGGAAGGTGACTGTCGGAGGCAAAGTTTGCCACGCTAATCTGGGATTTTGGGCCATATGGTGGAAATAATAGTAAGTGCTCTGGCCTTACAGAAGGAAGGTCATTGGTTTGATCCCTAGTGGAAACTACTGGTGTCTCTGTGTGTGTGCATGGGTTTTCAGGTACTCTAGCAAAGCCTTCAATGCTGGATTATAATCAGTGACTCTATTTCCATTAAATATTAAATATTTATGGAAATAATACGTACAGTAAAATGAATGGCAATGAAATAGTTTCTTTAACCAACCACACCAGAGTCTTCTTGCAGGCTTACTGTTGTGTCAGTGATTTCAGTGATTTGATTGGATGGTCAAAGATCATCAGTGTGTTCACTGCTTCTGTCAAGCGGACATTCTCAGCCTAAAGAGAAATAAACTTATGCCATAAGAAGAAGCTAATCAGAAGTTTAGGTGAATAAAATTAATTTTGTCTTTTTAATAATATTGTATTTTTCTGATGTCATTATTGATGCTTTTTGGTGTACAGTTTGTCATAGCTGTGGCTGAACTGTGGGTTTCTTGCTTTAGTAATGGATTCTAGGATATAACCACTCATTATGCTACAATGCTGCATAATGCTGAAGGTTTCTATAGCACAATGACGTCATTAAGATGTGGATTTAAATACACAGCACTCCACAGGCTTATAGGCACTAGTGAAAACACTTGGTGCACGGGTTGGTGTGCACCAGGGTAACAATGGTTATGTCACACATGTTCAAATGAACCAAATATAACAGGTGTGATCACACCAGTAATGACTGAGTTGGTTCATTCAAGTGGAAATATAGGTGGGAAAAAAAAACATCGGTGCAGACACTAACCTGGACAAATCAAATATGCCAGAATCAAACTCCAAAACCTGTGGTTAAAAAATGTTGTCACTCTACCACTGGACCACAGCTGCCTCCTTGTCATAGTACAATATTGCACAGCAGGAGCATATTCCCGAGTACATCACTTTCCTGTATGTGACAGGATTGGGTGCATTTTCACTGTTACTGCTCTTCATCAACGATTCTGTGAACACTGCACACTGTGTTCCCCTGGGTATGTGTGTGTCCCTGTGTGTGTGTGTGTGTGTGTGTGTGTTCACACCTACTGTGTGTGAACATGAGGTTAGGTGTGAGGATAAACAAACAGACACCTTTTTACAACCCCTGCTCCTGCTCTGCTATCAAGTAGGAAACAGCACTACCATCGGCTCTATTACTCTCTGGGGGCAGAGTGTGGCTACATGTACTTACCCCCTCTGCATTATTGATGGCTGGTAATGGCGCCATTACTGGAGGATAGGAAGCTTCTGGATGTTTTAACAGGGTGCTGACGAGGACACGTCTCTGAATTACACTCGCTCAAAAAAGAATCGGCCCTTTACTTAAAAACGGTTAAGACATGCATGTTTGACTGAACCTTGACATGTCCGTCTAATTGGACCGCTGTCTTTTTCCCAGCGTACCATCACAAAGTTCTAGCTTTGCTACATAGTTAACTACAATCTCCCTTTAGCCTTTTATGGGGTTCTAGCTAGCAGAGCAACGCATGTTATAGCAAATGCCCTGTGATATAACAAGTAACTTGTATGCTTTGGCACACGAGGCTGGACTTCCGAAGGGAGTCAATAAATGCTAGCACCTGCTGCTCGAAAGTTTGGATTTTTTTTTCTAGGTTTGGAGTTGGGACTCTTTTGCTGTGCATAACAAAAGGCGGGGCCCTACAGTTTTAATTCCCACTCCTCAGCTAGTCTAATTCTCCCACAGTTGTCCTTAACATAACCTTGTGCTTCATGAAGAAACCCTTTTAAAAAGTTTTTAACAAAATAGTTAATTTGATCAAAAAAGATTAAAAATGTATCAAAAACTAGCTAAAAGCTTGTCAGTGCTATATTTATTAGAGAATATGTGATAAAATCGCAACAGAAATAATCTTAAATGTTCTCTTCATGTATTTGTCACAAGTACTCAATTTATCTTGTCGATTTGACTTTAGCCAGGAGGCCGACGTAGTATTATTCAATTTAAAATATTCTAAGCCTGGCAGTAAAATCCCTGGTCAAACAGGGAGTGTGTGTGTTTTTAAGATGTGATACAGTAAGACTAGTGCTGGTGTTCCAGTCAGTCCTCTGACTCATTGAATACGTCCCCATGATCCACTCCCCACATCACGGAGTCACAGTCTTTCAGCAGTGAGCACGGAGACTCAGAAGGTTTAATTTGAATAAATGGTTTTACCCTGATTCAAACTAATGTATTTGCTGACTGCAGTGTTAGAATCCAGCCAAGTCGCCACTTTTGTGGCTGAGCAGACCTTGCCTTAATCTAAAAGTGGCACAGATGTAAATCTTAAAGAAAGAACAATCTGCCAAGGTCTGTGTGTGTCCGTGCGTATCCCTGTGTGTGTGAGTTGAAAAGATTAGCTGCTTTCTATTAAAAACAAAGGGAAAAGTGACATGAAAGAAACCATGTGCACACAGACATTTTACTGATGTCTTTTACTTTGTCATTTTGAAAGGATATTTAAAGGTAGCCATTGAACACATTTTCCCACTCTTCGCAGCAGAACTAAATCAGAACTAAATAGATAGAATTAGTGACACATCCCACTCTTCGCAGCAGAACTAAATCACTGTATCACTAATTCTATCTAACATTTTAAACAACAGTATGCCTTTATGACTAGTTGAACAAGTCATTAAGTGGAAAAAAGGGTTAATTAAGGGGAATTTTTAAAAAATATTATTTGCTGTGAAATTCTTGGAATTGCTGAGCATAATTATGAAAAGAGATGCTGACAGAAAAGTCACTGTAAAACAATAATTACGTTTGACTGGTGACTGTCTTTGTGATAGAGAACAGAGAATTTCATTATGATGTGAGTGACAGACACACAGTGAACATAGACTGAGGAAATAGATTTTTACTGAAGGATAATTACCCGCTGTTTTGTCATAAATTCATTATTATGTCTTTTGAATTTTTGTATTTTTAAGCTGCTTTTTACAGAACTCAGCCGCGTTCTATAATCTATGATTTATGTTGTTTTAATATTTGCCTAACTGAATGAGTCAAAACATTATTTGACATATTATGCAATAATAACTTCATGTCACACAGTTAGTGCATATTTCTTGTTATTTGTTCATCGATTGGTGGGTAAATGTAATTGAAACGTTATGAAGCCTGAAACAAAATGTATCAAGGCTGTCTAAATGTTTCCAAACAGCAGAGAAACAATCAGGTAAAATACACTACACACATCTCTGACTAAAGTGAGAACTTTGTGAATAGCTACACATATTTCATAAGTAAAAAATGACCTTGAAATAAATCTCAACATGTTTCTGAAATTCTAAGGAAAATTTGATTATAATAATCATTTGAATTGGGGCTTCAGTATGAATATTTAAATAGCACTGACTCGCCAATATATTGAATTAATTATACTGTGAAACAAAACCTATTGTCCTTATTAACTTGATTTTTATGTCCAATGCGGAGAAAATTTTATTATCATTATAGTATTTTAGTGTATTTGATTTTTTTTTTGGTTCATTTATTCATGGCCAACTGTTTAATCCATTTTTATTTCAACTGTTGGGATAAAATGGAGATGTTCTAAGGTATATATGTAGGGCTGAAAACAAAATAAGATGAAGCAGAAGAGATTCTCATGAAATTGAATATTTTTTAAAAATCCAAATATATGACTCCAAATATATAACTTTAACTCTCTGTAAGTATTTATCATGTTTGAGCGTTTCTGTGTGTCCTCACACGAGCCTGCAGTGGAGAAATACATTTGCAGTTATATTTGTCAGTGACTGCCACACCCAAAGGCCTACACACTCAAACACACTCAGCCACGGGGTCAGTGCTGAAACCCAAGAAGCTGCAGCTCGGTGTGCGATGGTAACTGCTGCATCTTCACATTCTACTCTGCAGAGACTAAATACACAGCTCGTTGCCTTCAAGGCCTGCACGTACAGCGAAGGATGAGCCGACATTCGGCCGGGAAACAATCAAATTACTGAAGTTCCGTCAAACTTTGACGTGGTTCTGTTATAAAAATTTGCACCAACACTTGGTAAAATCTGCCTGTAATAGACACTGCAGTCAGCGCAGGGAGATAATGTGCATCTGTGTCTGTGATGTTTTCCGAATGACATGTCTGCCTGCTGTAATTGCTCTGTTCATTTAGATGTCGGAGTTATCGCTTCCTCTCCTGTATGTAGACACAGAGCGTGCACAGACCTCCAGGCAGCAGAAAAAAAAAAGAAAAAAATCCATGTATATAAAACACATAAGATGTGAGAGTCAGAGCTCAGGGCCATTATTAGAACAACACAGAAGCTGTAAGATAAAGGAGAAGGTGGTTTTCCCTCCTCTCCCTTTATCTTACAGCTGCTGTTCCATCAAAAAAGGCTGGAATATGATTATTGGTCTATTTTTATAGTAATATGGTGAATAAGGTACCTTTCTCGCTCGCCTGTCTTATTCATATTGAGTTTATGTATTTAAAAGCATCTTCAACAATAGTTCCTCTCTCCTGAAGAAAGAAATAAGGAACATAGAAAGCCATGAAAAAAAATGAAATTATAAGAATGTTTAATGATCATTAATTCCATAACATCTGGATTCCTGTAAGAACACGTTAGTTTCCTTAATTTCTCGATGGGAACTCCAGAGACCTAGTTTCTGGCTTAAAACAGCAGCCGATGATATTAACCGACAATTTTAGGAAGTAAGGAGTGTGTGGAAAAGAAGAAAAATAATTGTACAGGTGATAACTGTGAGATGTGTGAAATTATTTTTAAACCCAATAGTAAAATGTTCATCTGACTTATTTTACTTAAAAAATATGCATTTTAGTGAGCACGCTCAAACCAGCAGCAATACAGCAAGAGAAAACAGTAAATGCATAAGGTACTACCTTAATCTTTAGATTTTTGTATTTAATTGTTCACTTATTTATATTAATTTTTCAACTCATCTAAACTTTCTCAAATATGTAATCTGTATATGAGTGGTTCATACCTATGTGAATAAATAAGAATGCAAATACATCCACAATAAAAGAAAAAGAAAATTGACCCCGCCTTTTTCTGAGCCACATCTTAACATTATGGCTGAATTCATTTCCTTCTTTGCAGCCAAGTTGTAATGTAGTTATTTTATTTTTTACCATAATTACACAGCGGCAGAAGGAAACAAGCCACTGTGGGAATAGAAAACTGATCTTAATGATCTCTTCAGACCAGGTGAACTCAGTCCAGGGGGGGGGGGGGGGGGGTACATTAGCTAAACTCCATCATCATCTACGATCTCCATGACAACCTCTTAACACATTGACCCTCTCCTCACCACCAGGACCTCTGTCATCCACAGTCAGCCTCCCGGGGCCTGTGACTGAGCTAATATGGCTGCTGCGGAGCAACCTGTGAGACAGAGATTACCAGCCACTCCTGTCCTCTCCTTAATTCCTCCAGCCCCAAGGGTTAAAGCAGCAAAATCTGAGGCAGCGTCTCACTCTCTCTCACATCCAGACAATAAAAACACTCCATCTCCTTTAGTGGCAGAGTTAAGTAACTCTTCACCTTCTGGCACTGACTTCAACTGGATCTACAGCGTTATAAAGCCAACAAATCCGTTGAGTCCACCAGCATCAAGACTGTGGCGCGAGAAAACTGGTCTCTTCTTCATTCTAGAAAAATCCCTGAACGGCTGGTATAAACCAGTTTAGGGCCAACATTGCTGAGCTGAGTTTAGACGTGAAGCTGTTCATGCCTGTGAATAAGAGGATGATTGTGTGCTCCAGGAATGTGTAGCAGCAGAAACAATGACATATTCAATTGTACAGCAGAAACATCCACAACTTAAAAAATCCAGCAATTTTTAACACACGGTCTTATTCAAGGTCATCAATTGCTGTCAGGGGGAAACACTTGGTCAACGTAGCCTGTTTCATACCACAATTAGGGAGTAAAACAGTGCCGGTGGGTTTGTGCTGTGTTTTTAGTTTACTAATTGCTCAAAATATCCTTGCAAATGCTCTGAATAATAAAAACGCTGCGTAAAGGAAGCCGCCATCTTCTTCTTGATGTTTCACTTCATCACATACAGTAATGTCTTGTAAAGAACTGGTTCATGTTGCATCACAGTTGTAATAATATTTTGAGGCGGCACACCTTATTTTATCTTCTTTTTCCATTCATCTTGATATCCATGAACAAAATGAATACCAAGCCTCTGATACGTCACGCCCTTTTCTTGTATGTAGTTTGTGCCACAGATGTAAGTATTCACATCCACAGTGAAGCCTATTTGGTGCAACTAAGCTAAAAGAAAAGTCAATTCGAGGTGTGGCATTGTACGAGGCCTCGGCTCGGTAATAGACAGAGGCAGTTTCAGTGCAAAAAGTAGAAAGTTGGTATAAATAATTTCACCAATGCCTTGTAACGTCAATTATCCAAGGTTAACGTTTCACCAATCTCTCTGATGCCAACCCTGAGTTAACCTTGAGTGGCAACATAGTGAAAAAGCTAACATCTGCAACAGCAAGATACCAGTTTCTACAGGAATAAACTGAATTACCCGCTAAGTATTACACTAAAGAGATGTTACTGTTTCCAGGTTCATTTCCAAAATGAACCAAGTGTGAAACAAAAAAAGAAAAAGAGAAACCCATCGTATATGAAAAATAACAAGCTTGAGTTTTTGAGTATCACTTATGGGGTAAAAAAAATCCTCCGTTTATCTTCCATCTGCAGGCTGTAGTCTATACAGACTGACATACAGTCTTACAGTATATACAGTCTAAAGTCCTGCCTCAGTAGAACCAAATGTGACAATGCTATGATTTGACCCAAGAAGGTAGAATATACCAGAATAAAAAAACAAGCTTCAAGGCCTTAAAGCATTTTTGTCTCCGGAGCTCAAACATCATATGAAATTTATTCCACAAAATTAATTTTGCTATACAGTTGTTCATATTTACCGACAAAGGCACTACTCATTCTCTCACTTTCATGTTGTATTATTTTATAAATCATTTATACTACACAGAGGAACAAAGCGAGAGCTTCGTACACAGATGCTGAAAAACCTGATATCCGTCTATTGATGCTGCAGGGATTTTTTTTTTTCCGTTACAGCACTTTAACATCTACATTTGGACTGGAGAGAGACTCGTACGTCAAAAATATACATTTACTACACATCCTATACTTCTATGTCAGGATCGTGTAGTGTCTGTTATAATAGGTGTTAAATAAATGTGAGTGTGTTAAATGTAGCCTCTGGGCCCTGCATTTGATAGCACGTATATTTAGATGGATTTTTTTTTTTCTATGTGTGTGTGTGTGCGTGTGTGTGTGTGTGTGTGTAACTTACCCCCAGCTGTCCCTGAGGTTTAAACATGCTCTGACAGTGCTGGTGCTTCTCAGCCTCTCGCTCCTCTCTAGCCTTCATCTACAGTACGGTCACTGTCACTCAAAAAACTCTCTCACTGTCTCCAAACTCACTGCTTTTCTAAACTAACACTTCTGTCTCTCAACCTTTTCCCTCTTTTACCTCTGTCTTTTTACATTAGCTTGTAACATCATCTTAACAACCTCTGCCTTCTCTTTTACTTTCAACCCATCTTTCTTCTCTCTCTCTCTCTCTCCTCCTCCTCCTCCTCCTCCTCATCCTCCTTGCCGTCACCCTCAGCAGCACTCCAGGAGCTTGGTAGTGCTGTCTCTCAGCTGGCACAGAGAACAGGCAGACACATGGGAGGGCTGTTTTGTAATCCGGCAGGTCATACCACCCTGGCACAGGGAAGGGGGGGAGGGAGACGGGGGCTGCTGATAGGATGCGAGGCAGGCTGGTGGGAGGGACGGGAAGGGAGTATGGACTGAGCAGTGCCTATATGACCACATTCCAATCTATACCTTTGTCGCATCCCTGCGTCTGCAAGCTGATGGTCTCTCCCTCTTTTCCCATCGAGGACGGGAGGTCTAGCCTCCTCGCTGCATCCTCGTTTTACATTGAGGCTTTCCAGGAAGGATGAGGAAAGAAAGGAGAGGAAAAAGAGAGGAAGAAGAAGAGAGGAGGACTTCAAGTTAGGGAATAAAAAACTACAGTGGCAGTAGGTGGCTGTGGAATGACACGTAGTAGTAGTTGTTTTTAAAGACAACTGAGAAGAGGATGTGAACCCAGACAAATGCTTTCTACAAGTACATCACAAAGGGACTGCTTGTGAATCATGAGCGATTAACATAAAATAAATTAATATATAATAAAATTGAAAGCCTATAAAATTGGTGGACTATGTATAAAATGTGTTCACTTTATACAAGTTTATATATTTTTAATGTTTTCAATGAAGGCAGATCACTTTAACCTGGTCAGTTGAACAGTAGCTGCCGAGCCAAAAAAAGTGTGGATACCCGTCTCTACTTATGGTTAAGAGATGCAACACTTTTGCTAATCACTCAATAAGAAACAAAATGTAAAAATACAAATACTGTCTCTTTCAAAATATTAAAGAGCGTTTAGTACAAAAATATCAAAGACTGCTGAAAATGTGTCAAAATACCAGCTAAAAGGTAAATAAGAAAGAGCAGAAAAAGCCAAAAAATAGAACATTTAACATTTGCTCAGAACAGATAAATGTCAGCATATGCTTTGGTTATGACAGTTTCTATGATCCAGCCTTAAACAGCAGTATAAATGCAAAGTACTCTGTTAATAATCTGGAACCTAACTATGCCAGTGCCAATCGAAGGACCACTGCCTATTTAAATGTGTCCTTAAAGTAGCAGCAGCTCTTCAGAAATCTACATGTGGTCAAATGTTAGCAAAGCCATAAAGCATTAAGCTGTGTAATTCATTACTATCACTATTATATACAGTTTCTGCTACCATTAGTACCATATACTGCTATTACACATGCTTGCTATGACAACCCAATTTTCCTTCAGAGATGAATAAAGTCATCTATCTGTCCATCTCATGTTTTGTGCATCTCTCCACATTTTTCTCATTATTATGTAAAAATGTACGTTGATGAGGCCATTAGCCGGCAGTAAACCCACTCCCCTGCCTGTGTTATGGTTACTTAATAAGATAGCTGCTATACAACTTAGCCATTAGAACAATGCTAATGGGAAAAAGAGAAAAGAGCAGCGAGACGTGGAAACATTGTGCTAACAGTAATGACAGAGCAGCTGATGGTGGGCTGTTTGTGTCTCCGTCTCATATTCACCATTTGTGGCTTTTATGTAAAAATGAATATGCCATTAAAATGGTTTGATAGGCTTCACTGTGTTTGTGTCTTAGAAATGAGCACTAAAGACCTTCACTGTCAGTCTAGAAAGAGACGAGAGAATACTGTCTTACAAATTACAAACCCTTTAGCTTAATCAAACTTGTTTAAATACTTTACGCCCAGGGGTAGCTATAGAACAATATATAGATAAAAGGTAGTACAAAATACACCAAAGCGGAAAGCAGCTCATGGCTAATTTAAGGTTAGCCTAGAAATGAAGTTATCTATAAGGTATCTTAGTGTTAATCTGCAACAGTTGTCCATAAACTGTTCAAGAACATCGCATAAATAACAGGTTTATATTTTGACCAAAAAAAAAGAGGTATAATTGCAAATGGCTAGTCTGCAAAATGCAAAAATATTCTTAAAAAAAACCTCAGGTTAATCCAGAAATAACTACTGCAGATAATTAACATAGCGAAGTTAGCCGAGATGCTATTAAATGGTAATTGCAGTTAGCTAACTGCAAGTCAAGTAAAAGAAGTTAAATTATCAGTTGATTTTAAGACATTTGTCTAGTTTGACTTTTGGGACAACAAACAGATAATACTGTAACATCAACACATTGAGATGTGTTAGGTTTTTGCCGTCCTCCATTCATAATGGTTCATAGCTGAAATCTCAAAGTGTTACGTATTGATGTGCACAAAGGGAGAAACTGAAAATAAGATAATTACAGAAAGAAATTAAGGCTGATTAGTGCTATTCATCAAGGTTGAGTAACCCAGAGAGAGGCTGAGTCATACAGGATACACAGAAGGAGGAAAACCAACAGAGTCTTCAGAAAGCTGATGTTACCATCGTAATGGTAAAATATTATGGGTGAAATAGACATCTTCATCTCTGTGTAGGTTGTTACCCTAAAAATACTAAAAGGTACAAGCTGTAAGAAGAGAGGGAGAAAAAAAAGTGAAAATTCCTTTCTTGGCCTGAATCGTGTCAATCCCACTCTGCTCTACTGTGTAATGTATATTAAAGATGAAATAAAGCCAACAGTAGGGCGTCTTTACCCTGCCTTTTTGTTGATCAGCCAATAGGGGGCAACCTCACTGACATGTAACTCAAACTTAAAAATATGTCTATTTATTCATCTTGAATAAGTTACAGTTAAACTGAGAGTCATCTAAGCCATTTAAGTTATAAATTACATATTTTATAAATTATATTTTATAAATTATATCATATAATTCTTAAAAAAATAACTACAATTAACTACAAATACTAAGAGCAGCTTTTGGATTGTCATTAAGGTAATATAAAACAGAACTATTACAGTGTCCAGTAAAATATTACTCCTCCATAAAAACAACCTTTCAACAATGCATTTAAAAATGTTATATGAATCAACCGTGTTTTATTGGTTGCGGTACTAAATTACTCTTGTACGATGCTGTGAAGTAAAGAAAAACAGCCTGACTAAGAGCAGATTCTGTGGGTTGGATTTAATGGTCAGCTGATGTAGGTGATGGGTGCCATTGGCTTTGCACAAGATCATTTAAGTATTGGAAACATCTTCTTTCAAATGTGCTTTATGACTGTTGTGAAAACCACAGGAATGAATAAATGATCGTTGCTGGAAGTGCAGCAGCACAGACCGCAGCTACAGCGTGACCGCAGCAGTGGTATGATGGTAAAGGTAGTAATGTATATGGTGTATGACAGGATATGATACATATTTATACCATTCTTTTTTTGCATTACACTGGGCCTCGACAGACATCATATTACATTACATTTCATTAAGTTACTCAAATTATACATTAGTTGATATAAAGTATTTATTTGTTTTTTTAAAGAGAACAATCAGATAACCCATAGACTGCACAAACCCACAGTAGCTGTTCTGCAGTACACCTAGGGGCCACAAACCTGCTGTTATAGATCTCTGACCTAAATGTTTTCCCTCCTCCCTGTGGAAACATTTTCCACCAAGTTACAGGATGAGATTTATATAAAACAGTGCTGTACCAGCACACTTGGATTATAGAACAGGGCTTTTTAATTGTGCATTTAGCTACAGTCACAAGCCAGAGAAGGGAGCATGAATACCAAACAGTGGAAAACACAGAAACACTGCAAAGATTGACACAGAAGTGAACACTCTGTACAACAAAGTGGTGTAAACCTCCAAACCAGGGTGGCTGTGACCATAACATCCCCACAAAGCTGCAGATGGACTGTTCCTGCATGTCTGAGTCTCCACTGTCATTAATACGACAGATGCCTGCCACCAACCCTCCACTTGTGATGTCCATTACCTTCTTTCACACTGGTGAGTCAGACTCTCCCCCTCTCTCACCTGCACCTGCTGTTTCTCTCTCTCTCCTCTGTCGCCATCTAAAAACACCAACCTCTTCATCTAGGTGCTGATCAGTGCAGCTGTCATAAGACATTTTGGCACTGTCACCGTTATCAACGTCATCATCATCATCACCACCAGTAACAGAAGCAGCATCATCTATGAGTCAGCCTGGTCAGCATGTCAACACACTGGAGAACAATAATATGGTCAGTTTTGATTCTGTTGTAATTAAATATCTGTAGGACTTCACTTTACTGAGAGGACAATTAGGTTCTGTTCAAAGGGAGCAACAGGATCAGATTTGTCCTCATGCACTCATCTCTTGTGTTTAACATGAATGTAGCCCACTGGGATGAGGTTCCATTTAACACTTTTTACATTCACTTTTAATAATGACATAAACTACCAAATATTTGTTCTTTTTTCAATTTTTGGCATTTTGCCAAATATTTGTTCTTTTTTCAATTTTTTGACATTATGGCAAACCATACATACTGAGTAACACAACTAAGCCTCCAAAGAACAGGTTTTGATGGGTATCGGTACAAAACAACCTAAAGTAAAGAGCATATAGAGCAGTGGAAGACTCTAATACCACAGTTTGTAAAAGTCATTCAGTGTCACCTGCTGTGGGAGCCAATCCCAGCGGACCACAGTCAAATTAGTTCACCTCATTTCTAATCTTCACGTCCTTTAACTGTGGCAGGAATTGAAAGAACGTGGATGAACTCACACACACAGAACAAATACAGCTCACATGGAAAAAGCCAAGATGGCACTCGGTGACCTTCCCACTGTGAGGCATGAGCGCTATCCACTTCACCACGAGCTGGTCATAAAATTGAGTGTGACTGTATTAAAATCTACTTGAAGCTGTCGCTGATGGAGTTCAGGAGTCTTAGAACAGGCAGATGAAATGAAGAACTAATTCTGCAGTAATGACTAAACATCAAAGCAGGGTTAGCAGGTAAATGAAGCAGGAAACAGAGCAAGCGGCAAGACAAGCACATAACAAAACAATTCCACACTGACTGAACAAATCTCTGAATTCAAATACAAACTAATTAAAAGGGGAATAAGCTGCAAGTGCAGAGATGATGAACGGAGACTGGAGTAGGAAAAACTGTGGGACTGTAGGAAGGAAGGGAGGGAGGGAGGAGTGGACAACGAAAGAAAGAAAACAGGAATGAGTAAATGGGAAGAAAAGTAAATGGAAGAAAGAAGGTAGAACTGTAGGGAAGAAGGGACAGAATTAAATAAAAGACAAAAGGTAGGATGAAAAGAAAAGAAAAGTAGTAGTAAGGAGAGGAAGTAAAGAAAGAAGGGAGATAAATGAGGAAACTAAGGAAAGAAGAACAACAGGTAGCAAAGGACATTTATAGGAGGGAGGAAGCATGGTCCTAGCATATACTGTAGACTGCAGCAAAAATGGTACATCAACACGTGTGTGGTTTTTTAGTTCTGTACATGTTCGTGTGTGTGCTTGTTAAGCAGGCAGAACCCATGTTAATTAAACAAGTCCAAACTTAAATCATGCTGAAAACCCAACAGGAAACAGGAAGTCTTAACTCAGGGAAAACTGGCCATGGAGGAAGAGAGGCGGAGGAAAAGAACAATAAGTACTAGGAACAGACCTGCAGTACTGGAACCACGACAATGTCACAGGAACAACAATCACAAAAGGGGTGGGGGTGTTGAGGGAGAGGGGGAGAGAGAAAGAGAGAGGTGTACTTACCCAGGGCACCAGGTGAGAGGAGTGAGACTAATGAGCAGGGAGTCACAGGACCCAGGTGAGGATGATGAATCCAATGAACCCAGGAGACACAGACAGAGACACAGACACATTTGACTTGATCTACAAAACAATATTTTTCACTTTTATACTGTCTTGAAACAACAGCTCATACTGAATGGTGGACTTCCCATCTTGACCTTCTGTGTGCAGTCTATGGAGGTGTTTCCCATCAGGTGCAGTTTCATCAGTTTGTAACAGGAAGACTTAAGTGAAAGATGACTGTGGATGACAGACTGGCACCACAGAAAGGGCTGAATCACTGCAGTGAGTCTGCGGCCAAACACGTACTCACTCACAGTCCAAACTGTTCAAGTATCTTCAATTGAGCTGCCTTTTAAAAACTAGTGATGTAAATATTAGAGTGAGTCAGACAACCCTTTGTAGGGTCTGAGGTGGCCAGCAGTAGAAAGTACTAGAAGAAATACTATTACTCATTTTAGTGGTAATTCTTCAGTAACATTGATTCATTTAATTGGCCTGGAGCTGGGGTAACTTTTTTTTTGGTTCATTATGGCTAATGTTAGGCTAACTGAGAAATATGTTTCTCTAAGATTTTTTTCTTAAATCGCTATAACTGTTTTTAGCATTTTAATTTAGCATTTAGCTTCTTCTCCTGAAACACACTATTCTGCCATGCTAACAAATTTGCTATTTTTTACTACCATTTATTGAATATGCAATTGATTTTTAGGGCTTATAGTATTTAGCCACTTGATGCTAACATCTAATAATCTGGAATTCAAGATTTTAAATCAATGTTTTTTTGTTTGTTTGTTTTTTTTTTTTGAGTGGTGGCATGAACAAATATACAACCCCCCCCCAAAAAAAAGTAGCTGTGTGTGCTATCAAAACCCAAACAAACATTTCACGTTATGTTATTTATGCTAATCTGTGACTACTTAGACAGCTTATGTGTGAAAAAATATTTTTAGGACACCATAAATAAAATCAATAAATGCCAATAATTCCCAACAGGAATCAATAAGTCAACGCAGCAGCAAACAGACCTTTCTCCTCTGTTGTTTTCCTCTTTCAAATAAATCATAACATTATACGTTGTAGAATTATGGAGAAGCTGCTGTCGCGAAC
Source organism: Cynoglossus semilaevis (assembly GCF_000523025.1). Taxonomy (NCBI): domain Eukaryota; kingdom Metazoa; phylum Chordata; class Actinopteri; order Pleuronectiformes; family Cynoglossidae; genus Cynoglossus; species Cynoglossus semilaevis. Next base: position 15,975,785 of record NC_024319.1, on the reverse strand, counting down.
GTAAACATGACTCATGTTTATGGCAGCAGCAGTCATAAAGAGCAACCCCACGACAGCATCACAGAGCAGGAAACCAGATCATCAGGTGTACAGGAGGAGGATAAAAGAAGGCAAGTTCAACGGAAGAAAGAATAAGAGTATGTACAGGGAGAGGGGAAGACAGAGGAAAGGAGAGACAGGCAGTGGGAGAGTGGGGGAGGTGCAGCAGCATCGGCAGCAGCAGACCATAGGCTCAAACTGTCTGCCATGTTTAATTGCTGTAAAATAGGCTGTAAGCTTCTCTTCCCACCTACTCTTAGCATTGTTAATATGCTGTTAGCCTCTCCACCTCCTCATCATAGTCACAGTCTCCCGACACACACAAACACACACACACACCGAAACACTAACACACAGGGTTTGGACAAATAGAAACTAAGATGCTCATTGTGGAAACTGGAAAGGGTCAGATTTACTCACTTGGACTTTTTGCACTCACACACACACATACACACATACAGGCATTCAATTGCTCCCTGCATACAGTAAATGTCACCAGTGAATATACTGTCAGACACTGAACAGGCATGTAGACATGGTCAAGATGATCTACTTAAGTCCAAACTATAGGGATAGGGAAGACATATCATTTGGCGAGGCACAGCCAAGATGGCTGATCTCTGTGCATCAACATCGGGTGGTTTACCAAACAATCATCAGTAGGATTTACAAGAAATTGTACAAAAAAAAAAAAAAAAAGAGCTTCTATACAACGAAGTCTGCAAACAATTGTTTCTGAAAACAAAATATGTCCGAATTTGAAACATTTGGTCAGCAGCAGATGTCGACCAGACTGGAGATGGTTTGTGTACAGTGAGAGAGGACAGGAATCAAAGAGCACAGCTTACACAGAAACGATGGTGATGTGGCCACGCTGGTCACATTGGCATGTTTGAGAACTCTATCAAACATTTATCTGATAAAAGAAATGTTAAATAAACATTAGGAAATGATCTAAAGACTTTTGTTGCTTTATAGTAATGCTCAAGTCCACATTTTGGATTTTTTAAATGAAACTATGAGCCCTCCTGGAGAATATGTCACCTGTATGTGGTGGATACAACAGAATATTTTTAGCATACTTTAGCTCCCTCAGAACCATTTCTGCAGAGCCAACGTCAGTATTGCTACCAACTGTCGGTCCCTTTATGACCACACATTTACTGGCAACTTCCAGCAGAATAATGTCACGCTGACATGTCATTTCTGATTGGTTTCCCAAACATCACAGTGACTTCACTGGATCTTTCTGCATCATGCTGACTTTTGTCCGTTTGAACGAAAACCTCTGTAAATGTATCCCTGCAAATTAGTGCCACAAAATCTACAGCAGTTCTGGTGTGGGGTGTACCTAATAATGTATATGTGTGTGTGTGTGTGTGTATTTCCTGTGTGGAATTCTGCTCCAGTGAAGCCTTTGTTTCCTGAAGCTGCAGCATCGTTTTCTATAAAACTACACTCAATTTTAAGCAAACGTTTGTGTTCTTTTTTTTCTCCCTCCCTTTCTCTTTCTGCCTTAAACGTCCCCTCTCCCAGCCTCCCACCATCCATCCCTCCCTTGCTCCCACTCCCCTGCATGTTAACCAAGCCACAGGATGCTGAAGGCTTTAATCAGAACAGCACAATGCACACAGCTCTCTGTGGTGATGATTGCTTTCACTTCCTTTCGATCCTTTTGCTTCTCATCTGTCTGGTCACACTTCCAGCCATCTGAATTTTTAACTTCAGATCATCTTTCATCTCCTGCGGCTTTCTGAATTAGACAAATCTCTACGCATGAGGTGGGGGGTGGTGGCAAAAACTAGGGCTGTCAATTGATTAATTAATATATTTTTAATCAGATTAATCACAGGGTAGCTGTGGATTAATCACAATTAATCGTGAACAATAAGGAATGTAATTGGTCGTGATTGATTGTGATTAATTACGATAACCCAACAATCCTATATATGACCAAAGAAATCTGTATATTGCTAGAAGAGAAAAACAAAGAAAAGCAAACAGACCAATCCAAATAATGGAAAAATTAATACAGAAAATTTCAAGAAAATATGCAACAGTATAAGCAGAAAGTTGAATTTTGTCAGAAAGGATAATGGCCAAACACCTTCCTAATAATCACACATTAACCCAATGCTTTCAACCTTGGTCTTTGTAATAGTTAAATATTGAAGGGCACAGCCTTAAGAAGAACACTTCACATCTTCACTCCTTACTCCATTTTGAAATGTTAATAAACATTTACCCAAACATGGACACAAATCTGCTTTATAAAAGGGAAATGATATAGAAAGATAAATATAGATCCTGGTTGGAGAACTTGCTGTATTAGAGCACACTGAGTGTGATTGACAAGCCAGACGAGAAATTGTAAATTTTTTCCATATAAATGTAACTTTAAACTTGTAGTGAAGCTATAAATACATTGGTGTTTTTAACTTAATACTAACTTTTACTTTGTTATATTGGCCTGCTTTTAAAAATAGTTATTGATGCTATTTTCAGACATCACAGAAGTCACAGAAGCTCTTTAGAAGCCAAGTCTGGTGCTCTGACATATTCTGAAACTAAATGTGACAAAGTATTTAATAGAAAAAAAACTGTCTTTATGTTCTACTCATAATAACAGATGAATTATTCACTGGTTTGTCTGATCACTGTTCACCCTTGTGTACTTGTGTTTTATGCTGCTATGCTATTTGTGTAAATAACCTAGTGATTTCTGTAGGAAAATTGTAAAAGTTGATATTATTATTATTATTATTATTAATGTAACTACTACTTCTAATAATAATAATAATATAAATACACTGTGATGACCTAATACCTAAATACTCCTTAAAACACAGCATTTTAATACCCTAAAGTATTTCCCCATTGTCTTATTTTACCCATGTTTGATGCTCGGTCATAGGGGAATCCTAGGTGAAGTGATTTGGCACAGTTGTTTTGGTTCCCCTCCTGATACTACCCAACCAGGGAGCAAAAGGCATAATCTGATCCAAAATCTTCTGCTGGTCAGACAGGAATCCCACCACTGTGCCACTTTAGCTCTGTGAATAGTTCACAAAGCTTTGCCTAAAACCAAATTTCAGTGTCATCTTGACAAAACGTTTCCAAGGAGTAACAGTTGAAATGATTGTGTTCAATCGGTACATATCCAAAAATATGCAAAATTCAGAGCAAAAAGCAGCCGACTAGTTTGCCATCGCTCCAAAATCTTTTTGTAGAAATGTAGTGCTGCTTCAACCGTCAGTCATTTCAAATTCAAATTCGAGGCACTGCTGACCTGATAGGAGCTTTTCATTGTGTAACTGTCTCCATGTCACACTGTTGTGTGTAGGTGTTGAAACATTGTCTCTGTGGCTGCGTTAGATATATGGTAGGTTCACTGCATACAGGAATAGTTCTGCATATTTTGACTGTTGAAAAACACAGTCAGACGAGATAACAGGGTACACGCAAACATGGGTGGTGTGTTTTCTCGCGCTCACATTATGGAGTCAAATAAGGGTCACAAGAGGTTTTTATTTATTTATTTCATAAATAATTTTAGAGGCTAAGGTTGTGTAATAGGCACTGTCAGGATGTAAATCAGAGAGAAACACGTGTGAGTCTGAAAAAACAAGCCTAAAACTGCTCTTAAAGTGACATGGAAATAATAAACAATTAAAAGAACATCAAGTAACTAGCCAAAATTGTATACCAATAAAGGCATAAAATTCGAGATATTAACCGTTTTCCCGATATCCGATAAGTCAATATTGCCCAAACACTTAATTTCCGATTCCAATATCAATTAATAATTATTTATTTATCTGTAGAAATCACTGTATGAGATTATTATGAGTAATTAAATGAGCTGCAATGCTGCCATCTAGTGATTTTCACTTTAATATGCAGTCGTTTATCCCCAAAACTATTTTTAGGGCACACACCATTTGACAAAACCCAGGCATTTGGTTATTGGGATTTCATTATCAGAGGAAAAAAACAATAACAATTCTTACAGCTATATGCTAATATCAGGCCAATAATATCTGTCTGCTGATATTGTCGGACATCTGTACTAAAATGTATTAAAATATTGGATACCAATAAAGTTATCCTGAAGTACTGGGTCATAGCTAAACTAATGTTAGCAATGCTAGCTTCCAATTTAACGAAACTAAATAGTATTAGTCAAAAACAACCAATATGTAGCTTATTTAGAGTGTTAGCATTTCCAGCTAAAAAAGCTGAAAGGTCAGCCAAGAAGACAGCTTGAAGCAAAAATGTCAAAGCAAATATACTGTAGAAACCTGTCCACATGCCACAATTGGCCTTTGGACCGTACTTTAAACATACCCACTGAGAGGGAATTTGTAAACCGAAAAAATCCTGGTATTATTTATTTTTGTACCTTTGAAAAAAATATTAGAGAGAGAAACTTTTCCATTTATACATCAGAGGGCTCTGGATTTATTTCTGCTGATTTGTAAATTAATCATCTGAGATCCCCCGCCTCGGAGAAGAAGAAAAGAAACAGTTTCCGTTTCTTTGTTGGGCTGTTATTGTGCTGCATAATGAGCACAGCTTGACTGAAGAGCTGTGAAACACCAATGAAGCACAGGTGACTCAGAATGGAAGAAAATACTCCACAGAGAGACACAAAATATTCTCCCACAATCCCCTTTTTGAAGGCGGGCCCTCGAACAGCGCACTAACAATACGGTCTAAACACCGCTGCTGGCTTCAGATCCAGCTGCTGGAAAATGCCTTATTGCCTCGGTGTCTGCTAAAACCCTGTCTGCGCACAGTGAATGTGCTGCTGCATTCAGTTTCTTTTCCTTTTTTCCCTCCCTCACATTTCTGCCTCACAAATCTTAGCCGGGGTTTGCATTATGTGATGTGAGGGAAGATAAATGAGACGTAGGGCTCATCATCAGTGCTGGGGCCGGTGCCACTGCCTCCACTGTGCTGTGCAGCAGGCACAGGGAGAGAGAGCCAGGGCAGCTACTTGGCTGAAATTATGGGGCTATTGATTTTCAAAAAGAGAGCAGCAGAGCAGGACTAAAGGCAGGAGAACTCCCTCTTTATTATCTTACACAGTCTGCTTACACTCCCTCCTCCCGTCTCCTCACTTACTCCCTTCTTTTCTACCTCCATCCATCTTTTCGTTTTTCTTTCTAGCTCTATTTGTCTTCCCTCTTTGGTGTTCACCTGAACATAAATCCTGATTTAAAAAAAAAATCTCTTTTGTTTTGCTTAAAAAGGGAAGTATTTGTTTATGATGATTGAATGATTATGCTATTTTGTTCCATCAGCATTTAAACATACACTCTGAAAAAAGATTTGTTGGCTCAAAAAGAATCCCCAGTTCATCATCAAACTGTTTATTAACACACCAGTCAGTTTTCTCTCCTGCCAGAACACATCTCAATAGTATTCCCTCCATAAAATAAACACCATAAACACTGTGAAACACTTTAAAGGTATTTTTAAATTATAGGGGGCGTGGGGTGTGGGGGGTCAGGGGGGGGTGGTCACTCATCATGTCACTGTTAGTATTCCCACCACCAAAGTCACTGCAACCCTCGTGTTGACCCATTAGGTCACCTAGACCCAAGGTGCGTTTGTGTTTGTGTGTGTGTGTGTGCGTTTGTGTGTTTGTGTGTGTGTGTGTGTGTGTGTGTGTGTGTGTGTGTGTGTGCGTGTGTGTGTGTGTGCATAGTCCTTTACTTGCAAGGACCTGGGTGTGTACAGAATGTGAAAGACAACGGGAGGGTTAAAGAAACTGAAGTGGGTTGAAGACAAAAGTGTTTTGTGAATTAAAAAAAAAAGTACAATTGATTTGAAAATACACTATATTAGTGTGACCAAAACAATGCATCTGCAGCATGTCTGTATCAAGTGGCAAAATCAGTGAGAAGCGTTTGTTCCAACCCGATTGTCTGTATCCTCCCTGATACTGCATAACACACAGTGACAGAGAGAGAGAGAGAGTATAGAGTTCAGCAGCCAGAGTAATTAGCTTTAATGTGTCTAAATCATTAGCGCAGGAAAACTGAATAATGTTGAGCGGCAGCAGCTGATGTTTCTCTTTAAATCAACGCAAATACTTTTAATAATACAGACATAAAACCAACGCGGCTCTGCGTACATTCAACTCTGCTTCCGGATGATTCAGCTGGATCCACCTGAGATTAATTGTTTGTTGATGAGTTAATTTAGTTCTACAGTAAACATAATAGCCGATTCGTGAAATAAAGGACGACGGTGGAGCAGCGCTGTAATTGTTTTTACCGACAAAAGAAAACACAAAGGACTCATTCCAGCGTTGTGTGAGTCATTGTTACATTAACAAGCACATTTAAAAGTACAGTGCAGTGAATGCAGAGCTGTTGTTGAACTCAAAACAAGAGCGAGTAAAATTATAAATCTAAAAATGATTATTATTATTTTCTGAAAGTGGAACTTAATCATATAGTTAACATACGTGGGGGAGGAAGGGGGGTGTTTCAAAATGCCCAAAGTCTCAAATATATTTATTTACTAATTTTTTAGCACAATGTCCACAGGCTCAGACATTCAAAGTATAAATCTTTTTCTTTCTTTTTTTTTAGCATTTCCAGATTCAGGCATAACCACAAGCAGCTCATCTCCCTCCATCTAGCACTAGTCTTCTCCACTTCCACCATCCATTATTAAATCCACCGTATCTACATCTTCCTCCTTCCTTCTGCCTCCAGTCCTGTCAAAGCAGGATTTACCACAGGTCAACAGAGCTTTCCTCTAAATCCTGCTGCTACCGTTCTGTTACTCATCACTCTTGTCACCGTCGCCGCCCTTCTCTTCACCTGTATCGTCTATCGTTTACACGGTGGATCCCTAGTGTTTGAAGTCGTCCACTCATCACTGTGCCTGTAGCTGTAGCACACTCTCATTTATACGCATCAGTCATGAACCTAAAATATTACTCCTTACAACGTTTATCATTCGTACGGTATTATGATTACATTTCAAAAGCAGCACTGGCCTAAAGCCAGGGGTAAATCCACGGTGGTCAGGGAGGCTTTTCTTAACGTCATTATCTGTAACAGAAACCCTTGCAGCAGGTTTCTGGACTGGGCTCAGTGGTACACTCAGGGTGACATACTTCCACATTGATCAGTCCATTAACACTGATCCCACTATAACAGGAAAAGGATGATAGTAAAACCCATTTTCCTTTAATTATTATGGCACTATAAGACCCCCTCCACCCTTAGTCTGTTCCACACCCCCATGGCTTATATTACACACACACACACACACACACACACACACACACACACACACACACACACACACACCTTCCTCCAACATCCATTTCCTTCCCGTCGTTTGCTGCACTCTTTAGTTGGGGCGTGTCCACCAATCCCAGCGTCTGGCTGGGCTCTTGGTGGGTTAACGGCACTCAGCAGCAGAGCTGTCCAGCCAGCACTCTCCCTCATTAGCCCCGTGCCTCTTCTTCCTGAAAATGCACTTTTAAAGCATCTTAATTGCATTGGGGAGATAACCCCGTGGGCACCAGACAGGAAGCCTTGACCATATAGAGCTTGACGGGCGGTGTGTGAGAGTGTGTAAATGTGTCTGTGCGTGTACGAGAGTTTGTGTGTCTGCGCGTGGTGCGATGGGTTAGGGTTTAGAGCTGAGGTTCTTTTCGTCAAATCAATGGCCCATCCACTGGCTAATGCAGCTCTGGGCAACTCTTCAGGAAGCATTAAGACTATTAGTGCAGGTCTGGCAAGACACACACACACACACAATCTTATAGCCAGAGAGAGAGGCTGTGCGCACACACACACACACACACACACACACACACACACACACACACAGTTTGCCATATGTGTGAGACATGCAGTGAAAAAAACAAGCAATTGTAATGGTGGTAATAAACACACAATTAGAAGTGTTTCCTCTCGTTGTACCAGTAGACCCTGTGAACTGTTCACTGCAGTCATTTCACACCTCTTTAATGCCTCACACTACAGTGTAAACTGTCCAATTGCTGCGTTACAGTCCGTTACAGGACCAGTGTGGAACGGTCAGAACTGTGTATTCTTGCTTTTTAGACTGGGTTCTAAAACCGTGGTTGGTGTTTTTTATTTCATTTTTAAGTGTGTGGGGTCAGTGACACTGCACATTTGGAATTTGGAGAAAATGAGCATGAGATCAATAACATATATATATATATATATATATATATATATATATATATATTGCGAGTGTTGAATTTGGAGAAAATGAGAATGAGATATATAACATATATATATATATATATATATATATATATATATATATATATAGTAGTATTTGCATATATATATAAAAAGTCATATGTTCTGTTTGAGTATGAAAACACCCCAGGAACACGCTGCTAACAAAAACTGCTCATTTGTTTTAAAAATGTTTTAAGAAAAATACAGATCAACAACAAATAATACAGAGACCCGGTGCTGTTGGTGTCAGCTGCTCGTGCTGCCTGTGGAATGCACAAGTCAGGCAATAACGTCTAATTTGCCAAAACATAACAACATTAGCCAGAAAATGACAACATAATTTTCCACAAACAGCTAAAACCCTACAAAAATAGTTACATTTGAGACCATTTTTTGGGGCAGAACAGCCTTCAGTAGAATCATCGTGTTTCTGTTAATGTGATTCCACAGCCCTGAGAGTCTTAGTGCTGCCTACTTCACAAGATAAGAGGAAGCAGAGCTGGTGTTCTCTTTCATGGTAAAGACACTGCACACATTTTCTTAAAGCAATTAAAGACAAAAGGGCGGCAGATCAGTGATGCCGGCGTCACGCCCTGCACGTGGAACCTGTCGACTGGACTAGACTAAAACAAGTCTTTTCCTGACATTAAACTCCAACTGTGTTTTTCATGACGAAACTTCCGAGCTCTTAAAGACGCATCTGCCTTACCTGCAGTAAAGTTAGCAGCTGTCATTTGTTCAGAGCTGGAAGGTCTTCGCCGTAGTGGGAGGTTGCGCAGGATGTCGTCAGCGAAGCACAGATGCCTCAGGTTCCATCAAAAGGATCGGGGTAAAGTCTCATCCTGACATTAGAAGCATAAAGTTAGTCTTTAAGTGTAATGTTATGATTTTAATGCTTTTATGATAACAATAAATTCCTGGACTGTAGCTTCATCAAATGCGTCTAATGAGATGAGTAAAGCTACAATATTACCTTTTTACATTTATGGATTATTTACGTTGAACCAGTGAAACCATTAAAAGCATGTGATAAAGCTCTAAGGCAAATCTTTCAGAACTGAAATCAACATAAATCTTATTAAAGTTGAGTAGAGTTGGAAAAGTATTTTCTTGTACAGACTCCAGTAATTTTGCCAAACGTTGCCAACCTTCAGAAAAGAAGCAGCAGAAACTCTATCTTTTACTCTTTTGTTTTAACAGGACCTCAGTTTCTTTATTTTGTTCAATGGTGTAAACCAGTGTTTCCCAAACTTTTCTTCTGGGGACCTATATTTTAAGTCAATAGACATTATTTGTAAACTCCTGGTAAACATGATGAGAGACGACCCCCTCTGTCTTTGGAAAACAATGACGTAGACTGTATATAAAGTATAAACCACCCGCCCCCACCCACACACACACACACTACAAACACGTACATTAACACAAACTGATGCACGTTGTCACTGTATTTATTAAAACTTTTAGTTTCTAAGTTGATCAAATAAACAAAAATGTATTTGGCTCATGGAATAAAATGTACATTTTACATCAATACAAACTGTATCCCGAATCATGCTAGTGCAGCACAGGGAAGTCAAGCCTCACACACACCCCAGATGTTGTCAGTTCAAAACTCTTATCATGTATTGTTAGTTGTAGTTAACGCTGTTCCCGTTTAGCAGCTAGCAGGTTTTGATGCTACTGTTGTTGATATTAGTATTCTGAGAAGACAGAGAGAAAGTTTGACGCAGTAAAGTAGAGTTGTAGTGGTGACAGGCGATCGATGAGCGCAGAGTCACTGTAAAGCACTCGGCCGGGCTGAGTGCAGCAGCAAACTCATCTCATAATAAATGACCTTTGAGTTCATTAGTAGCACAAACACCTTCACACTGGTTTTCACATTCGTCATGTGGTCAACATGTGGTGTTTTTATGCAAATATATCAAAGTGTCGGCTAACAGTCTTTCTAATGTAGAAGTAAAGATTGCACACTATGCATTTATATTTCAGTTTTTGTTTATGTTCACATTATACTACATAAAAATGTGATTTTTTTTCACTGTAAGTGGAAACTTACATACTGTACATAAGTACCTATGTCACTCTCCTACGCTAACACAATGGTTACATCATAATCTAGGACATGAAAACATCAGAAGCGCCTGACTTACACCTGGCAGCCATAACGAAGGGCAAAACGTTTCCCAAAAACCTCCAACAAAACAAAAATAAAATTGTAGACCAATCCAATGTGGTGTACAACCAGGGCAAGTTACTTATAAATGTTTATCCTTAATTAGACAAAGGTTAGAAAAAAGAATCAATGACCAGTGGAATAACACCCAGTAGGTGGCAGTAATGAAATCTGAACTGCTACTGTTAAAACTGAGAAAGAAACCAGTTAGATGGATTTTGTGTTGCCAAACTTACATTGAATATCATTTTACACCAATTTTATTTTTCAAACAGGTCCTTAATGTGTTAAAATAAGGAGTATTTCTTTTTTAAATTATATTCTTGGAGATTTATACGTCCAGTAGCCAGGCAGCCATATATATCAAATTGACTGAAATTGAATTTTATATTAAAAAAAAAAAAATTAGTCATAAAACCTAGATGTATGTTCGAACCACTACATACCTAAATTATAGAAAATGACTTCCTAACTGTAAACACAGCAACACCTCTCCATCTTCTCCTCTGTCATTTACCTCTATCATGTTCATGTTCAGCTCCATCTCTCTCTCGCTCTCTCTCTCTCTCCTTGTCTTTTAATACCTCCCTGATTTCTCTCTGTCACAGCCACTTCCCCTGCTTTTGCCTTGGACTCTTTTGGTTGCTACAGAAACCCACTTGGGGGCCTCTTAATCTGCGTCTCACCTGAACAGTTCCAGACTGGCAGACATACAGACCTGCTGTGAGCAGGTGTGTATTAGCAGTATAGAAGTATGTGTCGCTGTGGGTACTGCCTCACATTCTTGGCAGATCCTGCAAGGAGTGACAAACACACCATGTCACCTATAGAATGTCATTAACATCATATTATAGATGTTTTTCCCTTTAGTTCAACAGTCGGCTGTTGTTGGAGGATCGTGAGTATTTTTAGGCATTTATTTACGTTTTTTTATCGGCTCACACATAACTGGACACAGGCAGCTTCACATTGATTTTGTCGCGCACCACCTCCCACTGTCTTTCTGCACAACTCCCTCTGCTGCTTTTTACTGTCACCGTTTCTCTCTCCTTGTTTTCTCCACAGATTTCCATCCATCTGTTTTCCTTAGCCATCATGCCCATCTTTTCAATCCATTCTTTTTTTTTTAGGCTCCTGGCTCTTTGCAGCTTTACTAGCTCTCCTTCTCCATCTCCTCATCCTTTTCTCCCATTCTTCTTCTCTTCATTCTCAGCCTTCATATTCCCTGTGCTGTGTCACTGTGTGCAGCTGAGGCCTGCCATGAGCTACGTGCATATCTGTACAACAGGAGCAGCAGTCCTTCAGGGTGGACGGCACAAACAACATCCACCGGGCAACAAGGTGTCAGTTTCCACAGATGCTAAAACATTGGTTTTAAAAGGTGGCCAGAGAAGCTGCTGAATAACACAGAGGAATAATAAAGAGGATACTGATGTATAGGCTGCCTGATTTGTCTTCTGAGCAGTTGTCAAACTGAGTTGTTTTTAAAGTCCATGAAGAAAAATAGCAACAAAACAGGACAGAAATTAGAAGACGATGATCAGAGAGTTCAAATATGTCGTCTCTAGAGCCTAGTGATTAAAACATCTTTGCATCTTTATGTGTGACATAAACTGAGTGAATATGAAGCAGGGGTGGATCAGCTGATCCAGTTATGGTGTGATGTAAAAATAACAGTTACAAATTGCAACTATTTCTATTTTGATTCAAAAAAACAAACAAACAGGAAACCAGGTTTGGCAAATGTGAATAGTGAATAGTGTTAGGACATGGTCCAGGAACACTAACCTTTTCTCTTCATTTAGCAGGAAGTCCATCCTCCAGGGAGACTTTCTTTCAGACCCACTAATTTTTTTGGAGTTCCCTGAAACAAACATACAGTAGTTGGCAAACTTTGGAGACGGAAGCAAAGAGTTGGACTAGAAAAAAAATACAGCCTAAGGATGCCAACAATAACAATGTTACCTAAAGGTTAGCTTCTTCTTTTTTTTAGGTTTTCCAGAGGTTAGTTAGGCCAAAGCCTGAGTGGAAAATCTGCATCTGAGCTCTTGTAAACCACACAATGACAAGTTCTAAGTCTAAATATTGAACAGATAAATAATACTCACATGAGCCAAAATCTGGGTGGAAAACACTTCAAATCACTGTAACAGAGGAGACAAACCAGATGTTGTAGGATCAAAGAGGAGCACATTTACCATCAGAGCTGATGAAAGAAGCTAAATGTCAATGAAATAATCAGACGTCAGCCAAATATAATACAATAATCTCAAACTAACCCAGAAAGGTTGGCTAAATCTTCTTAGCAGAAATATAACTGCGTTAGCCAAAGACACAGTTGTTTATTTAGTGAATGTATTTAAAGAGTAAACTACAGGAGACAAAGAATGTGTATTTTACTATAAGAAATCCACAGATACTTTATGTGTTGGTTGATAGGTGTGGAAATGTCCCTTTGGGCTTCTGTAGCCTACAGCTCAGGTTTTTCCAGGTAGGACATGGTAAGATGTGTTAAGGTACCTTGAAAGGTCTTAAATTTGGAACCCCGTTTGTTGATACAACATTAAACTGAACCATTCTGAAAATGATACAAAATACCTTCAAACATATATCTAGAAATAAAAGGAAACCCGAGTAAAAATATAATATTTCACCCTGCTATAGTCTCTGATAGAAAAACACCCATTTCCTGCTCTTCTTCTTATTCAAATTTGGTCCAAGCCTTTGCTCCCTGGGGATGTTGCAGCAGTAGGTGGGTATTATTTCTCTTTTTTTCATCAGCCTCCCATTCTGTCATATATACACTGAAGCCCCTACGGCTGCTGATGATTCATACAGCAGAGCCAAGGTGGCATGAAATTGGTGAAGGAAAGGGCTAAAAAATCCTGCTTTAACAAGCCCTTTAACGGCCTTTTATTCTCCTGGCAGGGAGCGAGAGGCTCCGCGTCGCATCTGTGACTAACTGCACCTCTGCTCTGTGTAGAAGGAGCTGCCTCTCGTGTTGCTGTGTCTCCATGTCTGACTAAATGACAGCTGGGGTGTGTGCACACAGACGTGCAGCTCTGAGTCTGCTGTGGATTAGGCAGTGGACAAATTCAGAGTTCATTCCTGTGGCTTTTTTGGGTTAATTACATTTTTAAAATATTGTGGAGTTTAATTTGTCTAAAAAAATCAATTTATGCTTATAATATTGTGGCTCAAATTTAAACATTTTGAGAAGAATTAGGTGAATAAAGCCAAACACGAACCCCTTTATTCAGCTGTCCTTTTCCTTTAGTCTTAAATGTTTATAGTTTATGTTCTGATAATGTCATATTGTACGGTAACAATCTGGTAAATGTGAAAGGATTCAAAAAGAGCTAAACATTCATAAGTACACTCATAATTTTGTGAATTCTGAACCAAATTCAAAACCTCAGAAAAATATCGCCCATTTCATAAATGGCATTATTTAGAGGTGATAAAAGTACAGAGAGGAGGAAGCAAAGATGAATAAATACAGTAATTAATCCTCAACTGTGCGACAAAAGCTTTTAAGGGTGGTATGAAATAAAATCAAACAAACGACCAGACGCGTCCATTCAATGTCTCTTGTCACAACAAGAGACACAAATACATGTCTCCAGAAATACAATGTGTTTCGTCAACACTTTTTAACATATTCCATACAGGCCTGAGAACTCTCCTTGTTATTCCATGTCCATAATGACATGCAATAATGTGGATTTATCTTACGGTTTCACTACGAAACCCCTGTGTCCTCTCTACCATGGTCGCGTCCTGTCTGTCTCCATTCTCCACCAAAAGCATAGAATTAAAGGGTTGAAAAGAATTACTGTCATTTTTCAGAATTACTGCTATTTACATGAATAAATGGAGACAAATGTAACTGGACACACCTGCACCAGAATAAATAACAGACTTGCTTTTATATAAATTCGGGTGATAATAATTTGCAGTCAACAGCTGTTTGAAGTGTCGACAACAACTGACTGGGATTCCTCTGTGCAGATGCTAAGCTAAAAGTCTACCATTGGATCCTGTTTGATTGGATTGTTATAAAAGCACTGGGGTTTTGTGTGGTGACAAAATTACAAAAAATAGACCTGTCACTGTCCTATTACTTACACAGCAGACTGAATGACCTCAGCACGGCGATATGAACTATGTGTGTGTGTGTGTGTGTGTTGACCGTTTGTTATAATAAAGAGAAAGATCAATGTAATAACGTCAAGTGTTCCTTTCCTTATTTTTAAGATTTAACTAAAGTTAAATTAAATTAAATAAGTTTAGCAAAACATTTGTCCAACATAATGCTTGGATCAAAGATGGAATACACAGATATTGGTAATAAAATATTACTACAAAATTTCATTAATCATATAATATAATATAATATAATATAATATAATATAATATAATATATACATCTTTAGGTTGAACATGTTTTTCTTTGACCGAGGTCTTGGCCTTTTAAAACAGTATGGACGAAGGTTGAGAGTGCAGTGTATCAATGAGCATCCTCGCAGCTATAGAAATACATGAATGTGTGTTCGTATGAGTTTACATTTGTGTGTTTGACCACTTGGCGAGTCACAGAAGGTCTGGCCCGCCTCAGGGTGGTACTCACAGATCGGTGTGGAAGATATGGGGGTGGCAGCGTCGAACGGCCCCAGAGGATTCTCTGTACCAGCCCTGAGATGGGGTGAGTATAGAAAAGAGAGGAGGAAGAGAAGGGGAGGAAGAGAGATAAGCACCTCAGAGGGTGGGAAAGATCAGCACAGATAAAGAAGGCAGCAGTGAAGCCCAAAGTGAGCCAGTGAGACAGACACAGAAAGAGATCCAACAGGCGAGAGACTGAATTTAATAAATTAGATCAGGCGCCTTGTCGGTTTCCTAGCAACGCTGACAAGATGAGCCTGGTCTGGCCGGGTCTGTGCTCCAGAATAAAGGTCTTCCTCCTTCTACTCCTCCTCCTCCTCCACCTCCTCGTCGTCTTCCATCGTCCTCTGCTATTTCTTCCTCCGCCTCCTCTGTTCACTGGTATCATCAGTAGATACAATCACTGATCCACTCGGTGCCACAGACAGACAAGTGTGTTTAGAAGGAGATTTGGAACTGTGGAAAATATCACTGGATGGATGGATGGATGGATGGACGGATGGATGGATAGATAGACAGACAGACACACACACGGACAGACAGACAGATAAGGATAAAAGAAGAAACAAAGAAAATTAGCAAAGTCAGGCTAACATAGCACAATAACAGCAAGATACTTTAAGGATAAATAATAGTTGAGAAAAAGGTCAAGTTTAGCCAGGACATCAATTAAAGCTAACAGACATTAGCTACAAATTAATAAAATTCACACACACACACACACAAAAACCCAGCTAAATAGTTTAGGAAATAGTTTCACATCTGTTGATACGAGCTCTTATTTTCTTTGTATGGATTTAGCTTCTACTTAGAAACGGTTTGCAGTCTTGGCCACATCAGGTCTCCCTCTGGCTAAAGACTCATGACTCACATAGAATGACCAACTGTGATGAGGTGAAACAGATTGTGTCTTTTTTCTCCAGAAAACCCCCAGGGAGACAAAAAGAAAAGGAGCAATCTCAGCTCACACAAGAGTTTTTGGTCCACTGCTGCCACACACACACACACTGCTGGTGTGATTTAAGTTAATTTGAAGTCACATAATAGCACAATTGAACTTGGTGATGGCGGCAGCAATTGACTGACAACCAACAACTCCTGTGTTCTTCTCTGGGGGGAGAAAATCATTCTTTTGGTCAATGGACTCTTGTTCATAGAGTGTACGGAGCTCAGACTGAGACGAAGACTTGGGTTTAAAATTGGAACAAGACACGGCATTTATTGTATTGAAATGGTGTGTCGTGTATTTCTCACTTTTACCCTTCAGTGACGTCCTGCATGAACAGATCCACTTCCTAATGACTTCATTATGTCTGTAGAAACCTTCATCATTATACAGAAGTGTAATCACTATAAAAAGTCACTGACTCTGATAGAAGCCTTTACTGGGCCCTGACGCTCCACCACTTCAGGAAGTTCTAACCCTGACCATAACTCCTGACCTCAGCTTCATTTTGAACTCACGTGGACCAGGTTTTACTCTACACTGTCAGGTAGTACACACACACACACACAACTCATCTGGCTTCTTGTTGGTATACGTTCCCTCTGGAGGCCTCGGTTCTCCTTCTGGGTTCTTCCTGGTTTATTCCTGGCATCACTGGCACAAACTACTCATGTCTAGAATGAACTGCCGGCCTCTTTTCCATACTTTCATAGACTTTTGGACAGAGCCTCTGGACTGTTCAACAAATGTTCTACTGTGAATCACAACAATGTGGATTCCTCCCACATCACAACTGAACTGAAGCTTTTCTCTTTAGTGAATAATCTAAGTTATTCCCATGACAGTATTTTACTGCAGAATTGAAGACCAGCCTGGAAGCAACGCAACCGAGAGAAAAGCTATAGAACGTTAAGGACAGACTACTCTGTATTATTTTATAAATATTCATGATAAATAGATTGAAAAATAAGTCACTGACTCTGACAGTGTTTGGGCCAGCAGACACGGCCTTGACAGTTACCTTGACAATCATAAATTCCAAGTAGTTTGGACATGTAGTGGTAACTACAGTATGTTGGGCCTGAACATGACGTAACATTTGAAGGCATATTATAGCATCATTTGTGCTTACATTACACACACGAGTGCATATTTACCAATTGGTTCAGATACATTATTTTTTCAGACATTTTCCAAACACCCAGATCCAAGCTTAATACTGTTTTTTTTCCCCTAGTCCACTCCATTGCTGGCTATGTTAGCACAGGTTCCTTCACCTATCAGTGCAATGAGTCTGTGTAGTTCAGTGGTGTTATCTGTCTCAACGCAGAGGTTGGAGGGATCTGTTCCAGGATAATTATAAAACCAACCATCCACACCAACAAAGGCAAAAAGGACTGGCCGTATAGAGGCTCAGCGAGTAGGACTAACAAGGCAGTTTGGTTTAGACATTAGACATGATATACAGGAGTGAGTTCAAATAAAAAACAACAAGCGAAATAATCAAAGAACATCCAACCTACAGTCATTAATGTTTTCAATTCACTGAAAAAGTCCAAAGCTGCAAGAGGAGCTGCTGTCAGTCCGTGGAATATTCCGGAACGTTTGGGAGACTTTTGGACATCTGCCATTGTACTCAAGCTGAGTTAAACTTACTATATACAAACTACTACCACACCTTATGCCAAACTGTTCCATCCAAGCCTAGATTAGTCACAAGTTAGTTACAAGTGTTTGAACGATATTGACATATCGGCATATCTACAAAAAAGTTAATATTGGTCATCCTTAATTCTAACCCAGCTGATAGTACTTAGGAAAAAGACACAATTTTGAACAACTTCAACGTCATTTCTCTGTAATAAGTTGACAGAACAGGGGAAACAGAACACAGAACCAGCCAATGTTAAAAGATGTCTGGACAACTACAAAGACTCTGAGGGATAATAAAGCTCAGTAATGACAAGTTAAATGTTATCATTATGAAATATTTGGAGTCGTAGATATGTATTAAAATTTTGACAGATTCATACAGCAGCACAGGGACCACACATATGTAGTAACACAAGGATCTTTAGTATGCTAGCATCTCAGTCAGGTACAGTCCAACCCCCTTTGTTTAAATCCTGATGATACCTCTTCAAACCTGCTTAGTGCAGTTCCTCTAATCTCAATAAGATGTTCCAGTCTGTGCAATAAAACACGGGATCAATAGTATCAGATGCAGCACCAGCATCAGCAGTTCAGGAAATATGGAGGCTAACTTATGTGCGTCAGATGGACATGGATTAATGTGCACGCGTGTTGCCGTCGGGGTCGCCTTCAGCTTGTATGGTAACAGTTCATTTGGAGCTGCACATTTGCAGTGAGTCACGGTGTCACGGCGAAGCCAAATCTGCAGTTTACAGGGACGGTTTGATAACCGTCTGCTGGAGAAGCTCCCAGGCATGACACAGCAGGAAGGGCAAAGTCTTAATGACTGGAAATGCACTGCTGTGCTCTCTCTCCCCCTCTCCCTCTCTCTCCACTGACGCCAGTATTAGAATATTTCCATCCCTCACGGCTATGCCTCTGAGCTGGTGCCCTCATTGCCTCTGAAAACTGCTGCCTGTTCATTGGCCCTACTTTTCTGATCAGAGTGATGCTGCTTTTCATATCATTAGACTGTGACTGGACATTTGAAGTGTCCAGCTGTAATTATCAGTCCTGTGATGATTCATCAGTTCTATTCTCAGGCTGAGGAGTGACCCAGGTCTGTGAAGGCTCCACCCTGATAAGGTTCTCCTTAATGAGCTGATGTGGGAGCAGGGCTGGTGCTGTTATGGCTTATCAGGACATACCTGGAAGAGTGTGCAGTTTTGGTTCTAATTGAGCAACAACGACGACCAGTATTTCTTATCACTTTGCATGAAAACCAGAAAAAATATTAAAAATGAGATAAAAGATAAATGGTAGTCAAATAGCAACCACTTGGTTTAAAATGCTGTTAAATATAAGCAAACAAATGCCATGAGTGGAATAAAAAAAACAATTGAGCCTAAAGTTAGCATAGAGACAGCCAAAAACATTTGCCAAAACTGAAGAGTAGAGAGAACATTTCCCAAAATAAAGCCAAAATATTATAGCTAACAACTAACTAGGACTTTATACACAAAGTAGAGTGAAATTAGGACAGAAGTGACCGGAGGTATTTGCAAATTGTTATAAAAGCCTTGTGTGAAACAGCTAAATATTTGCTAAGACAAAATTCCAACTGATGGTTAACTTGAGGCCTCACGATCAGTGGTTAGTCTGTAAAGTAGGAAGTCCTGGAGCGGACAAAATGGGTGGTAAGTAATGTTTAATTTTGCGAGGTGTCAGATCCTGTTCCAGATCAAATTAAACCCTGTTCACAATTAGGTATTACATTCTAAACTGGTTTCTGTTCCCATTTCTGTGGCCTGGCTGTAAAACACAGATGGGAAAAGTGAATGTTAAAAAGAAGCTCAGTGTGTGAAACACCTAACTCCTAACCACGACATGATGCAACACTCTATTCCTCCATATTCCACTTAACATTGCAAGTTATCTAAAGAAACAATAGGTCATTATGCAGTATTTTAAGCGTATTTTTAGGGATACAGTAAACCCTTGTTTTTCGCGGGGGTTACGTTCCAAAAAGAACCCGTGATAGGCAAAATCCGTAAAGTAGAAATCTTTATTTTTTTTACAATTAAATACTCAGAAAAAGAAGAGAAAGAACGAACAAACCATTTTACAGTCTCAACCATTTGTTTCACAAATAAAGTAAAATAAAAGTACTTTAGAAACGTTTCAACAAATAACTTCTGTAATGTACTGTCAAATAATAATTTTAATCATCAACGTGAACAGAAGGCTTCAAATTGCGGAGATTAGCACCGCCCACCGTGAACGGGAGAAAATTAAAAATGATTATGAAAAAAATACAAATTACCTGGTCTTGTTGCGGGCAGTTGCAACCCTTTTTGAATCCTTATTAAAACTTATTGCTGCTGTCTTCCTTATGTTTTTTTCTTCCTTCTTTATGGAACGAACGGAAGATTCATTAATTCCATAATGCCGACCTACAGCCGCATAGCTTTTACCTTCATTTAGCATGTCCAATAGTTTTACTTTATCACCGATAGACAGCATCTTCCGCTGCCTTTTGGTCCCTACCGCAGGTACTTTTGCCGGTCCAGAGCGTTTTGTCGACATTATGGGGTTTGATAAACTCGAAATTGCAAGAGAATTTGCACGTACGTAATGTCAATTTGGCAAGCTGTTTTACGTACGTGTACATATTAAACCGCAACGTTATTGGCGCACAGGTAGAGAAGAAGCGGAGTGACTTTTTAGCCAATCAGAATGCAGAACACAATGCACGATGCAAATCCGTGAAGTAGCGAAACCGTGAAAAGTAAACCGCGTTATAGCAAGGGATCACTGTATATCCAAATTGAGTTGTTCTTTATGAAAAGCTTTAGAGGGAAACCAAAATTGGAAGATTATTTATATATGTGGCCTTGTGTGATCATGTAGTTCTACACAAATGACCACAATGGCTAGAATGGGACCAGCCACGAGGCATAAATGATTACATGGATTATCATTGAATCCAGAATCTCAGACTTCACAGTCCTCATTTCCAGGACTTTGTGTTGGTTTTTGGTTTCAGACTGCAGTCATTTGAATGAAAAGTAAAGAGGACGGAAATGCGTGGGGGGAAAAAAGACAAGTCTGGACGTTTCCACAGGGATCTTCACATCACTACATCTGCATAACAGTGCCTTCCTGTGGTCACCTTGGGAAACTACACCCGAACTATAAACGGAACAGGAGACATCTTTAGAATGTTGTAAGCGGCAGGACGATAAGATGCGCAGGAAATATATATTGATTTATCTGTCACTTCTTCTGCATAAAAACAGATGAAAAGGTGTAGGAGAGAAGAAGAAGGAGCTGAAAGTGTGGCATTTGCCAATTCAACCTACAACACGTCCTGTGAGAAGGACGGTAAAGATTCATCATACTGGATCAGGGCAAATATTTAATTAACATTTACATATAGAGTCTGTAAAAACAGTTGCACGAGGACATGGTAGAGGGCAAAAAAAGTTTGTACATGTTTTAAATGAATGAGAGAGTACAAATGTCCTATTATCTCGTAGTGATGATTAAATGTCTTAGATATTAGTCAAAGATTAATTAGAACATTTTAATAAAATTGACAATGCATTGCAGTGTCATGCATGCACAAATTCAACAAAATTCTTTCTACAGGAGCAGGAGAGGAGGTAGACCGACACCAAGTCCATCCTTTTACAGCTCTTAACAGTTTGTTCTTTGGTCTTAGTTTAAAAAAATACCCCATTTCATTAGATCTAGCACACATATTCATATGCAAATCAACAACGTTAGCTTATACCAGGCAGGTCCAAGCTCTGGGCTGCGGCCCAATCATGGCACATAGACAGGCTTTACCTTTTTTGTAAAATCTCTGAAATGAACTGAATGTTATATTATTTTTGGCAGATTCTTCAGCTAAATCGTGTCATATAAAAGCTTAAAATAAAACATTTTATAGAATAAATGGTTGTACAAATTGTGGTATAAATTAAAAAAAGCTTGAAACATGATTTACTGAGGCTCATAGAGAAAAGAAACAAAAAAAAAACCCTAAAACATATGGTCAAAATATTTCAAAAATAACTATTTAATAATAATAATTTTAAGTATTATTTTAACCATTTGCTGCAACAGTTGAACATTCTTTTCCAAGATTGCACTGGTTTGTATTTTTCCATGTACAGAGTATAACATTTATTGTTCCTTACTCAAAGAAGGAGCAACTGGGTCCAGAAATGTGCAGAAAAACTTTGTACCATCTAAAATATTCCTTGCTATTAAACCATTGCTATGGAATTAAACACTTTGTTTGTGTTTTAGATATAAATCTGCCCGTGTAATATTAAAAAACATTTGGTAGCCGTTGCTGTATAGTACAGGACAGTACAGTGCAGTACAGATCCGTGCTGAGCAGCAGAACATCCACTGTACGTTGACTCTACCAGCATAATGTCACTGACAACAGGAAACAAACAAATCTTGCTAATTCAAATGTTCTGACTGTCTCCAGTTTTAACACCATCTGTTTGGATCAGAAAAAGATCCAAACAATGACGAGCAGAAATGCAGCAACAGAAGCAGAAGCAAAAGAAGAAGAATTAGAAGAAGAAGAAGAAGAAGAAAAGAGATCATTACCGGCAGAATGTTCATTTATAGCTTGATGATGCAGTGGAACCATATACTGACGAGTGTGTTTCCTGTCTGTATGGGAATCGTATGGAAAAACCACAGCAGACAGGAAGTGAGGAACACATGACATCGTAACTGAGCTCCTGCGAGTCAGTCTGAGCGATTTGCTTTCAGTCGATGTTTCCTCAAATTGTAATTTGATAATTGTAATTGCCGTTTGACATTTTCATAATGACTTTAGGTTCACAGTCATCAGCAGCGGTGAGGTTCATAGATAGACGATGATGGGACAAGCACAGCACACAGATCTTTTCATTTCTCGACTGCTTTATCCTCCCAAAAAAGCCGTTAGTTCAAAAAGGCTGTCGGGCCAATGTTGAGACTAATCAACCAAGAAGCTCCAGCACCACAATAAACAGAATGTGTGTGTTTGTGTAGCTTTACTGGTACGAGCCATTTTATCAGAGGAGCTGAGCAGTGTAAAAAAAAATACCTAGACCTAGCTATAATCTGTACATTAGATATATATATATATATAAAATATAAAATGTTCTCTTTTTGTGTAAAATCTAATTTTAGAGCTCTTGCTTATATACTCAGGATTGTAATCACAAATAGACTCTAGAATGTAAAATAAAAATATATTTTAGGGACACATAATTTCTGTCTTCTCTGACACTTTTAGTCTCAGACTTTTTTTGTTGCCAAGAACTCCTACCTATATATTTATATACAGTATATGTATTTAGATGTGTATGTATGTATATCATATACATGTAAATATATTTTAGAGAAAATCTCTAAACAAAGCATTTCTTAATTATTGACTTTGCTGTTAGTAATTTCGAAAAAGTAAAATAAAATATATGACTTAACATTGAAATGTTGAAAGAACTGAGTGCTATCCAAAAAAAAAGTTCATTATTAGAAGAGACAGAACAAATGAACTTCTATAATATTTTCACTCGCATAACTTTAAAGTTTTCTAGGATTTAATATGAAAGTGTCAAATACTGTTTTGAACTTTAGGACACAAACACTAGGATGTTTAGTTACATATACTTCATATATTGCACTTCCAATAAGTTATTGAGCATAGTGAGGTCCCACACCTTTCCTTGAACCACTGAATTTTCTCCCATTATAATTGTGCTAGAACCTCCACACTGGATCTTCCAGCAGTAAGTTTTCCATTCTATCTACAGTGGTGTCCTGATTATCACTTATCTCTAACTCAACCACTACATAACCGTCCTTTTCTACCAGTTCAGTCATTTGTTGCAGTATTACTTCAGTTTTGAAGTAATAGAATATAATTCATATTGCACAGTAAGCATGTGGACAAAGCAGTAATTGTACTTCTGGTTTTGTCTACATAAACCCGTTACTTACCAGCTAACTTTAGCCTATGACATGATGCGAACATCATTGTGAGTATAAAATAGAATCAGTGCAATGGTCAGAAAACACGTCCTGCCCTGTCAGAGTGAAGTCCTGTGGTTTGTCACCAGATAAAGCTAAAGCTGAAGGTCAGATGTGTTTCTGCTGTTCCCTCTTTTTCATGTGTCCAGTGTTCAATCACACACCTCGTCTACTTCTCAGTCTATTTTTTCACAGGCTTGTAAAACCAGACGGTTAAAGTCTCCTGGCTGGTCTGCGTACACGTAGTGTCCGGCTCCACGGATTGTCTGCAGGGAGGAGAACAGGAAGTGAGGGAATTAGAAAATGAAGGAAAGCACCAGGTTACATTTAATAGTAACTAACAATACGCTCCACAGTTTTTAAGAAATATATCAAGAAAACATCTTATTTTATATTCATACTACATCTTATGAAAACAAAGCTAACAGTAGCTGGCTGTAAATCGCCTAGCACACATTAAGCTGTTGTATTGTTGTATTAAACAGTTGTATTTTCACATTTTACTCTTTTACTAAAGTAAGATAAAACATGAAAAAATATCATATTAATAATAATAACAATAACATTTCAAAAACATTGTAACATCAATAATATTATATTACTAACATTAGTACTGCAGAAAGTAATACGGATGATAACAACAATAATAACCAAACTACAACAACAATAATTATTAGTACTATAATATTATTTTATCAAATAATATTTATATTAATATAATATAATTTTTTTATAAATACTGCATGTTTTGTTAGCAGAAGTACATTGTACAGTATAGAATATTGCTACTTTAGCAGTAGTATTATATATATATATATATATATATATATATAAAACAATTTAAAGAATTACTTCAAACTTGAACTCTGCTTTGAACTCACCATGATTTCAACATGAGAGTTTGGTCTCATGTTTTGGATGATGCTGCCTGAGTTCCCATCTACACTGGACCGTGAGCCGTAGATGACGGTCAGCGGGATGTGAGGCTGCAGCAGGACAATCCTCTGCAGCATCGGCCTCTTAGCCCAGCCGTAGTTAACAGTCATGTTCTTAAAGGCTGTTTCTCCACTGTTGTCACACAAGAGGGGAATGACAATAAAAAATATCATCCTGATAAAAGAAAAAAGAAGAGACCCATCCATCCATTTGTTTCTACTGATATTTACTATGCAGGACTATGGGGGAGCTGGAGCTAATCTCAGCTATCAACAGGTGAGGGAGGGCTACACCCTGGATAGTTCCATAACCACATATGTAGACAGAGTCTTTGGGCTTGTGTAAAATAAAACAATACAATTGCTATTCTTTAGACAGATAATGAAGCAGCAGAGACAGACCTGGGCGTCTGTACATTCAGATGGTAGATGTAATCTGACACTGTGTTGTCGGTGAACATGGAGGAGAACTTCCTCTTGAAGTCAGGCCTCAGAGTTTGGACAAGAGTAGGACCTGTGAGGACCACAGAGGCTGTTTTAGAGACAGGTTCACTTCAATAACTTCATTAGTAGGTTTTCTATATTCCTCTGTGTTCCATGGATCTGTTTTCATTTACTTCCCTTGTGCAACACCATCCCGTACCAGCTTGTTTTTCCAGTCTTACCTAGAGGTCCAACAAGACGCAGACCAGCCAGGGGGTTAAAGGGACTGAACATGGCCCCAAGAGCTTTGATCCAGACAGGAATAGGACGGTCGTCCTCCACAGTGTTAGGGCGTTCAGGAAAACCCCAGGGTTCCACCAGAAAAATGTGCTTCACCCTGCAGTTCACAGAGAGAAAATCAATCGAATTCAACTGGTAAAAAGCATCAAGCATCTGGTAAAAAAAAGGTTAGCCAAGAATATAGCACCTATCAAATATATATCAATGATAATGACAACAATTTCCATTAAACTAATGTTTCATGCAAATATTGCAAAGGATTAGTCAAATGTAGCAATAAAGCTTAAGGTTAGGCAATGAAAGCCTATAAGCTAGAAGAAAAATGCTATGACTGAATTTAAACAGAAAAAAAAATTAGTTAAACCAAGGCAAATATCTTAAAAGTAAAAGTAATGATACAATGATAAAGTATGATACACTGATACTATTTTGTTGTTACTATTTGTTGTCATCCATAAAATTATAGCACAATATCCAGCAGTGACTAAAAGACAGGTCTTTCACTTTTACTGATTTTAAAGTATTCTATTTGTCCAGTTTATGTTGTAGAATACTAGCAATGATATTTTGAGAATATCTTAGGGTCAAGTAATTGCCTCGCTGCACTCCAAGGTTGACTGACACAGTCAACCTTTGAGCAAATATGTGTTGACATCTGCAGGATTTCAACTTCAGGAATAAGCAAACAGCCAAGATTAGGAATGAAGTAATAAGGACAGTCAAACTTAAAGGACCTGGTCAGCAGCATTTTACTGTAAGGACACTAGGAGCATGGTATTAAATATAAGAGGTCAATGAAGGCAAATTATAATGTGGGCGATAAAGGAGGTTGATAATGGATTCAGGACATTAATCAAATTGCAGCAAGCCTGTATTTGCAGACACAGAGGGAGGAAGAGTCCACAGAGATAAAAGATGAATGAAAAGAAACGGCTGTTATCCATGGCTGCCTGCAACTAAATGCTCCACATACATGCTGTACAGAGGCAGGCATGTTTTCCTACTGTCAGGTCAACACTGAAAGGTGACAGTCATGTGACTTGTCCTGTTTATATTTCCATGCATGTACAATAACTGTTGGTGGCTAAATGGCATTGATTTACAGAAAAGTAAGGTTCATACATATTTTTAGTTGTGTTTAATAATAGTGAATGTTGTGCAACAATGTAAAAAGGGTCCTAACTTAAAGGCATTTTAAATATAAAGCCTTCTGACTCTGGCCCAGTAAAGCGATGGCTGACAAACAGATCATCTTATAAAATATTTTGTTCCAAAAAAATCCCAGATCTCAAGGCCATTTTTATCTTTATCTTTAGGTCACAGCAAATAAGAAGAAGAGCAAGACGTACAACATAATCGAAGAGTCCCATTATCATTAAAAACAATACTATATTAATAAAAACAGAGCTCTGATCTACATCAGCTGACGAGAAACTGGAAGAAATTCTGCTGAAAAAATGCTGAACATGAACTAAGATATAATTAAAAGTTGATCTACAGTTATCTAAAACATGGATTTTGAATGTACAGTAGCTAGTTAGCTTATAAATTAGGGAAGGAAGCCTTAGTTTGCCAAATATCTACTAGAGCCAAAGGTCACAAAAACAAAAGCAATAAAACAGTATAGCAATCAATATAAAAAACCCTCAGGAGTTACACAATATTACCAGAATGAAAACTCAAGACAGTAAGAGCTGGCTTTCGATCAGATCAAATTTAGGTAAAAATACAGAAGAAATGGCTCAAGGATTGTTTAGGTTAAGTTTGTTTACGTTCAAATGTTAAGATAAAAATAAACCAAATAAACATAACCAAATAAATGAATAAACCTAATTTCCTGTAGGTTAGTCACCATGTTAATAAGTAACATCATATTGCTTATGAGCATATATTTATTTGGGGTTTGGAGTGATGCACGAAGGCAACACATGATCTTAATGACTGTGCTGGTCTGTATGACTACACAGGCTAAATTACATGAACTTCGCCCCTAATCTCGTTCATTTTATCAGGCTAGATACTGTAATAGTCATAGAATATTGAACAATACCAATTAATATGATTCGTTCTGTGATAAACAACATTAAACTTTTGTCTAAAGACTGACATCTGCACCTGCCTGTTTGGGTACTTGATGCCATATGACACTGCCAGGTATCCTCCGAGGTTATGTCCCAGCAGTATCATGGACTCCAATCCCATTTTCGTCCTCCATTGTTCTATGGACTCCACAAACTGATTTTCAGCCAGTCGGGCATCTGAGGAAAATGATGGTCTACTGCTCTGACCGAATCCCAGCAAATCCAAGGCAAAAACAGATCGATGCTGACAAAGAGCATCTAAGTTCTGAGCCCAAAGGCCAACACCACCTCCAAACCCATGGAGCAGAACCATTGGGGTTTTATGTTTGTGACTGGTGTTACTAAAAACCAATGTCCATATAAGGTTGCCACTGGAAATTGGGATGTACTGTTTGGTGAAAGGGCTGTTCACACCTGAATAATCAAAAAAAAAATCAAATCAAAAGTCAAATCATCACACTACAAACCAGTCAGATGTGAAGTGATTCTTACATCTAAGCATCATGTCTTCTGCTTTCTGTAGCTGTGTCTGAGAGGTAGGACACCACGAAGGCAACCAGTTAGGAATCCAACACCATCTAAGAAGATGAAAAACATGTATTAACAGTACAGAAAGACTCGTAGTGCCACTAGAGTACAGGTAATTTCCTAAAAAAAAACCTAAAACATTATAAACAGATCCTACACTGACCTAATTAATTATAGTTTGAAAATATTGCCTACTACTGCCAGCAATCTTTATGCCAGCAATAGAGATTGATGCAGTTCCTGCCTTGTCCAGTCGCTCTGTGTTTTGTGTGTAAATTCTGACTAATGTCTAATGACCTTGAGGGTCACCTTATTTTCCAGCTAATTAGGGGCTAATTAGTAACTGTCTGTTGTTGAACTGAACATGTCAAAGAATGAAACTATAATCATTCAGATTCACCAAAGACAGCTATTCTAACAAAAGTTGTTCAAGATCATAAATCAGTCTAATGTGGCTAAACTGTGTCAGAGTTACATTACAATATGCCCAACTGTAAATCTCTACCTTTAGGGGGCTCCACTTGGAGCTCTGTGTGTCCTTTATTATTATTTTGACAAAATACCTGGACAAAACCTACTTACTTAACTGTCGTGTCCACACATCCATACAAACTACGGACAATACTGTTTACACCGACAGCAGACAGAACTCTGCGAACCACCCTGAGGAAAATGAAACCAAATGTCAGTCATGAACATCATTATCATCATGTCACCTTCTATAATACAAAAATGTAAAAAAAAGTAAACGGAGACGTGTTTTTCAGTTAGCGTGGTAGCCTGGCGAATCTTAAATGCTAGCATTATGCAATGTTTTGACAGTGTTTTTATGTTCATGTGTTTGTTGACTGCAAATTAAAGCTTCTGCTTGACTCCTTTACAACTTTCGAAAAACACAATTTCAGTCTACAAACAATAGTTATTTTCACGCTTTTAAATGTTGTTTACGTATTACGATGAAATAGCGAAAATGCTGATGTTAGCGTTATGAACATTAGGTACTTTGGAAACAAAACACTCACCCTCCGTCCTCCTGCTCAGCCATATTTCAACAACTGTTCCGCGGTCACGTGTCCGGCTACTCTCTCGAGTCTCCACAACGTTTGGAGTTGTTTGATTTGGTTTTCAGCTGTTCACCTGGAACGCGAATGTTCCGCCCTTCTTTTTTCTCTGGTACAGAAATCAAGTGCACCCAAAGAGCAGCGCAACGTAATGCGGAAGTAGCCGCTCGTACAGGGAGGAAAATCTAAACATTGGTGTTTGTAGAGGAGACAGCAGTGGTAAGGAGATCAAAAATATATTTTTTATTTGTTTTAACAGTGCCTTAATCGTGTTGTGTTTATAGTGATTTTTGCTCTATTTTTCTCTCCGATATATCCGTAAAGTTGTCTGTTTATAAAAAAACAGTGACAGACGCAGTGCCTGTACAGTGTTACTTCAGAGCTTAACCGTGTTTGTGAACCTGCTGGTACAGAGCTTTATTATTTGTTCCAGTAACATTTAAAAGAAAAAAAATTATTAATAACAGTATTTAAAAAATCCTTGTAAGTACACCATGTAATAGCTATTGCAGTGATTGCTAAAGGACGGGTCACAACCCTGTATTAGGTTGATGTGGTTATCATCTGGTTTTGAAGTCAACAGAACATGCTCTTCACTTTAAAAACACGTTGCTGTTTTCTGTGTTGGAACATTACAGTGGGTGTGAGATAACACTTAAATAGCTAACTTACATGAGAAGGATTGGATAGTTTTGCTACATGAACAGTGGGAAAGAATGACAGAATGACTCCTAGTGCTGCAATAAACAGAGACATGTTTCATAAAAATAATTTAAAAATCAATTAATTTAAAAACCCTTGACTTTTGTGAAACATAATTTTTTTGCCATGTTTTATGGATTATTAAAACATGTACATGTGCATAAATATATTTGTGAAATGTGTATGTAATATTTGGAAGAGGGTGTAGGTAATATAAGAGTTATCATCTGATATAGACATTATGGAAATGTAACTGGCTAAGTTTTTTCATTAGGTCTTTCTCAGTTTTCACACAAAATGTTCCTTCTTGCCAGGCACCCAACAATCACATGATTAGAAAAATATATTTTTAATAATTATTTATACATCCACTAAGCTGATATTATTAGTAAAAATGCACACAACTCCTGCTTGCAATTTCTGACTAGCTTAATGTAGATGCTGTATTTTACTTTGTTTTATAAAAATGTTTCAATAATGGCTTCACTTTAGGCCAAATACTTGTGATGATGTCTTGTAGAGTTCTACTACACAGGTTCTGCAGCTGGGGTTTTATTTGGTAATTAAAGTTGTAAAAGTGGTCAAATGATAATTTAATCTAACCTGATTCTAATTTTGTCAATTGTTCAATTATAAAATGGACATAGTTTATGTGACAGTACCAGTAAGGGCATAAAGAAGGACCAGCATTATACAGAGGGCATTGGTGGGTGTGACATCTGTGGACTACTGCTGCACACTCCAGTGACGTGGAACATAACTGAAGTCCACTAGGTGCAGTGAAGTCTACAGACACTACAACAGTACATGGACAGGAGGGTTTCTCACTGATCTGACTGTTCACAGATCAGCAGAGGCAGCTCCCGCCTCAAGGCTGGAACAAGGCTGGTTCATCCAAACTGAGACACAGACTTGGGTGAGTACATGGTTTCCTTCATTCACAGACACACACACACACACACACACACACACACACAGAGGCTCTCCAGTGCCTTCTACCGTTTATAATACACTCTCCCTCTCACACTCACACCCCTCTCTTGCCCCCCTCCCCCCATGTGTCTGGGAGTTACCCAGCTGTTACTGTCAGTTCACGGCCTGTCATCTGTTTTCCACACAGGTTCTGGTTTATGACTCTACTATAAATCAATTCACCCCAGTAATTTAATCTGTAATGGTCAGGTATTGGACTCAGGAGGTAAATGTCACACTAGTTTTTTAGTTCATACTTGGGTGTAACACTGTGACACACCTTATTTGAGCCTGTCGCTAACATGTCAAGTGTACTTACTTGACTGGTCTTGGCCCAGATAACAGCTCATGTTATGTCGTTATGCCCCAAGGAAAATGATATCAGCAGCGACTGGGATAGAAACACAGAGACGCCTTGGAGGATGTTTGTTTTCATTGAGATATATAATTAATTCAACCAGACGTGTTACTCTTTTGTCATATATACATAATATATATATAATCTGCTACTTTCTGACAGTTTTCTTTAAATATTTGTGTTAAGCCAATAGATGGATCTGCATTTTCTGACAGGCCAGTGACAGTTGACCACCCAATCAAATTTGCAGTTATATCAAACTATTTTTGTTCTGAGTCAAACAAGTACAAAACACTAAAGGTATGGGAATTTGGCCAAAAATGTGCTTTTTACTGTGTACTGGCCCTAAATCTACAACAATTGCTTAGTGTTTGTCAAAGAACAACCATATGAAGTCAAGCTATTAATGAGTGTTAGCTTTGGGTTCCAAATTGCCCTTAAAACATTTACTTGTTTACTAAAATAAAAATATAAAAATGTCACAACATTTCTTCAACTGCCACAAATAGCCCAAGTGACATGACTTCTAAAATCAGGGTCCAGCCCACACTTACTACTCCAGTGTGGTCAATGTTGTATCAGTGCAGCCAATTGTCCTCTTGACAAACAGGCAGTGAAACGTGACAGGATCTCTGCTGCTGAAGATCAGTGTTTTTAGTAGTTCCTAAGAGGTCATTATCTGTGCTTGCTTGCACTTTGACCTTTCTTTATTGACACGTGGTTTTTGATCAAACAGTGCTCGCTTGTTGTGTTTTTCCCCATATATGTCTAAAAGTGACATCTGAAGAAACCAGGAGGTTCACAGAGATGGTCAATAATCAGCTTTTAGTTCTCATGTCTTTGTCTCAAATATTCCAGAGGAGGCTCAGAGGATGGAGGGCTCAGGAGACAACAGCAGTCCAGGCTTTACTCCTCTAGTGGTACTGGAGCTGGCCTCAGACACCAAAGAGGAGGCCATACAATGGCTACTGAACCGGATAGAAGATTCCCAACAAAATGGAGGTGGGTTTTTATATGCTCTGTCTTTTCCTTTTCACTGTATTGACACCACATCACAAGCAGTGTAACTTTTTCTGCCAGGTGCTGAACTATTAGTGAAACAGCTAGGTCCTGGAGTCAGTGCTGAGGAGAAGGAGAACCCTAACATATTCCTGGTGGGATCCTCAAGGCAAAGGCTGCTCTCTGGTGCTGAGGACGTTGGTCTATTCAAGGAGTTCAGCGATGGATCCATGAGGGCCTTCACCTGTGCTAACAAGCACAACTTTAGAGATTTTAAAGGTGAAGATGACAATCTCACGGGTCTTTGTCCGTGTTTCATTTGCATAGATCCTGGTGCTAGGACATTGATGACTTCTGATTTTTTCATGTTGACTAATCTGAAAATAAAGTTTAAGTATAGTCAACAAGTCATTTAATGATGTCATCAAATTGACAGTGGAGAAACTACATAGACACAGAAGTCCAACGATGAGCAGGTAGCTTTTGCTAATGGAGAGAACACAGAAAAAACATTTGTTCTATCAGCTCCCACTGTTTCATCCTCCAGGAAAGACTCCACAGAGTCTGATTATAACTCTTGGTTAAGTCGAGGATAAAATATCAGCGTAAGTCAATCAGAGGTAAAGGGTGCATTAGCAGACATGAAGAAACATACACATCTTTTTAAATTCTCCCAGAAGACAGGTTAACACATTTACAAATCCTTTTATCTGTTATTGCCCTACCTGGTAATATTTTGTCATTAACGCCTACATTTATGTGAAGCTTCATCATTGAAAATTAAAAAATCTACTATGTGACTTCCAGGAGACGGAGACAGCTTCTTCAGCATGGCTGAATGTCAGTACATCGTCAAACATGAATTGGACACGTTGAGAGCCAAAGATGAAACTCATGTTCCAGGACACTCACAGGTCAAACTCTACCCAGGAAAATCCATCAGTAAGTGTCTGTAAACTTCACACACTCCCTGACTGTAGACCAACAGGTATAAGATAATAATAATAATAATAATAATAATAATAATAATAATAATAATAATAATAATAATCATCATAATAATCATAATAATAATAGTTGTTATTATTACAATATTATGTGTTGATCAGAGTGGTGCTTTTCCAGGCAGGAAGTACTGCCAGAAACAGGAAGTACTGCCAGAAACGTAATAAATAAATGAACAACTGTACCAATTAGTACTACTGTTCTAAAGATAAATAAATTCTACCCAAGACCTAATGTATTTCTGTGCTGCATTTAATGCATTATGTTCAGCCTGATGTTCAGCTCCTTAATATTAAAGGCTCTAAGTTGTAATTAAAGAAGGCAGTTAAACTCGGAGTGACCTCCCTGCCTCTCTCTCTGCCCCTGCATTAGCTACCATACAGAAACAATAAAAATGCAAATGCACTGAAGTATTTCCAAGGCCAGATAAGAAAAGCAATTCACTTTCATTGCTCTTATTGTGTCTCCATTCAGCGTCATGTTTTACAAACTGCAGAATGTAATCATTGTAGACAAATGATGCTCTCAGGAAACGGCAGATAAAACGACAGCGCTTTCATGCACTTGTATTGTGTCACTTTGTCTTAGGAAGCGTGTTGCTCCATTGCATTGTTTACATTATTGGGCCAGTACACTGTCATTATGTTCCTGTCTTCTAGACCATTTTTTTTAATTTAAGCTGAAAATCCTCAAGGTCATTATTATGATTTTGAATATTTTTTTAGGCATACAACTTAAAATTGATTACTGTCGTAACAGGTTGTTTCCTCTTTGTGACAGTTCGCAGACTACAGTCCAAAGGGATTCTGATCCAAATGTTCCCTCTTCATGAGAAGGAGGAGTTGAAAAGACTTTGTTTCTCTTGGTATAAAAAGGTCAAGTTTACTTTTCAGCCTCTAGGTGAGCCCTGTCCTATTTCTGATATTCATTGAGTCAGTTCTGTTGGTGCAGGGGTCAGTGTCAGTATTTGAATGTCTTCATGCCTTTTTTGTTCTTAGATGACATCAGACATTACTTCGGTGAAGGCCAGGCCTTCTACTTTGGTTTCCTGGAGTATTTCACCTTTGCCCTCTTACCCATGGCCCTCATCGGGCTTCCGTATTATCTGTTTGACTGGGAGGACTACGATAAATATGTAGTCTTTGCCGTCTTTAACCTGGTTTGGTGCACTGTTATTTTAGAGGTATGGTATGACTTTTATCTACAGTGTTTTATAAACACCTTGAAGGTAGATTTTGTGAGAATTTTGGAGTTACTGTTGCAAAGGGAGCATGTAGTTGCCCACACTGCCCTACAGGTGGCTCATTAGAATGGTCATTAAGTAATTTAGATGAATGACTAATTAACTAACTAATTCATACCAGGTTTATAGGCAGAAGAGTGCATTTTGTTTCAGCTAAATGAAATACTAAGGTAATGTTAGCTAACTGTTATCCTCTACAGTTGTGGAAGCGCTGCAGTGCCTCTCTAGCCTATCGCTGGGGAACCTTGAGTAGAAAAAGAGCCTTTGAAGAACCCCGACCCGGTTTCCACGGGATCCTGGGCTTCAACCCTGTGACAGGCCGGGAGGAGCCTCTTTACCCCACCGCTAAAAGGCATCTCCGCATCTACCTTGTGTCTCTGCCCTTCGTCCTGCTCTGCCTCTACATGTCCCTCTACGTTATGATGATCTACTTCAGGATGGAGGGGTGGGCTCTGTCCATCCACAGTGAGGAGCCCACCTTCTGGACAGAGATCCTGTTGTACATCCCCAGTGTGATCTACGCTGTGGTCATAGAGATCATGAACCTCCTCTACAGATACGCTGCTGAGTTCCTCACAGAGTGGGGTGAGTTTGAACCTTTGCTGTCTGCTACGTTATTGTTGGTCTCTACATTTTTAAATTAAAATCAATTTTGTTTGTTTGTTTAGAAAATCACAGACTCGAGTCGTCATATCAAAACCATTTAGTCCTTAAAGTGTTGGTGGTAAGTATGTGTTGTTGTTTTGAGTTATTGCCAGTTTCCTCCCACATTGTTTGAATTTAAACATCACTGTTCACAGCCAGTGTCTCTAACTTTCCTCTAGTTCAACTTCTTCAACTGCTTCGCCTCACTGTTCTACATCGCCTTCATCATGCACGACATGGCGCTGCTCAGACAGGTGTGTGTGTGTGTGTCTTCTCCGACTCCTCAGGTTCCATTCCTTTCAGTGTGTGAATTGTGTCCTGGTCGTTTTTTTTTTTATTCCTCCTGCCTCCTCCAGAGTCTGGCCACGCTGTTGCTCACCAGTCAGATCCTGAATCAATTCATGGAGGCCTTTCTGCCGTACTGGCTGCAGAGGAGACGCAACAAGAAGATGATCCACAAATTGAAGAGGAGGAGAACTCTGGAGGACAAAGAGCTGCCGCTGGAGGAGCAGGTTCGACTGGAGGCAAGCATGAGCACGTACTTGGTAGGTTTTCACGGTTCCTCTTCCATCATTCAACCTCCAGGTCGTAATCAGCTGTGTATTTTTAGTCCCGTAGTACCGTGGGTGTTCCTTTCCTTCCCACAGGGAACGTTTGACGACTACCTGGAGCAGTTCCTGCTGTTCGGTTACGTCAGCCTGTTCTCCTGCGTCTACCCTCTGGCTGCTGTGCTGGTGGTGCTCAACAACATCACCGAGGTTTACTCCGATGCCTTCAAGATGTGCCGCGTGTTCAAGCGACCGTTCTCTGACCCCGCTGCAAATATAGGAGTCTGGCAGGTGATGCTGCACAGATGTCAGCAGACAGTACATCTCTAAATATAGATAAGATATAAGATATTTTTAAACTATCTCACATAAATATCTCCACATTTTTACACTTAATTATGTTTTTATTTTTTTTAGCAAAGTTATTCAGAGGCACAAAAACATCTTTTGTTTTTAATCAGTGACACTGTTTTTTTACATACACACCCGGTTTATTCTGTAATTCAACCGATGAGAATTGTCACGCATTTGTATCAATTTTTAATCGATTCACGATGCCACCCTTGACTGTCACTGTCTTCACTTTATCACATTTTTCCCAGCTTGCCTTTGAGGCCATGAGTGTCATTGCTGTGGTGACCAACTTCGCTCTAATCGGCATGTCGCCACAAGTCCGAGCTTACTTCCCCGAGTCAGAGACGCATCTTATACTGTGGACGGTGGCTATTGAGGTAAGCAGTAAATCCTGCTCACAATAATACCAAGCTAATAGATCTTTATAGTCAACAGTTTGGAGAAATTGATGTGATTTTTGTTAAAGGCAGAAACCTGTGTTTTGGTTCTATTTGCAACTCCATCTCAACGTAGAATTTCATTTTAATCCCTTCAGTTATAATATGTTTAATACCGATTGGCTTTATCAACCCATGCTGTTAAAACACAACATCTTAACATACAGTTTATATAAGTATCATGTGTAAATATTCACATATTTACTTAAGCTTAATATTACTATTCAGAATTTTGGATTGTAGTCAAATTTCTCTGGGTAAAGCAATTTCAGCACTGTTCAGTAAATATTAATACCATTTAGTGATTAGGTTTGACACCCCTAGCTTAGGTTCTAATACTGGAGTTTAACTTTTATAACACTAGATGGAGCCACAGCCCAGAGTCTGACCACAGTCTGTGCGAGGACAGAGACCAAGTGATGAGGCAAGAGGGTAACAGCTTAATGTAGTTTACTTCCTGGATTTTTATTCATTTAGGGAATATCTAAACTCTGGTGTAATGTCACCTTTATGCCACATCATCTTGTCGTCCCTACACTTGATGCTCTGTCAGATGCAACACAGAAAAAGGCAAAAGATTTCTACTACAGCAGTTGAACTAATTTAGGGCCAATCAGACTCATCCACTGACTGCTATTTAGCATTGGTGGAAATGTAAGAGATGAAGTGTCCCAGATTAAAGTTGGTCGTCTCAGTGTTTTTTGAAAGCCTGTTCCCCTTTACTTAAACAAACACACACTCACTCACACAGTTCCTGTCTCCAGAGAATAAGCTCAAAATAACCAGAACTAACAGAGTGATAGTAAAGCTGTCCTGCGCCTGTGGTAGCAGTGTGTCTTTGTTTCCCAGGACCTTGGTAGAGTAACCAGCGAGCTGCTCTAACAAGCTCCAGGGGGATGATTTTTCTAACCATCCAGTTATTTTCTCAGACAGTAAAATCATCTGTAAACTCCACCGTGGCTCACTGTGCAGCGGGGCTCTGCTGATGATGAGCGAGAAAGTGGGTCATATTGATCGTCAGCATGTGTGATTGAATGTATGCACTACACACACACACACACAAACACACATCCAACTACAACTTCAGGCCAAAGGTCCTGACCAGCCTCTCTGAGCTCAGGGCAGTAAGTAAGTCGACAGCTGCCAACATGACTGACACAGTTGTCAAAAAGATAGTGAGAGACTGTAGACTGATAACTATTGTTCAGGACAATCACCAAAATTTTGAAACTCAATTCCACAGGCTGTCAAGGCACAGAGTAATG
Organism: Cynoglossus semilaevis; assembly: GCF_000523025.1. Taxonomy (NCBI): domain Eukaryota; kingdom Metazoa; phylum Chordata; class Actinopteri; order Pleuronectiformes; family Cynoglossidae; genus Cynoglossus; species Cynoglossus semilaevis. Next base: position 15,938,180 of record NC_024319.1, on the reverse strand, counting down.
ACTAACTTCACCAACTCAATGAAGCTACATTTTGACTTTTTTTTTTGACAATTTACCTAATTAATATATAATTAATATTAATAATACATTAATTAATCACTATTACAATCACAATCAAACACTGAATCCATAGCTACCCCTAATTAATTATCTAACAGTCCATCTTTTTTTTAATGAAACACTTGTTATGCATTTCATCAATTAGTTGGGATACTACTGGCTGGGGAAATGTAAGGAAGTGGTAGTACTTTTGGACTAACAGGAACTACATGCCACATCAGGCTCCTCCATCCTGCTCTCTTCACACTCTCCTGGGTCAAATAGAAGTGGACATGACTTTTTATTGCAGCAGAGTAACTGCTGTCCTCGGGGCTGATGTCTTTTATATGACTTATCCTCTCTTCCCTCACCTGAATGAGTAGAAGAAGTGAGTGGTTGCAGAACTAGGGCAGATTTGATTACGTTGCTGCTCACTGTTAGTACTGATGTGATTTTGTTTGGACCATATTTTTGTTTCTCCAGTAAGTCCCCTGTGTTGTATTAGCAGCGTTTTTCATTTTCTTCAGCACAGTCAGACGGAGGAAGTCACTCAGCCAACGTTATCTTGATGCTGGGGTTGTTTCAGGGACAGGAGGAAGGGCAGCGCAGTGCGGCGCCTCCTTGCTTTTTCCAGCAGCACTGCCATGATACCTAGGTAATTACTTTATAGGACATACACGCATCACTGAGCAGTAGCCAGGCAACTCCAGACGGCCTGCTGCAGACACTAACAGAGCCTATATCAGGTGTGTCCGTTCTAATCTAGTCATTTTAGGGATGTCCAGGCGTGGAACAGGAACCAATCTGAACTAAATCTGCTGTCAGAGATCCTCAGTCGTGGCATCATGGCCTAATGGTAGATAACACAGCTGATATGTGATAAGAACACTGCAGTCAAGCCAGTATAAATACCATGTTTCCTAAAAAAGTGAACTTTTACAGAAAAGCCAAAATGGTACAACATTATTTTAGCCTCTATTGATCTCTTTAGAATCTGTCTCATGTTGTCAGTGAATCTCATGTGACTCTGTGATCAGTTTCACTTTTCTATTTAAGCATGTTTTTTTTTTTTTTTTTAAATAGACGTGCATGACACAGCACTTCCAAGAAACACAGTGAGTCTGTGCGGCTGGGAAATTGCAACCAGAAAGAAATAGAAGTGAGAGGAAGATTAAATGGATGGAAATAAATGTACCAGTAATGAAGCATTTTAGAGGCTACTGCTTTAACGACCTGCGACAAGCTATCGAGATGAAACACGAACACTACCGATAGAGAGAACACACACAGTTTTACACGGTCTCTCGCCGTCTTTCACTATGCCCACTTGATTTCCTCATGATTTTCTTGAATGGCGTGAACCGTGTCTCTTTCATCCTTCAAGCTATGAGTCAGCATCTTCTCTACCTGCAGGATCATTCATGACAGGGTAGAATTAGCCGTTCCTCTTCACTTGGATTGATATGTTAATTTTCCAATTAACAGTGAAGGAGGGGAGCCATGGAAACAGAACAAAGTGCTGAATACTGAGCAGTGGAACTGGCACTGGCTCTGTGGTCACCTTGATTTGTGCCAGTCTTTGTCAGCAGTGACGCTTCCTGCTCGCTCTGCTCTGGGCAGAAAATGGGTGTCATTACTGTTGTCACCGTTGATGTCGCTGAAAAAACATTCAGGACGTTTGGTCTGAATTTGATGTTCTTGATAATCAGCTGTCGTCTGGAGGAGAACTCCATCACGGTGATGAATCATACAGGTAAAGGAGAAAATGATGAGGGTTGAGTCCCTCCTCAGATTAATGTCCTCACTCTGCCAGTGTCAGAAAGCATAACTTTCAGATTTCACAGCTGACCTTTTTGCATAATGACAGACAACTAAAGAGACATTTATGATTAAACCTCAGGTATAGAATAAGCATTTTTTTAATCCTCCTCCCCCATCTTTGGCTCAGCAGCTTCTCAGTTCAACCTTGTGCTGCCAAATGCACACAAATATAAATTAGTCTTGAATAGCGTCGGCAATCAGCTAAGAGCCGCAGTGTTTATTGTTTGCTTTCAATCAATATGACAAGTCGCTAAGATCAGGGCTTTCTTAGCTTCTTCTACTTTAATTAGTGGAGCTGCTGAGCTGAGGGGAATGACAAAATACCTTTCCGCAGCAGAGGTGAAACATCCCCAACAGTCTGCAAACAAGACCACTTAGTCCTGATTTAATGCCTCTGGAGATCTGCACTGAAGATGCAGGCTTTTAATTCTCCGCCTCACCGATGCTCCTGCACTGATTATGATGACAAACTAAAGAACATGGCAATGAGAAGAAAACAACATCAGCTACCAACAGATTTACCCAGAAGGCTACATTTTCAGAATACTGTATTCTTTTGTCTGCATTAAAAAAGCCATGGGTAAAAACGACAGTTGTTACGCAGCAAATATTTAGTCTTCTGCCGAAATCTAAAAACAATAAGAACGGCTTGGTCACTAACAGCAAAACAACATAATAGCTTCTTTCAGGTTGTCTGATAAAGCAGTGTGACAAAGGTAAATAAAAACACACTGTTGGTGTTCAGGCACAGAGGCATTGATCATAAGGGGAACATGACAGTGGTGAGATGTTGGAAGCTGACTTTGACTCCTGTGGATTTATTCAAAGTAATGAGACACCTGAAGATGCTTCAGTGTCATGTGTGTCCACTGAGGAGGAACGGTATCACAGTTTCTGGTGGCTTTACCTACTGAACCGTGACACCTCTAATCCCTATGGTTTCTACTCAGATTCAGAAAGTCCAAGGTGAGTCTCCATGGTTTGAATCCAAAACCACAGTACCCACATGTACACTCACATGACCTCAAGTGTTTATTTTCCTCTACTTTATCATTTACCTAATAAACGTCAACAGTCAGGCATCTGGTCACTGACCCTGGGCTCACATTTGCCCATGTTTCCATCTAATCAACCTTCCAGACAAACCAACGTCCAAAGTCAGAGAGAAGGGGACGATGTGTAATTCTATTCAACCTTTGTAATGCGTTTGCTCTCTTCTAATTTCAGCACGGACTCCTGGCCTTCAAGTTCATCCTGTGTTTCCTCATCCCTGACGTTCCAAAGTACATCCAGATCAAACTGGCTCGTCTGGAGTTTGAATCACTGGAGGCCCTCAAGAAAAAGGTGAACTGGTGAACACGCCATATAAATATATATGTATGTATGTGTTAACTATATATATTGTTACAGATGTAGTAGTCCACTAGTCCTGTAGATGGCAATAATCTGGGTATAGTGTAGTTATAGATGAGATGTTGATCATGTTCTCTCATACGTTGCTCGTTCTAACCTGCTGGATCTTCGTTACATGAAGAACTGGCTTCTGCTGAATGTGTCAGACCACTGTGTTGAAGATGAATGTGTGCTCTATGTTAAGAATATGAATTTGGCTCCACAGTGAACCATGAGCCGCCTCAGCACCACACTCATTTATCTGAACCAGAACTAGGTTCTTCTGTAACGAGCGATTTGGCTTTAAAATGTGAACTCGGTGTGAAGCTTAACTTAGAGATCAGATGATTTTGGTTTCAATAAATTTACAGCGTGAGTGTGAGCTCAGCCCAAACTACAGCGAGGACACCAAGCAGGAAAAATCTACATTTTACAGCCACGTATTCTCAGAAAGATGTTTCACTCCAAACTGAAACCATTTTTTCTGCATACTTAAATTGACACTGTGTCACATTAGAGAGTAAATCATTAAAATTAAGGATTAAAATATATACAAAAAAAAAAGATAAAGACAATTTAACTTCCTACACAGTTAACACGGCCTGCTGAATAGAAAGTGAGCAGAGCTTTTACACCAGTAGTGCTCCTGCTTTACAATGTAGACTACTTTCATTCATCAATAAACAAATGAACACAAAGTTGATTTAAAAAATCTCAACATTAAAGTAATTTGGTGAGGTATAAACTCCTCGTCTGAATATCCAGCCAAACATCAATACTTCTGTGTCAGTGCATCCCTGCCATAAAGAACTAAACCGTACCCAAACCACAGAGAAGTTTCTTCATTTAAATCTTAAGTCTAAATCTAAGCATCGATGAAGAGACCAGATTTGTGGTCTATTGTTGAAAACACTGTGGCACTGATATTTGTTCCCACTACCAATACCCTCAATCTGACTGTTAAACCCAGTGGTGTTTATATCTGTGGCCATAACTAAGAAAGCCTGTCTTGGTTCTGCAGAGATATCTTCATCGGAGGTGAGTGGCTCAGTGTGTGTCCGTGTGTGGGTTTTGTAAAGTGTGACAACATTGTGTAGTAACAAATGGTGTTTGTTTTTTTAACATTCACACACAACCCTGAGGACTGATGTTCTAACTGATGCTCTTGTCGTGCAGGCGTTGTTTACCTAACACTGTGTTGTGTTTGATGATCTGATCTCACTCTACTTCTTGGTGGGAGCTCCGTATAACAATTTATGATATACAAAATACACCCCCCCCCCTCACACACACACACACACACACACACCCACTTGTGTGACACTTGAGTTTATGAGAATGCATTTGTGTCTGTGATGCGTTCTAGAAAATGCTGGAAGCCTCGGAGCTCAGGAAAGTGGAGCAGTGAGGAGAAGAGTTCCTACTGACGGAGCCTGCTTTAACACATCTGATCACACTGATGTGCTGCTTCTCTCTCTCTCTCTCCCTCTCCCTCTATCTCGCTCTCTCAAACTCATTTCTAATCTGTGACTAATCTCCGTGCCGTTATCGACATGTACTGTAAAAAGGCTCAGTGTTAAGATGGCTAAAGCCACATGTTGAATGCTGTATTACTATATTTATAGTGTATATCAAAGCATCTTTCTGTGTGCTCTCAGTTCTGAGTCACTTATTTACAGTTACTAAATGACTCCATGCCATGAGCTGCTACATTATATGACTGTGGGCTGCTCCTTCACGGCAAAACTATTTGACCTTTTGATCTTCATCCACAGTCACTGTAAAAAGACCTGCATCAGCAGGGTTTAAATCAGAGTCTGATTAAAAAGTCTGAGTCCAGTCGTCAGGGAGTCGTTAATGCTAACGTCGAGTTACAAGCTCCAAACTCTGGAGCTGCAATACTGTTACCAGGAAAGGGTCCAAAGACCAAACATAATGTTCAAATTGAATATCTGAAACGCGTATATCCATCAAATCACTTTAGAGCAATATTTAATTTAATTTTTTTTTTTTTTACAACTTATCTATTTGCACTACAATCTGGACAATTTGGTTTGGTCACAGCAGGAAAGACAAAAGTGTAACTTCAATATTATAATCTCCTGAACTTTTAAATTCAGTTTATTTTCTTTTACAATCTTCACAATGTTTCCTATTTAACTGAGACTGTGTCGATGTGATCACTGACACTCATTTGTGGCTGCTGTCCAAAGGACACGTTTTAATTCGTCTGTGCATGTTAACAGGGTACCCAGTCATCCATGGCAGAACTCCTGTTTGTGTCTGTCAAAAATTCTTGTAAAAACCCTGGTGCCTTGAAATGTTTAGCCTTTTCTCATTGGTTGCCTTGGACGCATTAGAGACATGACAAAAGGAACGCAGCTGTAGTAGAGGAATAAAGAATAATGAGCTCTAATGATATTAAATTCAATAAAACACATTTATTCTAAAGACAGACGGTGTCTTTGTTTATTACTGGGTTTAAATGTTTTAAAAGGTAACGTTATTGTGGGTTGGTTTTATTTGTTGGTTCAGATTTGGTTTCAGGGTTATGAGACTTAAACAGCATCCCTAAAACCTCTGGCACGAACATGAGGTTCAAAATTTGATTGGTGACCTGGTTCAGTCTTGGTTGGATGTAAAATGCTGAGTGAAATAGTTTGAATAAATTGCACAAGAATAAAACTCTTAAACTCTCAAAGAAAATTTGGCACGTTTGATCTCAGCTGCCATTCAGTGGCATCAACATAAATTACAGTTGGGTCATTGTAATGCAACAAAAGGATTAGAAAGATTGTTGGGCTGTATCTAGTCCACAGGCCATAGTTAATAGATACATGGTACTGGTTAACCAATACAACAAGAGACAATGTCTGCACAACTGCAAAGTGTTAGAGTGTGTGTTATTAAAGATGAGCATTCACAGATATGTGATCTCTCAATGAACTTTAGGTGTGAAGCTTCAGGGTCACCTGAGTGGCTGAGTGAGCAGACGGTAAAGCCCCTTGGTCTCATGTAGCACATTCATCGTCACTGCAGCTTTTCAACACCTTCACTGACCCGCTTCACAGACTCAGAGACCATGTCCATGTCCCCTCCTAAGCCTTTGAGCCCTAAACACATTTAAAATCATAAGTTAGAGTTTCAATGGCGGTGGAATTAACTGGTTATGTGCTAATTTGAATTTGAATTTTTCAGTGTGAAGTTGATGAAAATCTTTTGATTTTCAACAACCGATCCCTGCTGATAATGATAGAAAAGACTCCATTATTAAACTGTAAACTGTATTAATGAATACAACTCACAATAACTTAGACCCTTAACTTAATTTCCACTTGTATATACAGCAGTGATTACCAACTGGCAGCCTGTGGCCTCAATCTGGTCCACTGAACCATCCAATCCGGCCCGCCACTGGATTCTAAAATGAACATCAAATGAAAATGTTAGACAAACACAACATTTTAATTTATTTTAGTGTCAGGCCACCAAGGTGTCTTTCCAGAAAAATTCTGACCCCTTCAACAATTATAGTCAGTGACCCCAGACTTGAAAAAAGAAGCAGAGAATATGAGACAGTACTCCACATTTTATTTTTGGATATTACCATAGCAGTATGTAACATCTGACAAGAGGTCGACTACAGAATAATACACTGAATATTCTTGTCTTAGCTTCTTTTTTTACTCTGTTGCTTTTTGGTCCAATAAGGTTCCTCTCTTCTCTCAGTGTCACTGAAGGTCAAACATTGAAACACATGCACGTCATTCACCTGGATACAGCTGAGTAAGACGACGGTCAGAGACCCGGCCGCGAGAGCACAGATGGTCAAGTTGTTTGGTTTCTCACGCCGCTTTGTTTGGAGCCGGGATGCCCACACAGTAGTACTAATAATAATCAGAAGGCTAAATGACTGTACAGCTACAAGGTTCACTCGGCTATTCTAGAGAGAAAGAGCACCATATTTACAACCTCTATGTACATGACTTTTTTTTTGTTTTTTTTTTAAGTCACACCAAAACAAATACAAAACCCAGAAGAAAAAATAATATTAAAACACAGCTTTTTCTTTTTTCCTTTACAATCCAATGTAGCTGCTGTGAGACAGGATTAAAAAAAATAAAACTGTTTCTGTACAGATAGCTGCAACACACTATGTAGCTTATTGCCAATGCCCTTGAGGGAATCTCCCCAGTTTTCCTTTTCTTTCATTTGTTCTCGTTCAACTCCTTTACAGCTACACATCATCAGCTGTTCCTCCTCCTCCTCTTTCTCTTTCACTCTCACACACACACAAAACAGCAGATCGTTCAAAAAAAAGTACACAAGATAAAAAACAACAGTAACCAATGACACGTCATCATCATCGCCATCATCATCGCCATCCTCACACTGCAGCCTTGGTGCAGTGAAACTTTGGGAGATACCAGACAAATAACCATCAGTCAACAAAAGTTTCGCAACTTAACACAACAGCATGAATAAAAAAATATCAGCTCATATATTTAAATAAAAGGACAGCAGTAACGTGTCTAAACTTGGTGGACGAGTGTTGGTGCTACAGGACCGACATGATCAGCTGACTATGCCACACACACAGGAGCTAGGGCTGTCACTTTGACAAAGTGCAAGACAGAAGATGGTTCTGATTCAGTAGAACTCTTCAACCTAAACTATAGTGCTTTAAATGCTTTGGTAATATATATATATATATATATATTTTTTTACTCTTTCTTGCCAAAATGTGTGAGCAGGGCATTCATATTGTGCAGGCATAAAGGCATTAAATCTCACTCAGCAGCGGCTGGAAAACACTCCTGCTAAAACAATGCTTGTTTCTGTTTCAAATTTAGTGTCTTCTTTAACCCAATACAGTTCTAGTCTTGTTTGCTAAATGCAAGGCGGAATACTTGGTTATGATTTGGTGTCTGCAGTGTGCCAAAGAGTATAAGAAGCATGTTCCTCTTGCACAGGCACAGAGGGATTAAATCATTAAGAACTGATTTCAACCAAAGCAGTGCTTCTGCTCCAGCACCTGTTTTGTCGCCTGCTAACAGGATAAATTAAGACATGCTATAAGCAGAAGGAAAACGAAAGAGCTCCCTCTGCTGGATTTTGACGACTGGATGAATCAGAAAAGTTATATTAGCCTGAGGTTGACCCAGATATTTGGATGTAAAGTGACAGCCCTAACTGGACTGAATGCTCTCCAGACTTGTCCACATTTAAAGGGATGTTACCAACACTGGCTGAAATACAAAGTAAACAACAAAATAATAGATTGTCTGAGTGCAATGTAGAGTCAGAGGTCACTCAGGTCAAAATCATTCTCCTCTCAAAACTAACGGTGGTGTGAGCAGCTCGTCCTTAAGCTGCTTCTGGACAATGTATTTTTTTTAATCCTCATCTGCCAGCTCCCTGGATGATGTTTCCAACAATATCATGTAGAAACAAACCAGGTTAAGCTCAGAATATTTTATGGCAAGTGATTGGAAGAGTGCCCTGCCTTCAGCAGAGTCAAACCAGGTTCTGGGTGTTGTTATGAACGGTTCTGAACCTGATCACCTCCTGCTGCAGTCTTCATTTATGAACGTTAAACTCTCACCAAGACTAAACTCAGCTTTCCTGTCTTTGTTCCGAGATCATATCTGAATACAGCTTCAGAGATTAAAAGTCAGACGTCGAGAGTCAAGTACGAGTACAGGTGACGCTGTATATCCTGGACTCGGTACACTAGCTGCTCTTTTTGAAATGTACAACAAATAAAATGTTTTACAGAAGAGATTTTTAGCTTCTGTCTCCGTCTCCTTCAGAGCTGATCGACTGATGTGAAGCAGAGAGCTTCAGTACTGTGAGAACATATCACTCTCTTTAGAGGGAATTGTCACCTCTACACCATTTCAATATAAATCTTTTAAATATATGATTTTTTTTTACAATACTATTTTCTTCTAGAATGAAGACCTGACCTGAAAAGGTCTTAAGTATTCTTTAAAAATATGGATTTATTTTATATATTAGGACTTTTTATTCCCTTTTCAAAATTTAACAGGGAATTTAAACAGTGTTTTTGCTTCAAAGTGTCTGATACAGAACTTCACTTTCACTGTTTTAATCCTGCCCAAATAATTGTCAGCATAAAACCCAATGTGACACATCAGCGGATTATCTAAAACCAGCATGTTCCATTTCTAGGACTTTAACTGAGAGGAAAAGGAATTGTAGAGATGAAAAGATGTTTCACTGATACCAGAAAAACCTCAACAGCACCAGCCTTCACTGATCTGACACCATGGTATTTTATTATTCTCTCATTTAGTATATTACTATATATAGCTGAAAGAATAAGGAGGCATTATAACCCCTCGTCCTCAATGATTTCTTTTTTTTGGAGAGATGCAGCTTTTTGTTTTATTTTGAAAAGTGAGGCACCACTTTTCTGTGTTTTCGCTTCATAATGAGGACAGTAAAGCTGCTGGTAATTTCTCCCCTAGGGGGTGGAACCTTCAAATCTTCCATGGCAGAAGCCTAGTGGGAGTTCCCCATGGCTGTGTGTACTTGGTACATAGTTTCTAATAAAATGTATTAAAAATTAAAATTTACATCTTATATAAGAATACAATTTGAGGGGGTGCAGCTTGTCCACTGGGAAGGAATCTGTTGTGTTCTTTGTCTCAGACTGTTAATCCAGGTTGATGACAAAATCTATTTGACATTCTGTAACCCGGCTTAAAATCTCAGATAGTTAAAATGAACCCAACTTTTATTTTTTAACTGCGATGGTATCAGATCAGTACTCAAACCTACATTAGTTGACGTGCTGGTATCAGATTCAAAAAAGTTAAAAGTGGCTTCCAGATTGAAGTTCAAACAGAGGATAAAGAAGCACAGAATAAATCAGAATGACAGAGAAGTCGAGCCACAGCACGGCAGAAGGACGAGGATGTGAGCTCAGCTATCTGGTACAGTTACAAATGAATAGAGGAAACATTAGAACGTGGAATTGTGTATTTAGATCATGTGGTAAAGACGATAAAGGGGACTGTGTGAAAATGTGACAAAGAGGGTGGAGCCTCAGATGACTTGACAGCAGCTGGCTGGAGCTGAGGTACAGAGCAGGACGTCCCTGGAGCCTCCACCGTGTTGGATGTTGACGGAGATGGTCTTCTCACACAGAGGTAGTTGAATCACACCGTTTTTCAAAGCACTCAGATTTCTGTGAGCGTTCCTGTCATTGGACCCCATCCTCGGACTCTGGGTGTCGTGTGTCGCCGTCTTGCGGTAGTGGTGGTGGTGGTGCTGGGTAGAGTGGGTACGAGGTGGGACAACTGTAGTGGGAAGAGTAATGGTGTCCAGGCTCCCAGTGGAGCCAATGCACATCCTCCAGGCTGATTTCTCTTGGATCTTCACGCTACCTCCTGAGGTGTCAATAATTTGTTTTCCCCCACCACCACCACCTCGGCTATTTCTCCCCCCACGGTGGTGCTGCAGCTGTGAGCTGAGGCACAAACTCATCAGCTTCAGACTCTCTACTAGCTCTCTGCTCCGGCTCGGGGTGCGCATAGATCGGGAGAAAGAGCTGAGGGATGGGTTTGTAGTGCTACTGTTGTTACAACAACTGGAGGGACTGTCCCCTCCCCCTCCTCCACCCCCACCACTGCCTCCTCCTCCACCTCCACCCCCTTCAGGTGCATTACCCCGGTCAGGACCAGAGGTGCCCCCACCTTCTCCAGGGGGCTTCCCCGGCCCTGAACTGCTCCCTCCCCCGTTCCCGCCAGAGCTGCCTGGTGGCCCCTCGCTGCTGTCTCTTCTGTTCCAACTGTAACCAAATCCTGAGTCCTTGTCCAGCCGTCTCCGGTGACTCTCGGAGTCATCGTCGCTTGTCTCGGAGCTCGAACACGACGACCCTCTACCTTGACTTTTTCTACGGTGGTACCGCTTCTGTGTGGACCCAGGAGACGAGGAGGAGGTGGCCCCAGAGCTCAGGCTGGTGGCGTTGCCAGCCATGTTCATCTTGAGACGACTGAGCTTTGGTGGCAGACCCTCGTCCATGTCAAAGTCGTCATCAGACTCACCTTCCTCCTCGAAGATCTGGTTAAGCACAGGGGCACTCTTCCTGGAGGTGAGTCTGTTGGTGACTGAAGGAGGCTTGCGACGTAGGATTACCTGAGTCGGGAGGGGAGAGGGATCATCCTCCTCCTCTTCATCCTCCTCAACCCTGAAACAGAAAAAAAATCACTACAGTGTTCATTTTTAAAAGTACTTTAGTAAAATAAAGTGTTGCTTGTATAACAACACAAGAACAACAACAGGAGTGCATCAGGGCCAGTTTTACTTTAGAACAAAATATTAAGCCTTATTAAAATGTGTTGCAGATAAAATACCTTCAGTCTGCTGGGTTACAGCAATTAAAACATAGTCACAAATCAAGACCGATGGGCCAAGTGAGAAAACTGCTGCTCAAGTCTTAACTTCTTCTTTTTAAGTTCCATGTACTCTTAACTAAGTAAAATCGTTACTCTCACGCAGAAATGTAAAAACAAACAGCAGTACCAAATGACCAATAAATTAACCAATCTACAGAACCAGTAACACAATCACAATGTTTCTGACTATTATCTCTTTTCAACTATTTACAACACAATCAAATATTTGAACCACACCTGAAAAGACATGTTCGCTGCTTGGCTGCTGCAGAGCCTGAAGATCCAGGAGCCCAGATGCTCCCAGAGCCTGTGCAAACAACAGGGGGAGATGTGGTGGTGGCACCAAAGGCCCCCTAAAGAAAAGGATAAACATTTTCCAAAACAGATTAAAAAAAGTTTAGAGGACATCTGAAACATGTGCAGCATGTAGGTACGCATGTTTCTTAAGGACTTGTACCTGTGCTGACAGCAACTGTAAGTCCGTTATTGACTCGTCTCGTCGTCCCAGCTCCATCATGCCTTTGGTTCGATGGCCATTTAACAGATTCTCTGCGCTCCGAGCCGGTGACTGAGGTCCTCCTGCGTGTGAGATTGAGGAAGCTGCCAAACTGTCTTCAATGTCCTGGTGCATGTCTACTCTGGTGGGCCATGACTGCCTGTATGTATAAGACAAGAAAAGACAGGTTAAGACGTATGGAGTCAACCTTTAATAACTAATGATCTTTGGTATTTGGAGAATAGTTGCGATTGACTGCCTTATTCTGTGAAGCCATTAAAATAACAAGGATAGCAATGCTCCTTTAGTAACAATCAGTAACTAAGTGTTAAGATGGGTGTTTTTCCCATCTTGAATCTGTATCTGTGAAAACACCTGAATTGTGCCTTGATGTTGCTAGGGCTAGATGAGCGGGTCTGGACTTCCTTCTCTTGCTTTTCCCTCAGGATTCTCTCTGCCAGCAAGTAGTATGTGGCTGTGATGTGGTTGTATTTGTTGGTCTCCAGGGCTCTGAAAGAAACAGAGCAGCAGCTGTATAATACACAGACACTTCTTGGTTGAACAAGAGCAGAATGTCTCTGGGTCTGAACACTGAAGTTAACATGAAGCTAACACCTGTATGAACTCCCTGTATTCCCTTTCAAAAATATTTGTATTCTTAAGTTTTTATTAAGGCGTGTTCAACTTCACTCTGTGTACCCCAGTGAATTAGCCAGGCTTGCTGTGACTTACTCCACTATGGCTTCTCGATCGGCGATGTCTCCCAGCACCATACGCTGGATAATGCTGTTATGTTCTTCCTCAGACAGGTTCTTGTGGGAGACCAGAGGGGTGTTAAACTTGGTAGCCGGGGAAGGGTCAACACCCTGAAGCCAGGTGTGTGTCTCAATTTCCTCTAGAGATGCTCGTCGCTTAGGATCCCTCTGAAGCATGCGGTCTATAAGACTGGAGGCAGAAAGGCAGGACAGAGAGATACAATAAGAATGAGCAAATATTTTCTATATATTGAAGCTTAATCAATTATTTAGATTCACCCAATGTCATTAACATTGTAACATGTAGAGAAAAAAAAGTTATTTTTTTGTCGACTGGTTTTATTACTTTAGACCTTCACCACCCTTGTGGTGTTCAGGTGGCAGCCATCTGGTGAGTGCCTCCACTCCAATAAGAATTTCACCCTATTTATGCATGTTGTGCTTTTCGGGTTCATTGCTAGTCTCCTTAACACTGTCAATGTACATGCACAGGTATCACATGATTCATTCTTCACAACCTCTTTAAAGACAATTAAAAGACTGTTCACATTGGACATGACTGTTGCTAAAATGTTTCCTATTCACCAAGTGCCCCATTCAGGTACTTTTGCACTTCACAGAGACCCTAGTGCACGTCTCCATGTACTTAACTTTGTCTGTATGGTGTAGATTCAGCACTTTGCCCTGAACCTATCAATCACTACTGTGAGCTCATGGCCATAAAGATTTTACCATCCTCATGGACAGAGCAGACCTCAGTGTCAGCAGCAGCTGTGCCTGCACCTGTGAGTGCACTGCATGCCACACACAGAACAACATAAGAACTTCTCTTTCACTCACACCTCTTTAAACCTGCCACTCAAGCTTTGCTGTTCATGAGAGCCAACAGTGCATGTGGCTGTAACTGCTCCCTGGGAACTCAGAAGATCACCAGCTCCGCTGTCTGACACTTACGCCTGCAGGGACAGGCTCAGGTGGACCACGTATTCGTCATTTGGTTGTTAAAATTTCTAGTTCCTATTACATTTGTAATTTGTAATTGCTATAGCCCATCTAAATAAGGGCTATAGCAATCATTTTTGTTGTAATCGATTAACCTACGGGTTATTTTCAATTTGATTAAACTATTATTTAAATACAGGGGGGAAGATTGTGAAATTGTGAAAAGTATAAAAGTAAAAGGATACAATATCCATGAAAAAACAACAGCATAAGTGTATATATAAAAATAACTTTTAATCTAAAGTGTCCACTTTGAATATGTTCTGCCTCTTAGTCTTTGAGCTTTGTGGCATATTGTTTGTGAAGACCCTGGTGTCACGTACAATACAATAAGTATCTGTGTGAAACACAACAGCATTATGATGTTCAGCAAGGTTTGAGCCAGGAAAATTGTAATCCAATAACTTTCCTAATCTTTAGTCCATAAATCAAATAATCGTTTCAGCTCTGGTCTTGTTTTTTGAAAACAATGACAGCATGTGGTCCAGCTTGTAGTTTTTTTATTATCTGAAAAGCAATATTCCACTGATGGGAATAAATAAAAAATAATTAACAGCAACAGAACTGTTTGCTTTTCTTTACTTTACCTTGTGTTTTTGGTACCTAAAAATGTATTTAGTGTATTCGGATACACAGGCAATTTTATTAAAACAGGTTTTAATGATGGGGTGATGTTTGATGAAATATTGACTTTACCTCAAGGGGATTCAGGCCACAGACTTTTTGCTGCTAAGATAATCTGTCAGCTGAAACGGCAAAAACCACAGACACTTCAATATGTGGTTTTATTAGGAAGTAAGGGAGAAGACATGGTTTCCTTTTTTTTTGCCCAAGACAATTGGACCATTATACACTTGATGTGACTGTGGTTTTACTTTGGTTATTAGCAGGCCAACCATGCCTTGGTGAAATATCCCATTTTAGACTTTGACTTAGTCAAAGTTAACACTTTCTGTTCACCCTGTGATGTTTTTTTCATGTTCTTTTTTTTTCTTGGACTTGATTTAATTTGGTGCCAAGAAAGTGCTGGTGATTCTTAGCAAACATAACATGACAACAGGTAACAAAGGCAAAGAAAACAGTTATTATGGGCCTCCCCTTAAAAACAGCTGAGGGACATTCAAATATAATATAACCTGTATGATTGTCGTGTCACACGAAGTCATTGAAAATCACAACATTTTGAAGAAACTTCCACAGAAATTACAGACGAAGTCATTGAAAATCACAACATTTTGACTTTCCATTCTATTTTGCCAATAGAATGGAAAGTAAAAAAAAACATTTAAAAAAATTAGTTTATATTTGTGGCAGGTCTCATTTAGTATTAGTGAAAAAAAAACATTTTCACACGTGATTAAAGCTGCCAAAACTGCAAAACTATTCCAGGCTCCTTGTATTTGTGGTGAAGTGTGACCAGACTGTGTGATGGAGGCGACAGGTTAACTGGCCGGACAGAACCATATCTTGCTCCCTGACAGACAAACTGGGATATAGTGGCAATAACTAAACCAACAGCAGGAGCTGCAGCAGCAGTAACAGCAGGTTGGACTTTTTATCTGCACAATGACAGCAGAGAACTACACAGCAAAGATAGCATGATTGAAAAAAGTGTGGCATACACCCTGCTGAGCAAAATAGAAGAAATGTGTGGGTATGTCTGTTCTTATTATCACGACCAAAAAGCAACAATGGGGATGAGCTGCTATAACCTTTTTTACTGGGACAGAAATAAGAAATGGGAAGGATGGGCGAAGGCCCAGTTTGTTTGCTTTTCTAACAGTAATGGATGATCCTTGTAACCCCAGCAGTGGTATTGCCATCATTGTTTTTCTAACAGTAATGGATGATCCTTGTGATCCCCTGCTTGAATGAGACCAGTAAATAGGACATAACAATTGATGAAGTAGCAGTACCTGGGATTAAAAATAGATACCCAAATATACCCACCATAGTCTAAAACACTCACTACATTGCAGGGTTTGAAATAAGTGACCTTAAAAAAAGACCTTGGAATTAGCTGTGTTAAAATAGCTATAGATAGCAATGACCATTTATGCAAGAGTGAGAAACATTGATCTATTATTTTCTTCCAACATGTTTCAAAGAACAACATACATCAAATATAACTCAGTTGTAGCAAGAACAAGCTGGACATTGCAGAAAACTGTAACAGTTTGAAGTGAAATCAACAAAGCTCTGACAGAGGTCTGTTCGGTCAAATAGTGTTCAGTAATTAGTTGGAATAATGAGCTGTGAAACATTTATGGTTGCAGTCAAACACCACATCTTAGCAGACCATTACTTTAATGACTGCAGGTCAATGCTATTGACTACATGAAGTGGCTATTCTACAGACCACAGTTTGCTGACCAACACCAGGAAAACAGCAAATCATGCATTAAGAAGTGGGAAAGCTTTTTGTTATATTTGTATAAGAACGGTCACTTACTCTTTACATGCAATGGAGACGTGAGCTGGTACAGTGTATTTACAGTCCATGATCATGGTGAGGGTCTCACTGTCATTGGCTTCCTGGAAGGGCGGCTGACCACAAACCAACATGAACAGGATTACACCCAGACTCCAGATATCTGAAAAAAGGGGCAGAGAAACGAAGACGATGAAAAACAGTTTTTAAAATCATTTCATTGTAGTTGTTTTTTCCCACACAGGAGCAATCATGTTAAAATCAATTCTGTTCAGTCAGAAAAAATACATCCTTTCATTTTAAATGGTTGAATATTCTGCTAATGTAGACAGGCAGTGTCTGGGGCTTCTAATGGTTATCTTTGCCGTAAATTATACCACTTATACATTGCCCATTAATCTGGAGTGTGAACTTTGTGTCATCGGCTTGTGAAGAGCAACACCCTCTTATACGCTGAGAAATGATGGCTCCATGTTTGGGAAGAGTCTGTGTATAGAATTTGTGATGAATTTGGCAAAAGCTTGTTTTAGTACAGTGTCCACTGTATTATCAGCAGTGAAAGTGCTTGAGTTTTCCAGCTAACATCACTTTCACAGATTACATGTCCACTTAAGTGTTGTAAGAAGAGATATCCTGGCTGCAAAACTGCCTGTACAATACATATGTGAGGAAGACAACAGCAGCAGATGTCCTAATCGACTGCACTACAAGATTTATTGCATATAATATATAAAAACCCTCATACACATTAAACTGCCCTGGAGTCTTTAATGTGTTTAAACTTCAATAAAAACACACCAGATAAACAAAATGAAATACATAGTATGAATGTTTTCGCGCACACAAAACTGACCTTCACATTTTATTACATCTCAGGCCATAAATTATGAACATCTGTTCTATTACTTTTGCTGCTGGACGTTGGTTCTGTTGTGTTTCACACGGATGATTACTGTGACGCATATAGCGCCAAGATTGCCAAAAACTATGTCTTGTGAAGGTCTGAAGAAACAAGGACTAAAAGGTTGAAAATGTCTTAATGGTGCTTACATCTCAACAACTTACTACTTTGTTGAGGACTACGGTAAACATTTGACATGTTGGTTGTCGCTTATACATGTAGATTTATTTCTACATATATTTGTATGCTTTCGTTATGTGTGTTAGGTGTTCTTATATTTATATAGCCATTTTTATTCTTTTTTTAACAATATACTATTTTTGGGTTTTTTTTGTTTCTACTGGTTCAGGAATAAAGTTCTTATTGAAAAAGTTGTTTTCAGACATATATTTTTCATCCTATCTGTGTATGGTGATTTAAACTAACCAAATTGAACATAAACAACAACAACAACCACAGAAATAACAAACAGCTGTAGCTCTACTTTGAACTACTGTTTATCTCTTGACGTTTCTCTTCCCATTCAGTATACAGTAGTCTAGTGTAATGTCGCGTCGTCCTCATATTCACCGACTTCCAGATATACTGTTGTTATGAATGTCAAGTTCATTTATGGACTACATACTGTATATGCACCGTTGCTTTTTGCAAAAAAAAATGCAAAAGCAGTGGTTAATATAAATAAATGCACCTCTTCCATATGAAAATGATAAAAATATCCCCCACCTTGGACCCAGAAAAACTTTTTTTGCTGCCATGTTTGCTTTATGGCTTTTATTTCGAAAAAACTGATTTGGAAAGTAACGAATCCGCAGACACTTCAGTCAGTGAAAAGCAATTAAGCTGTCACAAACATGTACAGACCTGTCAACCAGTACAGCACTAAGCTGTTCTCCTGAAATCTTCAGACTCTGAACTACTCCCCCCTTTCATCACATGCTGACTGGTGCTGTCATTGACAGGTGTAGGGGAAGGTGGAGAGGTTTGGATGGCAACTTTAAATAGTGGATAGGAGTGGGTGATGTGTCACGAATATTATAAACTAGTTTTATAAAGTTAATGAACCTTACACTAAAAATAAAAAAAATGCAGGTTTATAATCTGCACTACTGCATGGAAACAAAAAGACATTTCTGAAAGTATCCTGCCAGTGAAAACCTTTTGGACATGTAAAAGATACACAGGAATGGAGGCCACTGAAAAAAATCCAAATATCAACAGACTGTAAATGCATTTATACTAACAAGATTGTTTGAATAAACTAACTGCATTAGATTCAGAATTAAGGGCAAAGCACACAACAATATTCTTATATTATCAACAATTGTTATTTTCATTTGAGCAAATCCGTGTAGTCACAAAGCATTTAAAGAGCGGCCTATGTATTGATTTAAATGTACACAGCATTCAACTTCACTTATGAGGGATGGTTGTCCTCTGCTATTCCACACACTAATTGCATCTCTGGGTCATATTTCTCCCCATTGTTCTGCCAAATAGAGGAAGGACAGCAGATGTTCAAAGACCCATGGCAAACAGGAGCAGCCACAGTGCAATGATGCACGCAGCACATCTTTGATCGCTGGATCGAAAAGGAGGATTTGTTTCGGCATAAATGACAGAATGTAAAATATATATGCACGTGAAAGGATATCTGCCCACATCGGGTGCTGTTGTGTGTAAGTGGCAGCGGAAATAAAAAAAAAAGTAGAAGGAGACGAGAAACTTGCGACTGAATACTGATGAGAGGGCCATCCATATTCTGCAGTTTACTCCCAGGCGTCTTACTGACCTCATGTTTCAAATATTTTCATGGCTGCTGGAGGCTTCAATTCTGATTTCAATTTCAAAGACAGAAAAATGTTCCATTTCTAAACTATTCAAACGATCTTGGCAGTACATGACATTTATATAGGAATAATGGAGTCAAGTAATAGTTCACTGTGCTTATAAAGTTTTACTTCATCTAAATATGTTCTAACAAGAGCTGATGCATTCTCTGCATTTATCTTAGCTTTGAAATGATGAGCACATTAACGTGACTTTAATGCAGGGGTAACTACGCTCTTTTGCATGTAGCTCTATGGCACAATATGAATACATTTAGTAAGTATATGGTCCCTACTACACAAAATTTACCAGCACATATGCAGATTACTGGTCGATTGTGATCTACTTACACAATCGACCAGTAGTACTACGCTACGGGCAATCCTGTTTTAATGCATGGTTATTACATGTTCAGACTTCACTACTATGAATAGTTTATACTATGTACAGTGAATACTACAACTAAAGTCAAAGACACTATTATTGGGTTGTTGATATTCTTTCCTGTACCCAACTTTTGAATAACACCATTGCAGAAAAGACCTACCAACTAACCTGCATATACAGTTCTTTGGCATCAGAGAACTTAAGGGTCAATAACTTAGGAATTACTATACATTCATCTGAGGTCTGGCAAAGTTGGAGCAGGGCCAGTGGTGGAAAAGGGCAGAGGAAGATGATGCAGAGACCCAAGGGACCATAGGAGTACTTCCTCACACCTGGCTCACATTTAGAGCATGTAACCATAGCAACACTGGTTCCTCTTTTCAAACTGGAGATGGGAATGTGTTCTGTCAGGCCCTCTGGCAAATAATAACATGGCAGCCATTCACACCAATATTTGCAAACCATCTCAGTCTCACACAGCCTTGGCCAGGCTTGTAAAACGACAGCCATACAACACTCTCACCCTGAAGCTGTATTCCCAAGTGATAAAAAAAGTGTGTCTTCAACGGCTAGACCGCTCGTTTACATTTGATAACATTAAAACCACATACCCTATACCAGTACCCATCTGGATAAGGGCTTCATTGGTAATAAGGAATAAGGAATGTTGAAAAATTCTAAAACAGATTGTAAAAGATATCTAATTGTAACTAAACATATCAAGACATAATGAAATTATTAAAGATTTGCCACTTGGATCCTTGTCCATGTGATTTCATTTCCCTGATCTGATTAAAAAAAACATATTTAAAGAAACAGATTAAGAGTAGTGTTGTTTATAATTAAATGGAGTATATCTAGAGAAAGCTCTGGACAGCTTTGTCCATGCATTCATTTTCTTCTACCAAATACCTCTGGGTCACGGTGGAAACTAGAGCTGACCCTAGACATTACTGGAAGAAGTTATAAATATAGCTTTGTTATTTTCATTAATTAAGAGTTTAATTTGTCATAGCTATTTGACTTAAACAATAATGAATGTGCTCAAACAGTGTGCCATGAAAACCTTTAAACACATTTAAACTGACTCTATAAATCCTGCACACTCCATGCTCTTCGCTCTTTTGTACATCATCACATTATACTGTCGATGGTCACAAAAACAATAACTGCTCATAATATTATAAAGAAAACCCTCTATTCTCCATTTTTGGTAATTCTGGCTTAAACTTTAAGCACCTGTGGTAGTTGAAACAAACAAAAAACATTTTAATAGAACATGTAAAAAGGTCAAGAGTTCTTCTTCATGCAGTAAAACATTTTTTGGTACTTGAGTAACTGATAAATGCTGGAGATGAGTTTGTAAGAAAACATTAAAGGATGTTAATATTATAGGTGTGTATTTAACAGTGGTTCCCCTGATTTCTCTCGGTCGACAGCTCATACCATTCATCCTCTCATACACTCTCCTTCTCATCCTTTACTCCTTTAATCATGTTATTCACTTATTTGACTTCTGTGCTTTTGTTCCTTTGTCTTTCTCAATAATAATAGCTTACACTTCATTGTACTGGCCTTCATTAGTTTTCCATTCTAGCCTTTGTCTTGCCAGCTGCATCAACATAATTCACAACAGTTTTTCCATATTCATTTATCCTTGCGTCCTTTAAGCTATTCAATTGTTATAAAATTTTGTCCATATCCTTTACAATAATAGTTATTACTTTTTTAGCAACACTCGATGCACCTCCACACTTTTTGTCCTGACAAATCAAAAATTACCTGTTAAACTAAAAATAGTTACCGCAATTAAACAATTATTCTAGGATCACTATATGGACTAAATGAATATTGACCTGATGTGTGTTATTTAGATGCAGCTCAGTGCTGTGTGACCAGTGGACACGGTGGGTCAACATGAGAGTGGCTGTCTGATTCAGCAGCTCAGTGTGTGTATTAATAGTCTATGTGTCAGATCCAGAGCAGTCTGGACATCTACCAGCTCGACCTGGAGTGCTGATCAGGAAGTGAGAGAAGTGGAATAGATAACAGGTGGACATGACAGGCACAGTACAGTAAGTTGACCAAGCAGACAGACACTGGAAGACTGATATTAAGCCCAGCATCACACATAGCATTTTCCATCATTTAGCTAATAATCAATCCATGCTGGGTTCTTTTCTGTTTGTGAGGACAAAACCTGTACAATTTGTTTTATTTTTCGGATTGTACAAGATTACTTTACTGCATTGTGCATAAATATAAATTCACTATATTCATAACATGCATGATTGAATAGTACATGCAAGCCAGTGCTATTATTTTGAAATTCATCTTAAGCTTAATCTTAAGGTACCATAAATATACAACTCCAAAGCTATTTTTACTCAAATTATTTTCTGACATTAATATTATTACTATTACACCATGGAAAGGAAAAGAATAAGTAAAATGTACACAACACGAAAAACTTAGAGTGGGATTTCAGCAAGCCGATTTCTGCGCATAAATGTAAAATATAGGTTAGCTGGAGGCCATGGTGCATTTCCTGGGGAACTCCTCAGGAACTGTAAATTTTCCATTAAATATGGTATATATGTACTGAGGTACTATATTACAAAAACAGCTTAGCACACTAGCTTATTGGTCAGTAGGAGTTTAAAAACTTTAAATTATCTCAATTTATAAAGGTAAAGTCTGTCTATTTTTGGCAGAGGAACACAACACCTACATCACACAAGATGTAAATGATGTGCATATAGTAGGAGTAGTAGTTTTTTTTTGCAGAGTACTCTCCTTGTCTCCAATATGTAGAACAAATATAGATCTGTCAACACCCGGTGAGATTAATAATGCCATACTGTATGTATGGTAATAGAGCAAAATACACAATGTATTTTCAGACATTTTTTCCTTTTTCCTTAAAAACTAGCTTCTGTGAAAGACGCCTTCCCCTGAGCATCATGTCATGAAGTTAAAGTGGAATGACAAAACATGCAAATATTTTAATCTGGGTCTGTCTTCCAATTGATATGAACTTAAAACCAAAGTTAACTGGTGTCGGTTGATAAATAAAAGCCAGAAGAATCGCTATTGAAAAGCAGAACCCAAATAGACTACAATGAAACGTAACCATGTTAAGAAATATTTATACTTAATACAGGTTGTAAATGACAGATAATTTGGCAGAATGTCTTTGGCCAGATAAAATAGTTCTTGACAGTGCCAGCCTGTCTTTGTCAACAGCTAACTGCAGCATCCAGCTTCAAATACCTTCCTGTGCGAGTGCAAAAAATGACCTAAAAAAACCGCATGGTCCCATCTAACAGCAGCAGAAATTGGTAAACAGGCCCTGCAGTTAAAAGCTGTTTCTCATACCCTAATGGTGCAAACACCAGATCGAGCTAAATAGAGCTGCAGGGGACAGAGGGACACAGAGCAGTTTCAATGAGTGCCAGTGTTTTAATTCTGACCTACAAACACCAAGCCCAGTCTAGGGATGGGTACTGCTGACTGAATTGGCATGTAATGATGTGCACAGAAAAACTTGTGAATGATTATTACCCTAAGACACTAGTAATTATTAACAATCTAAAGTAATATTAGCAATGCAGCATGTCCCCTTCCCCAGTTATAACATCAAATTGGTGGTTCATTGCATCAGCGATAACAAATTAATTTGATAGCAGAACTAAATTAAACTTGTTGAACTACTGGCTGTTTATGTGTCTCTGAACACCAGCACAATAATACAAAGATCCCTGATTGAACCAACAGAGTGAGACGTCTCATTTGAGATATCTGGCTTGAGTGGCTGAATCATGAATCATGAACTGCTGGATTTAGCTCAGGAATCTCATTCAACAAGACGGAATTATGTTGTTCACTGCACTGTGTCAGGTATCAGTGGACACCTAGGCAAAATAAATTAAAAGAAGAATTGCACTTGTCAATGGCGAAAAACAACAGTTCGGGGAGTCTAAAGTTGTGACAACAAAAAAGATAAAATTTGATTGTAAAGGATTTAAAAGTAGCTTTTGAATGTTAAATTAAAATTGGTATAAGACTAAACATATTCCACAGTATTAAATATGTTAATGTCTCTTCTCAATTTAACAGAACAGTGGAGAGATGAGGAGCTTAAACCTCACCTGACATTGTTACTCGGTAATGATGAGTACACAATTGAAAATTTTCTGTTCATAGTGGTTTGTGAAAATATTACTGGGACAAAATCTTTTACTATGAATACACTATACGCCAAAAAGTGAGGAGCACTTTCGGCTGGTGCAGGCAGAAAGGCATTAGGAAATCACAAGCAATAGGATTGGCAGGATCTTAAAGACCTCAGTTTGTCCACACCTGGTATAGACATTGGTTTCATATTTTACTAACACCTTTTAAAATATTTATCAAATTATTATAAAATTACAATTATTATACTTTTCTGAAACTGTGCCCACCTAGTGCCCTGACCTAAGCTACCTGATGTGACAGATATTACATCATGTCATGGAAGGACTCACTATCCATCTGTCTGCACTGTCTCAGTCCTTGTAGAAATCAATGAGCCAGTTAATTTGGTGCAACGGGACACCCATGGACATCACTGCTAGTGGAGCTGACCTTGTGGCACATGGTCTCATGCAAAACGCAAAATGATCAGTGTCAAGTACTATTACAAGCACGCGGCTTGAACACACAGTTTTAGAACAACATTTAGAACATTTAGAACAAGTACAACTCTGAATAAGTATGGCTGCATAACAGCCTGGAACACAACCAACTTATGGATGTTGAGGATTAAACCAAACCATGCCAGCCATGATAAACATGTCTCTGAACATTGCAAAATAGATGCAGAAAATATAAAGAGACAATGACAGAAAGGATTGTGTGTTTGCTATATTGAAAGTTACAACAATTTTAGCTTGCAATTTCAATATCTGTGTTGTATAATAGCTCAGATGCTATGAGCACTGTGTAAAATAAATACAGTATTGATATGTAAATGCTTGTTCTAATTTCACCAACATGACTAATGTTTAGCTTCTGGAGTTGTATAGAACTCAGCCTTTGCAAAATTACTCACGAGCTTCTCCCAAGTTCCAAAAACTGTATTTATTGGTGTCTCTAAAATTTCTAAACACATGGATCACAGCAGTATAGTAAGTGGCTTCAAGTCTCTTGAAGGCAACAAGATGTTATTTTGATCTTCAGTCTAATAACCATTGCCTTATAGGATATGCATATATAAATGTAATTACATTTAAATCCTACTACCTACCTTTTTAAGTATTTTGATATATCATCAGAATGCCACATAGTGGAAAGCATGTGGCATGTCTTCTGAAATTTCTTTAAGCTGCAAAATACAGTGTTGCACGTAGTTCTACATTGGAAAGAGAAAGCTTATCAAGTTATATTTGTGGTCTGTGACAAAGCAACGGATATGTCTTAGCTGAAATTAGGTAAAAACCACAACACTCTTCCTTCATTTAATCAATAATACATACATTAGCACAGTGAACCTGCTAATGGCACATTTACACTTAATACTGTATGTACTTGTCATAATATTTTTATTTCTCAAATATAAAATTATTTTTACATGTTAAAAAATATTTGGTATACTAAGTACTTTAGTCTTGTTATTTTTGAAATGCTCTTACAGAAGCCAGTGTTACACCAACAAAATCCCCTTGGGATCATTTATGAATTTCTCATTTTAACTTTCTAAAATGTGCTAATTTAAGAGTAGCCTAATTTGTAGCTTAAACACAATGCTGAAGAAAGCCACAATAAACCTCAAAATGTGCTAATACATGCGCACATTTGAAATACAAATATGCGCATGTAGCTTTTTTATGTGGTTGAAAACGAGCATGATGTTTCCTGTGTGATGCTAATCAAATCTTTTGCTCACATCCTGTCTTAAGTAAAGCTCCTCTTTTTAACTCTGCCTCATTTTTATTCATTCATTTCATAACTTCAACATCTTCATCAGGTTTCCTTACCTACAGCTGGAGCATCATACTCATCACCCAGCAGTATTTCAGGTGCAGAGTATGCCAGAGATCCACAACTGGTCGTCAGCTTTTTCCCAGGCTGAAATTTGTTGCTGAATCCAAAGTCTGTGAGCTTGACCAGCCCTTGCTTTTCAAAGAACACAACATTCTCTGGCTTGAGGTCTCTGTGCACCACGTGGAGCCGATGACAGTAGGAGATGGCGTGGACAATCTGGGCAAAGTATTTCTTAGCCAGATCTTCATTCAAACCCTCCTCATGCTTCATGATGTAGTCGAACATATCTCCTCCATCGCCAAGCTCCAAGATTAGGTAGAGTTTGGTCTGAGTGTCTATCACCTCATACAAGCGCACAATGTTGGGATGCTGGACCAGTTTCATGCAGCGGACTTCCTGAAATAGATGACCTGTGGCCACACTGTCAAGCTTGGTTTTGTCGATCACTTTCACTGCCACTTTTTCTCCAGTGAAGACATGACGCGCTAGCTTCACCACAGCAAAATGGCCACGGCCTAGCGTTTTGTCCAGGTCATAGAGGCCAGCGATCTTGCCATCGTAACCGCGCTTGAAGCCCGCCATTGCTGCTGAGTGTGATGGAGAGAAGGGAGCCCCCTGTGTAGGCAGGAACTTATTTGCTGACTTGTGTGGATCCAGTTTACTCGGTTCATCGAAAGCTGAAGGAGAATCCCATGGCTCTGGCTTCCTTTATAAAAAAAAAAAGAATACATTGAGGAGGCAAGCAAGCAAGGGACATGTGTATGTATGACATATTGAAAAAGGTGTTGAAACTGTACAGTAAAACTGTGCAGGTGCAATATTAAAATGAATGGGTTCAATACTGGTTGCTCAGAAACAGGCTTTAGTAACACATGAAAAAGGTGGACCATAAAAGAGAGGAAGAAATAGAGCCAACTAAGCTGTTTTTAAGATCTCAATTTGGAACCTTCAGATTTTGCTGTTTACACACAATGCTTACAGTGGAAGACTATCTGGGGAAGTCGTGTTAAAAATAGCAGAACTGTTTTTGTGAGGAGATAGTTCATACAAAGGTAATGGCAAAGAAATCTCTTTGTCTTTACATGAATTTCACAAATGTGATATTCATGTAAAGACTTAAACTTTAACGGTTTATGATCACCTCTTCTTGATTATTATTAAGAATAGGCAAAGAATCTATGTTAGATTCTTTGCCTATTCTTAATAATTACTTAGTTATTACTATAACCTCACACCAGAAGGTAATAAACATATTTGAGTGACTGTTTGTTGAGTAAAACCATTTTAACTGCAATGAAACAGATTTCAGAGCATGGTTTTTAGCGGCAATAATCTTGAATATGAAAAGGACATTGTCATACACTTTCAAATGTAAAGCCAAGGATGTTGACAAGAAGTTATTTGTTTTAGAGATAACTTATTTGAATCAAGTTCTTTAGTTGCTAACATTGTATTTGTTTTGAGAAAGGCTTCCTGAGTTAATTTTGAAATAATTTTCAAAACCTACCTCCACTTTCTGAAAATGCATTTTTTTTTTCCTTTTGTCCCAAAATTAACCCTACCCATTTTAGCTGTGCCTTAAGTTTTTTTTACATACTTAGAACAAGAGTGTATGAAATGTTCTCAGACTGAACAGGTGTGGGGAGACACGAGTAAATTTGAGCACGTTTTGTAATTTTGTTTTATGGAAAACGTAGAATTTTACATGCAAAAATGCTGTAGGGTATACGTACATATGTTTTAAAATTAAGGGTACTTCCTCAAAGCTTTACAGCCTTTAATTTTTCCATATTTGTTGCACTTCAAAATTCAAGTTCAAGCACCATTTTATCACTGCCCTGGTACAAGAATGGTTTGAATAAAACAAAACTGTTTATAATTAAACTGATGTGAAATGTTAAAAAATGTGCTGATTAGAGTTTATGGTTACTTAGAAACAATAATGTAAAGATTTTAGTTCATGACCAAAGCACAAAATCTGTTATTTGCTAGATTGTTTTATTTGGACATGATGAGAACAGGATGGGTCTCCATATTCAGTCTGTTTGCAAAAAATCTTGCCCTGGATTTTGATAAAAGTCACGAGGCAAAGTCTTCAAAGTAAAAATATCTGCTAATATTTTATTGATTCCTGTTGATTTTTGGTTATTCTAATATTCTGTAGATTTTTTTCCTTGTGCCATGATTTGCTGTTTCTTTGCTGGAACTGATATCTAAATGGTTTTAGTTTAATATCCATGTAAAAATCTGTACGTCCAGCTCACACTTATGTCTTAAATCACTAATGCACTGACTCACTGCGAACCACTGTGCTGCAGGCTAATGCATGGATGTACATACTTTGAGTCAGTCGAACAGGTTCCATGAACGTAATCTGAAAACTGTATTCACTTAAATGATTGACACTGGAATAAATGTTGCACTGCATATGCCAGTATAAGATGGTGTGTTTTAAACTCCTGCTTCGTCATACATATATGAAACACAAATACTGTAAGTACTGAATAACCTGGCGTTAGCTTTACACGGCTAACTCGTTGTTCATTGATTGAGCCATTGTAGGTTTCCGGTTGGATGACATTTCCCACTAATTCTTTGTAAACGTCCTACTTACTTACAAAGCTAGCAAGGTGTTAAAACAACCAAAGAAAACGAGTCCTCCATTTAATGTGGAAACCAAAAAGATAGATTCTACCACTGTCGTAAACACCAAAAATACACACTGTTAGCCACAGTTAGCACTATAGCATGCTAAAGTTACTACGGCTCTGCTCACCTCTCCAGCCTTTGCCTCAGTAAACATTAAAGCCCCAGAATCCGGGCTTCGCCGGCTCCGTTCCTTCCTTAAGGTACTGGCTACCGGAACTGGTGGAAAATTATCCGAGAAGACTGTGGTAGTGCCGCCGTGCGGAGGTGTCTGCGGCACTCAGACGGCGCCCGTACCCATGGTTTATCCGTGAAACAAGTACTTGCATCGTTGGCAACAGCGAGTCTAATCCGAATGTTCGCATCCTCCCAACACAGGCGGAGGGGCCGTGGTGCTGCCTTCACATGTCTCCAAAAACTGTCGTACAAACAGTCCTCAAACTTATGTTTCCTTGCACAATTAGATAATCGTCTCACATACACATACATCATGGGTCACAAACCTTTTTGAAACTAAGAGCTACTTCAAGGGCACTTAGTAATACGAAGAACTACTTGTTTAATACAGACTTCTTGAACAATGTAAGTAAACAATGGTTCTGGTACATACAATAACAGACACTCTTCTTACCACCATTGCACCCATTTGAATATCACTGCAACTGTAACTGATTCAAAAAGTACCGTATTTTTCACCGCCTTCTTGACTAGTTTGATTTTTAGAACATACCCAGTGGGTACCTTAGGTCAGCGTTGACATACTTATTTTCTGGGGACCCATAATTTTAATTTTTAAGTATCAAACCTTCTGCCACCCAAGTCAATAGACATTATTTGTAAACTCCTGGGAAACATGATGCGAGACGACCCCCCCGTCCCCCCTTAGGCAAGAACCTAAGTACAAATTAATAACTGAGCAAAAAACGTAGCAAGCAGCTGGCCCCGCAAAAAGATGTGAAATAAACACATGAAAAACAATCAAAGTCCTAACTAATAAAAGAAAAAGGCATAAAGTTCATTAAAACATAGGGGAATAGCAGATGATAATTTTTTTAACAACACTAAAAAGTATTAGAATACAACCCATTTTAAACTATTTATTTGATTTGGATTTAAATTAAATTAAAATTAAATTAAAATTAAAAGCACTGTGAAGTAAATACCTAATATGGTGCTTTCTACGAAGAACCATGAAGGCAGCACAAAAGCATCGCCTCAAGCAGCTCTGACGTCAAACTTAGTCTTTGAATGGGAAAGGCTGGTGAGCATTTAAAAATATACAATAGCTTAGCACATTATCCCATTACAAAGGCTCAGCTGGCTGGATGTTATGGAACTTTGAGACGAAGACTGTTGACTGTACTGAAGTCAAGAAAAGCTCTAGTTCCTCTCAGAAGTCTTAGTGTTCGTTTTGTAATACTGTTGCTCAAAGGTCTTTTTATTAAAATGTGTGCAGTGACCTCTAGTGACTGATATTTCATATGACAATTGTCTGACCAAAGTAAAAATAAATGTATTAAAAAATTGTTATTTTATACCTATCAGGTATCATTTAAAAATTAATCAATTACAATTCGGGACATGTATGTGGTTATATCAATTAGAGGAAATAATACAATTCGCAATGAGTAATAATAATGATAATAAATTTAACCAATACTTATTTTTTTTCTAAGTTTAACCTCGAGATGGCAGAGTTGTTTGCATTTTTTGAGAAATAGGCATTATACCATATTTTAACTGTATTTTGCTGTATTAGAATTTTTTGCTTTCTTCTTTAGCTTTTCAAAATAATATATTTGCATAGTTTTATAAAAAGCAAAGTGTCTTTACTAATAAACTGCTATGTCCAGGAGACAAGGTATAGAAATAAAAGCAAAATACACTGAATCAATATTAATTTGAACAGTTATCCTCGTTCACTAACGATCCATTAACTGTTTTTCATATTTGTTGATCTGATCGACAACTAAACATCTTTGTTTAATTTAACATGTATTTGAGAAAGACTGTTAAATAATGATAGACAACATATGTAATATGTAATAATTATGTAATAATAATAATAATAATAACCATCATCGTCTGAGTAAACATTTGGTGGACAAAATTATTTTGTTCCGGATGTAAGGATGTTACTGCTGCACACGCAAAAAATACAGATAGTCTCGCGAGATCTGAGACCGGGCTATTCTTTATTCGGCAACGGTAGTAGGTGGAGACTGGAGACAGAGGAGGCTAAAAGCGGAGCTGCAACTCTGCCACTTTCTGTTTCTGTGTCTCAGTGAGAGGTGCCCGATGTGTTCTACTCGCCATGCAGTGGGTGTTTTCGGGGACTGAGAACATTGGTTTGTCCGTTTGAGTCCCCCGCAGCTGGTCTATTCTGGTGTCCCCTTCTTCCTGTCCGCTTGTTCCCATTCAGCGTCCGTCTTTGCAGCAACTGATGCTGCTTCTGCTTCACTGAGCTAACGACTCAACTGTCTCCAGAGACGACACTACATTGTCCCACAGAGAGCTGAGGTAATGATCACCAGCACCGGTCAAATTACATTTAACGACTAGATTTGAATTACCCATGGTAACGAGGTAACAACGTAATAACAACGGTATATAAATACAGTATATGGATGTCAATCTTGAGTAGAGATTTTTCCAAGCTTTTTCCAATTTGATACAAAGGTCGACCGATAGGAATCATTTTCAAGACTGACATGACAATATCAACATTTATTTATATTTTATATGGCGTGATACGAATGCAACAATTTCTAAATTAGCAGTTTTTTTGTGAACTGTTTTTTGAAAGTTATTTTTCTATTAAATATATAAACAGATGGTCGGATTTCTTATTCCTTAATTTGAATTTGACCTGTTTTAAACCGTAAACTGCATAACATTTTCAAATTAATTTATTAATAAATGTTAGTACTTTTTACAAAAATCATGATGGGTATCTTTATCTCACAGCAAGGAGGTCACCAGTTTGTTCCATGTCCTGGACAGTTTTGCATATTGTCTAAGGGACACTAAAGGACTATGGTAATACATGTTAGTTACAGCCATAGAGCTAAATGAGAACTGGATAGAATGGTCAGCAATTCTATAGTAACGATGCAAAAAGACTGAAATAGCTCAACTGGTCGCAAAAGTAACTCAGTATATATATATACAGTATGTATAAATTTGACCATATGTAATAACTAATACATGTATTCAAAACTTATCTATCTGTTCAATAAAACCACTTAAAAATGGTTCTTGCACTAAGTTTGACTTGTTAAAGTGATGAAATACAAATGCTATGAAACAGAACAGTTTAATTCGTGTCTTTTATACCCTGAGAGCCAGGTGTTGGTGAAGCAAGAAGTGTGCATTTTCTTCTGATTTGGCAATTAACACACTCCAATCAAGGTTCATATGGATTCAGGTGATGCTGTAGCAGGTAGTTGGTCCAGGCTGTAACTAGGCCAGTCAAACATTTACATGCTTTGCATCCCCCACAATTTCACTTGATGCTCTTTTAATGCCATTATTTAGAGGAGAGACTGTGTGGGAACTGTCACAACAATCTCAAGAGAATGTTCATCCCATTTTTCTGTGTTCAGTATTTGATGATTAATATACAGAATTATAAATTCAGAAAAGATTCTTCTTTCTTCTTTGTTTAAACAAATTATTATTTTCTGCAAAATTCAAATATGTAATAAACAAGCATAGAAATCAGATAAAATATACTTAAAATATAATTAACAACCCTAAACATCTAAAACTGCCATGAATCATATTTTTAAAATATTAATTATCAATTATTTAGTAGTTTATTACTTATAGTTTTTTATTTTATTCTGCACTTTCTGTAACTTAACCCATTGTTATTATGCACATTTTCTGTATTACCCATGTAAGCAATACTGGCCATTCTTATTTTACATTTTGTGCGTTAAATATATGGATTGCCCTGAAGCATAAACCCTAGAGTAAGATATGCTGCATATTCTTTAGTCTAAATTGCCGCCTTTGCAATTCTTTTCATTATGGTAATTAATAATAATAAATAATGTGCTGCTTCAGTACAAGGTGTATAAAATAAAAGGTGAAAACAGTAAAGTTTTCTACTATTTATCTTTGGAACTTCCGTCCTTCCTGTAGCTGTGAACCTTTATTTTCAGACTCTGAACTCGGCACATTATCCTCCTTCTGATCTTAGATCCTGCTCACGTCTTAGGGAATAATTCAGTTTTTTTTTTTCTCTGCACAGCTTTTCCCTCTCAAAAGTGAAATGCTGATAAGCGCAGCAGAGGCTTGCGTGTTATGAACACTGTTGCTTTTTTAAAAGAGAATTTCTCGCCTTCCAAAAATAGTTGATATTCATGTACTTTATATCTTCTGGCTGCTGAGCAATATTGACTTGCATGACTTTTTTTAAAGTTTCACCACACATGCAGTTACACAGAGTGTGGTTCACAACTCTTTTAGGAAACAGATTATGCATGAGGCTGAACGTAAAAGACACACTCCATGAGAAGTTCCTGTAGAAGCTGACCTGACTGGAATTGAAACGTCAGTCTTGAGTGAGTTGTGGCACAAGGGCACATTAGGGATTGTTAGTCTTGTTGCTTTAGCTTTATTTGCAATACATATTATACCTCAATCATAAAGGGAGGAGTAGATCACTATCTCAGATGTACAATGATAGAAAACAGCAGCAAGTTCTGGAAAAAAGTCGCTGATTTTATTAGATAAGGGTTTTTTATTTGTGAGCCGTTTTGTGGGTTGTTTTGTCTTTCACCCCTGTTTGCTGTTGTCTTTCCTCACACATACAGTACAACATGGGACTGTCAGCTTCAGGTCATGCTTCTAAACATTTTTCCATATTACTATTTCAATAATTCGGTTTAGTCAAAAATAAAAAAAGTGTGAAACACATACATCTACCTGCTGTTATAGTTCAGTCTATTGCACTTATTTCTGGTCATATTTAGAAGTATTGATTTACCTGGATTAATTACTACAATCATCATTAATACACAATATTTCTAACATTATCCACCATGACCTTTTTCTTAACCCTCCCTGCGTCTGTGGACTTAATCACTATTTTTTCAGATTTCCACACAACCCCACGACAACAAATAAATCAAACTGCAGAGTGTGTACTCTGTGTAAAATAACAGCTGTAAGACAACATTGTTCCCTCATAAGCGTACTAGGTGCATAGGACATACACAGCACTGTCAGCAGCCTGTGTGACAGTATTTCATACAGCAATACTGCAGACTATTCCCTACGGAGATTCGAACAGGATAAAAATCCTGCTAAATTCTCAGGTTACCCGTGTTTCAAAAATGGATAGTGTCAGCATCTTTAGTGCACTCGTAGATATCTTCACCCTTCATATTCTGTTTCTGTCCCTCTCTGGACTATTGCCCGTTGTCCTCAGGCAGTGTTAAGACGCATCGCTGGGTGTTGTGTGTGTTTTTTTTAAAAAGAGGATGTCCATCTCAATTTGTTCCTCTTTGTCTGTCTATCGCCACCACACAAACACACAGATTATGCTTCACCTTCTCATGCCCTTTGGGAGAAGAGACAGCAAAATGTAGTTGCAGCCTTCAAGTCTTACTAGATGATGCTAGATGATGATTTTTAAGAAACCGGAGTTGGACACAAGCGATTAACACATAGGTGATGTGCCTTAACAAGGCTCAAGATCGGTTTATGACTCATGTCACTAATTATGACTCGCATTACAAAGCACTCCAGTCAAGAGTCAGAGAGGAAGAGACGGTAGGGAGATAGAGAGAGACACTGTCCTTGTTGAATCAGATAATAGCAATTGGGTCATTAATTTTCATAGTGTCACCCTAAGGTGGAGTTGGACAGTTGAATAATGTCATCGTCAGTCGCCGACGGCAGACAGGCAGAGCAGCATCACGTCACTCTAGTGTTCCTCCCACACATGCCAATAGAACTGTTCCTTCAACCCCTCTGTCCTCTATCTGCTCAAGGGACAGCACAGCTGCAATATTAACATATGCAAATAGCCTAATATGACACATTGTCTTTGTCTGACAACAGGGATTTTTAGTACTCTCCATTAGGAGAGCAATTACCTCAGTGAGTGGCTTTTTCAGATATCGGCATCTTTTTGGATGTTCTTCTCGTGTCGTACACCAGCTCTAAAACATGGACATTTTTTAGCATTTTTACTCAAAGAAACTGCAGAGGTCATTCACATGCCTCCCTGTGGGAACATAGTCCACTGTGAAAGGGATTACGCAGCACTGCTGGCACTGGGAGCTTCTTGTTGCCCTTGTCCTTGTAGAACCAAGGAGCAAGCAGGAAGAATGGATAATGATGACTTTCAAGGTCTGATGTACTCTCAAGTATTTGTAGGAGGTAATTATACTTTTACCCACGATGTCAGAGGACAGTGGTGGAGCATTGGAGTTTGAAATCATGAATTTATATTTGAACAGAAATGATTTTAAATTGTGCTCTACATGCTTTACAGGTCACATTTAAGCTGACGCACAGATGATGGTTATTATGTCAGCGTGTGTTTGTCCTTGGTATTTAATTTAGTATCTATCTGTGAATTGTTCTCTTGGTATTTAAATTAGAGATTGGAAAGCAGAAGGTCAAATGTGTGTGTTTTAAAAAAGAAACATTTAACAAAAGCTAATGAATTATGTTACATAAGTACTTGCTGTATATACGTATGGCCTTTTTTCATACTACTGATTTATTATATAAGCAGTCCTAAGCAGGAATAGTAACATTAAGTGCTGGTGATAAGTAGTATTTGGAACTCAACTTCAGGTTCTTAAAATCATTTTATATTCTCTGCTGTCAGATTTGTTCACTCAGGGACATTTTACTTGCTAACAGGAAAAAAACAGCATCACTGCTGTCTCTTACTACTGGGGCAGATGAGGAATGTAAGATTAAGCTGTGCTTGGAGCACCACCTACTGGATTGTTTTCTATTTCAGACAGCCTGCTATGAACTGCCACAGTAAAATTGTAGTATTACATAAGTAATGATTTTTTTTTCATTTTGTAATTTAATGACTACGTTTTTGAATGTCTTTTCTCTCTTTAGCTATCGCCTGGTGATAGATGTCTCATTTCATCAATCAAACTTCAGAGACCAGTTGTAGTCGGTTGGAGAGTCTACAGCAGCAGTGATGAGGGCAACGGTGACAGGCTGCAGGATGAGTGTCGGAGCACTCCTAAACGGGCTGCTGGTCTCCGTGCTTGCGGCTCTTCTGTGGAAGTACTCCAAGCTGAGCGAGCACGCTGCACTCTTAGAGGAAGAGTTGCACATGACAAGACAGTCCCAGGAGCTTTCACAAGCCCGCATTGATTACCATGTTGCCCTGCAGACACTACAGGAACATGGAACCAACATGGTCTGCACTGGCAAAATGCACACTGACCGCATCTGTCGCTTCGACTACCTGTGCTACTGCTCAGAGGCAGATGAATTTATATTTTTCCACTCCAATTCCTCCGTCATGTTACCTAACCTGGGGTCGCGACGCTTCCAGCCTGCCCTTCTGGACTTGTCATCAGTTGAGGATCACAACACTCAGTACTTTAACTTTTTGGAACTCCCAGCTGCCGCTTTAAAATTCATGCCCAAGCCTGTCTTTGTACCAGACGTGACACTGATCCCAAACCGGTTTAACCCTGACAACTTGATGCATGTATTCCATGATGACCTCCTCCCAATCTTCTACACCATGAAACAGTATTCAGACTTGGATGATGAGGCTCGGCTAGTGTTCATGGAGGGCTGGGGTGAAGGACCACACTTTGACCTCTATAAGCTTCTCAGCAGCAAGCAGCCACTGCTTAAGGAACAGCTCAGGAACTTTGGCAAGCTAATGTGTTTCACCAAATCTTACATTGGTTTGTCGAAGATGACCACATGGTACCAGTATGGGTTTGTGCAACCGCAAGGGCCTAAAGCCAACATTTTGGTCTCAGGGAATGAAATTCAGCAGTTTGCGAGGGTGCTAATGGAAAAAATGAACATAACTAGGGCAGAGGAGGCAGAGAAAGATGGTGGAAGTGTAGAACGTGAAAAGGAAAAGGAGAAATACGATGATTACGCCGTTGTCTTCAGCCGTTCAACAACAAGGCTAATACTCAATGAAGCAGAGCTAATACTGGCTCTGGCCCAGGAGCTTCAGATGAGGGTGGTCACAGTATCACTGGAGGAACAGTCATTCCCCAGCATAGTCCAGGTGATCAGTGGAGCTTCTATGTTAGTCAGCATGCATGGAGCTCAGCTGATCACGTCACTGTTTCTGCCCAGGGGTGCAACTGTGTTGGAGCTGTTCCCCTTCGCTGTGAACCCAGAACAGTACACACCATACAAAACCCTGACTTCTCTTCCAGGCATGGATCTCCACTACATTTCTTGGAGAAACACCAAAGAAGAAAACACTGTCACTCACCCAGACAGGCCATGGGAACAAGGAGGCATTGTTCACCTGGAGAAGGCAGAGCAGGACCGAATTATAGCAAGTAAGGAGGTCCCAAGACACCTTTGCTGCCGCAACCCAGAGTGGCTCTTCAGGATCTACCAGGACACTTTGGTGGATATCCCCTCCTTACTTGATGTCCTAAAGGAGGGAAGAAACTCAAAAACCAACTTTAGGAAGTCAAAACCAGCCAGTACGGTTCACCCAGGCCGGGTGAGAGAACCTCATTGTCAAACATCTGTACAAACGAGGAACGAGGCCAAACTCACAGTCTCCTGGCAGATACCGTGGAACCTCAAATACCTGAAGGTACGGGAGGTAAAGTACGAGGTCTGGATCCAGGAGCAGGGAGAGAACACCTACATGCCTTACATCCTTCCCCAGCAGAACTACACTTTCTCAGAGAACATCAAACCTTTCACCACCTACCTGGTGTGGGTCAGGTGTATTTTTAACAAGAACCTCCTGGGTCCATTTGCAGATGTTCTCATGTGTAAGACTTGAAGACACCAGGGTTCGTTGCTGTTCCACTTATGACTGTTCCACACAATCTGAGTTGTTAAGTGGATGTCGAGTGGTAATCCTGGGGAAGGATGTAGACAGCAGGGCTTGGTCCTACAGAAGTAAACCATTACATGAACATTTAGGAGATCTGTGGCCAGCCAGGAGAACATATCAACTTTGGGATGAACACCAGAGCCAGAACTAGATGGCAACAGTGAACAGTAATGGAAACTTTTTCCTGACCCTTTGAGAGAAAGTGCAAAACCACGCCTCTACTGACAGTTGCCAGAATTCAGATTTATTTATGTGCAAAAATAATATATACCTTAATTTCTAGTACTAGTCAAAACACTGGCTCCAGACCTTTTACAGTATGCAATGTAGCTTTTTTCTGTGAAGAGGAAGAGATTTTAGTATAGGATAAAGTTTTTTATGTCGCTTTTTTTCAATAGTCTAATGTCAAATATGTGTTAAAGTCGGGTGTTTGTTTCCCTCACACATGACTGAATGACATGCAGCAGTATTTAAGAAACCAAATCAATACCAAAGCATTTTCTTTACATAGTATCTCAAACTAACATTCATTTTCCCATATTCTAACTAGTATTGACCTAAAAATCCCAATCCTAGATTTGTATTAAGTACTGTTAGTGTCAAAATGAAGTTTCTTAAAGGGACAGTTCAGGGTTTTTTTTTTTAAATCTATACATATATATAGAGAGAGAGACAGGTGTCAGTTACTGACAGCCAGTATTTAGCATGAAGTCAGTTGGGGTGTGGTAGCAGAAGAAGGTAGACACGTCTTTGTGTCATGCCCTAATTTTAGAAATATCTTCGTCCTTAGACTGGAAAATGTTTTTCTTTGTTGCTAGTTAATGTTTGGCTTTCCTACAACACTTAACACAAAGATTTTGTGTTTTTAGCTCGTTGCTGCTACCATGTTAGAATTACTTGGCAAAGAGTGACTGAACTACGTATTTGAATTAAGTGATAGTGGCAGTGAGGATCAATATCTCCTTGGTGCTGTAAAATCACATCTTTTCTCTACCGATTTCAGTGCAATGGAGTATTCAATTTACAAGTAACACAATCTTTAAGTTGCTGTTAAACTAAAGTGTGGAAGCAGATATTTTATCGTCGGAATATATTAGGGGAACATTTTGTTGATTTGCTCAGTTCTGTTGGTGCCCCTGAACATGTGCCTGACTGTCTCGTAGGAATATAGGTGGTCAGAGTTCACAGAGCAGCGTGTGTAAACTGCTGACTCTGTGCAACCACCAGAATCATTCCTTTTCCTCTGATCAATGGTTTTAGCACCAAAATGCAAATATTTGTGCAATTTTTATTTACAAAAAGTGTTTTTGAAGTATAAAAAAAGACTTTTACGTGATTTCTTTTTGACAGGTACTTGTGATCTGTGCAATGCTTACAATTTCACACGAAGATTAGAACGGCTGCCAGGATATTATAATGAAGCACTGTCCTTCCTGTGGATTACTGGATTCTCTTCTATTTTAATAACTAGTGTGAAAATTGGTTTCATTAAGACCAGCTCTGATGTAACATATGATTTCAACACATGATACAGCGGGGAGGTGTAATTAACAGGTATTTGTAAGCACAGGTTTACACCTGGAGTTGAAGTATGGCTGTGAAAAAAAAAAAAGTCAGGTTAGACTGCAATGATTTTTTTCAATAATTAATTAAATATTTGTAATAACTGACTTGCTATGAGGACAAAGTGTCTGACGACGAAGATTTTGGACACAGAGTCCAAAAAATTGAAGACAAGGAAAAGATCAAACATGTTTCTCCAAAACCTCAAAAGAATGGCTTTGTTGTATTTCTGCTTAAAATGAGTACATTTCAAACAAAAAGCTGAAGCTGAAATTCCTTACATGATATCAAACCAATTCGAAAGGATTTGCCATGAATCAAAAAGTTTGTTCACCTAACAGTTTGTTTGCAGCTCGTTTTTTACTGTTAATTTTCACCACCATTGTTCAGCCTTACTGTACATTAAAACAACAGGACTGTGATGAAGCTCGCTGCTGCTTATCTAGTAGAAACGGTGTCTTCATCATGTTGACATGTGAGTTTGAAGATGTGTATATATTGTAGTAGAAACTGTACGAAAAGGCACAGGTAGACATGCACTGCCACTCAATTGTTGTACTGACTCTGTGCCATTGTATCCTGTCATTTTTGTTGGAATTTCTTTTTTTTGTTCTAATTTTTGCTGCTTTTCAACCTGCCTCAATATCTGAGGGATTTTACCTTTTTACGTTTTTACTTTTTGATATTTTGTCATGTGCCCTGTGTGTCGGGCAGGGTCAGTGTGGATGTGTATCTCACTCCTCTATAGTGTGTGTGGGTGTGTGAGCGTGTGATGTGATAGTGTACATGCATA
Source organism: Cynoglossus semilaevis (assembly GCF_000523025.1). Taxonomy (NCBI): domain Eukaryota; kingdom Metazoa; phylum Chordata; class Actinopteri; order Pleuronectiformes; family Cynoglossidae; genus Cynoglossus; species Cynoglossus semilaevis. The sequence goes on along the minus strand of NC_024319.1, from coordinate 15,898,625 downwards.
CGTGTTTGTGTTGTTGGTTCGATTTCTGTTCCCTTTTCTATTTTGGTGAAGGAAGATTGGTGGGAGATGTTTTCTACGTTGGCAAATAGTCGTTTCTTTTTCAAATTGAATAAAGAAGCTTCTCTCCTATGTGTTCATTGGTTGGATTCATTCATTTGGTTTAATATTGACATTAATTTGGCCCAGTGTTTTTGCAAGCATATTCTCTATCATGCAAATCCAATAAATACCCAGTTTGATGAAGATGGAGGAGCCAGTGTTGAAGCCTGATGTTTGCTGAAGTTGCTACAAGAGAAACTTGTGGTCATCAGGGAAGAAGTCAGTGTTTGATGTGTCTAATCCAGGCTACTCTACACACCAGGGTTCACTCCTGGGTTGTGTCATCATAGGTAGACAGTTAAAGTATTCTTCTGAGGGATCCTAAGAGTCCAGTTTAATAGTCGTCATCAGATTCGTCCTCCCGATCTGATCCCTCCATCTCCTCCTGCGCGGCCACCAGAGCTTCTGCCAGTTCCCTCTCATCCCTGGGTGTTGGGTCTGGAACTTCTGTGATCTCTTCATCTCCAACATATTCTTTCAGTGGCGTTGGAGGGACAGACGGGCTGAAGCCGTCTCCAGCGCTCTTCACCCCCCATCCAACATATATGTTCTCAAACTTCCTACAATAAAAGATGGCACAGGATAACACTGTTTATATTATAGTAGTGTCACCTTCAGAACCAAAGTGTTGTCATTAGAATAAAGTATAGTATATCAGATTATTCTCCATTACTTTCCACTGGCATACGCATGTCCTCCTTGCCAGAGGTTTGAGCGCAACACAGCTATAGCATGCACGGAGGTGAGGGTGGAGGACATCTTGGAGGTCCAGGGAGGAGTGTTGAACAATTCTGTGAGACAATTCAAAGTTAAAATTAAAAGGCAAATAAAAGTGGATTTCTGCTGCAGGGATTACCAACTAAATCATTATGAAGGTTCTCAAACAAGAGCTTGCAAGAAAGACAGGACTGTAGAGGATGCAGACTTTCCTGAATACTAAAGAGCAGTTTTACCCAATCTGTCCTGCAGCACCCCCTATTGTAGGAGGACTATTGTTAAGCCCCTCTACATCCACAGCGTTTGATTCAAAATTCCACAGAATTTTTAAAGACTAATTCAAACAAAACCATTTTTCTTGCTATCGTGGAACAAATGAAGAAAACATGTAAATTAAGGTTATCTGAAAGCAACCTCAAAACCTCCACGTCATCTTTAGGAGGACACACTCAGTTTTGGGGACCACTGCTCTGGATAATGACACCTTGATGAGCAGAATCAGTAAAACATTGTACACCTACATCCAAGTTCAAATTTTGTTGTTCAGAGAAAAAAATCGTTCTGGTACCAAAAAGCTCCCATATTTTGCACAGGTGACACCTTTAAATTATTTAGCATTAAATGTATCAGATCATTAATCAACTACTAATTCAGGTAATAATGCATCAGTTCATCCAGGAATGTAAGAAAAAGTCCAAATACTGACCGGCATCTTGACTTAATGGAGTAAGCAGAGGAGGTCCAACCTCTGGCTCAGGCTCATCTGGCTCCTCTTCTGCTTCTTCCATGTCTTCGTCCTCGTCTATGTCTTCACTTGGTTTCATAGACAGATTCAGCCAAGTACAGCGACCCTAAAATATTCAGATTCACATGGTGAACCAGAACCCATTCATGAGACGACGAGAAGGCTCCTGCAGCCTACAGAGTTCACGTGTGCTCACCTGTGGCAGGATGTGCTGAACATGATGCACCCAGGTGGACAAGGACTCTGCCATCTCAGAAACTGGAATGCCCTCAAAGTCTGGATTTACATCATAGCTATCCTGAAGTGGCTCACCTTCCTCATCATCTTCCTCCTCCATAATGAGAAAAAATCCCTGGGGGCTGACATGTGTCCCAGCAGAGATCCGAGCAATCTGCGCTCTCAGATAGTTGGCTTCATTCCCGGGAAAAGGAGGGTAACTCTTTACCGGGGCTTCAAGCCTTCCTGTGAATAATTTACGAATCTGACGAGAAACGTCGATTTGTGCGGGAGTGACAGATGGAAGTTTTATCCATGGAAGACCTGGCTCTTTGCAGACATAGTAAAGGAACTTGTTTGCACCTGTTCCCACCGTCTCTTTGGGCACCACTGGAGGAGGTTTGTAGGTTGACTGAGGGACTGCATTCTCCTGGAAAAAAGTTTGGAAAGAGTTCAACAAGAAGAGAAGAGAAGAGAGAAAGAAACAGGGCAGACAGAAAAATAACTCAAATATGATTAACTATAAACGTGATCCAAATGTAGGCCTGGTCCCTGGTGCAGACGACAGCTATGAATTACCTCTCCCCACTCCCTCACCTCCTTGTCATCAGTGTCTGCATCTTTCTGCTCTTCCTCGGTTCTGTCGGGCTGCTCCTCCTCCTCTTCATCCAACTCTTTTCCCTCCACTTCAGCAATGTAGTAGTTGCTTTCAATTCCCAGAATTTTGCCCCACAGTCGGCATCGGAGGAGCTCCTGTGAGTCCACGAGCTGCTTCAGGGCCAGAAAGGTCCGCTGCGTCTCTTCTCTGCCCAAACCAACACCAGCCTGCTCCAGGAAGAAGCTGATCTCGTTGACGTTAGGCAAAGGATTTTCTTCCTAACAAGGAAGAAATGAAAGTATTTATGGTTGATCCAGTCAAATACTTTATGTTTCACAAAAACATTAGTTATACATTATGCTGATTCTCCTGATTTGAAATGTCTTAATACATAAATATTAATAACTCATCTAATTAAGATCATCATGAACTTTGGGTCATGACTGAAAGAACAAGATCCCATATATAAGCGGATGAAATGACCTTTGTCCACGGGTGGCAGGGCGCACCCTTAGAGATAGGGTCAGGACACCTGTCACCCAGGAGGAGCTCATAGTAGAGCCGCTGCTCCTCACCATCGAGAGGAGCCAGCTGACGTGGCTTGGGCATTTACATTGCATGCCTGCAAGTGTGTGCAGTACACACAGCGTTCTACATAGACTGCACACCCACTCTGTTGCGTACTCTATACCTTCACACACAACATCTACACTGTCTAGTTTACACACAACAGGTCTTCTGCGTCTTGGTTGCCCAAAACCACCTGCCGTTGCTTCTCGGCCAGCAGCTCGGCCGGCGTGGTCTCCGGAACGTCCTGCAGGGTGCTCTGCTTGTCTACGTACATACTTCGCTTCACATCACGGCTGATGTCTTCAATCACATCCACCGCATTTTCTGGCTGCTCATCCATCACCTTCATCAGCACATGGGTGAGGTGATCGTAGCTGGAGGTAGGAAAAGCAAAAACGAAATGTTCCGAAACGACTCCAAATCACATGTTAAGGACATTTTGTTGATGTTTTTGGAAATAGTAAAATCCCCTCTGAAACCACTGGTGCACAAATAGTTCAAATGTGGGAAAAGGGCCAACGACAGAGTGCAAAGTAAGGAGAACGACATCAGACACTTTACAATAAGGACAACATTAGTATCAGATGTATTGGTGTCAATATGCTGTTTCCATCAACAGGCACCAGAGAGGAAAACCTGAAAATCTCTGTTAATTTCATCTGACAGAACTTGTCCTGGATGTACTTACAGGTTCAGGTTGCTTTTCGTGCTGTTCTTCAACAGAAAAGCTTTGAGCGCAGCAGCGGACTGCAACAGCTCCGCCTCTTTGTTTTCTTCCATTGTTTACTTCTGTTTCTTCTACACTTGTCTCAGTAATGGAAGCTTAATGTAACTGTAATGGAGAAGCTCAGCTGGATGACCCTTTCCTCTTTGATGTCCAATAGGAGACGTCATGTATACATGTTGCACTCTCCCCTCCTCCGACTCCTTTCCCTTCTCTCTCTTTGCATTTCTAGGCTGTTCCAATCAGCAAAGTGATGCATAAAAGGCAGCTCAAAGTGTACGTTTAATACCACCGATGCTTCCTTTCATGTTGTTCAAACCTGTAGAAATTCTGCCATTCTGTCACTTTTTGCTTGATTATAGAGCTGCAGAGCACCATGGACCAGCATTTCCTCCTGTGGAGACGTTCAAAAAGGTTAAAAGCTTTAGCTTGAAAGCTAAAATTATCAAGTCGATTATAAAGGTTGCTGTGGTAACTGTGTTTTCTTTGTGTTGGGGGTGGTAGTGGGGGGGGGGATACAGACTCCATTTCCCATATATTAATTGGTCAATCCATCCATCCATCCATCCATCCACAGACACACATACAGTAAAAACATACATCCATCCGTTCATGCAGAAATACATACAGACAAACACACATACATCTGTACGTCAGACGTCCATTATTCCATACACTGATAACGTTCAGATTGCATGCTACTCTCTGTCACCATGCCTATTTTGTGTCAGGCTAACCACAGGGACAGAGTGTCATCTTAACATACAGTTCAGTATACAGTAAGGAGAGAGAGGAGAGAGACGAAGTGTTGTTTTTTACTTTACAAGAATAATGGTGGACTTTCAGGAGCCTGAGGAAACCAGACTTTCCCATATTTTCTTTGCAAACATTACAATGAAACTCCACGGAGTCCATTTATCATCATTAGAAGAGAAGTCACATAAAATCAACTGAGTGCAGTTCCCCTCTGCGCTCCATCACTCTTATCTTATGTAAACAGAGGAGCAGCTCTGAATTTCTGCCATACTTTTATATTGTACTGGCACAGAATTGAACCACACACCCATGTTTATTACCATTCTGACCAATACACTGTTTTTTTCTGTCCATTAAATATGAATCTTTCCAGTACTTCATAACACATCTGCGCATAGTGGCCACAGTAGGGACTACCGTAGGGCCTCCTGCATATGGACCACCACCCTTTAGGGCAGTTTGCAACCTTGGGTTTGGGACCCTAGGTGAGGTCACCTGAAATTCAAACTATTATTTCACTTTCATGAATATAAATGCAAATAAAATGCAGCATATAAAAATCTATGAGTTTATGCATCTTGATTGACAGCTGCAAACACCTGATTGCACGAGTGATAGCTACTAAAATGTCAAATGTCAAAATTGGGTCATGAGCCAAAATAGTTGGAAACCACTGTGCTAAGGAAAAAAAAAAATCTTTTTTTTTTTCTACAAAAATGTAGACATTACAACATTCTGTTGTGGGAAACAGCATGAATGCCAGGAACTCTTATATGCTCACATTTTCATTTCATTTCAACAGACTCGCATCTCTAAAACAAACCAAGGCTGATCCTATTTAAGCAGCTGACACTGACTCGATGTATGTGAATGCACGTTTTAGTATTCAGACGGCGTTTGCCGTTTCCCCTCTCTTGATCCTCCAAATGGGACCTTGGATTCAGTGATGGGTTTGTGGCTTTTTCCACAGGAACACAGAGCTGCTGCGAGGGAGGCTGGAAGGTTAATCTATCTACGTTTGAAGTCGGGTGACGACTCTTTGACTGCGTTTCTCTTCTCTCATCGCTCTCTTTATGTCTTTTTGCTCATCTCTGTCTGTCTTGTCTCTAACACACAAACACAGGTTAGGTCTGCTGTCTTTGTAAGGACTCTGCAGGAGCGTTAACTTGGATTGATTTGCAGTGGGAGACGATAAAAATATGCCTAGGCGATAAAAAAAAAATCAAAGTCATGATCGTTCCAATTAACCGTCTCCATCACAGAATCTATGCCACAAACTAAAACAAAACCTGGTTGGTCGGACTCGACTGTAGCTATAATTTTTGATTATTACTATTGAAGTTCAGCACATATGTTACTGTTAAAAGTTACTGGTGTCTGGTCTTTTGTGGTATAATATAAATATGATTAAAATAAAAGCCTGAGGGGCTGAGTGATCTTTCAAATGTGGATAATTTGAATAATTTCAGCCCTGCAGCCCAAGTGAACCCTGATAGGCTGAAAACACCATCACAGAGATAAATCATTTGGTATGGTTATGGCAGCAGTCTAATTATAATGTAATTACCAAAATAAAGACACGGACGTCCTGACAGGCAGCAGCAGAGGATTAAATGTGTAAATCAATATGTTCCCCTACTTTGAACAGACTTAATTAGCTGACAGAGGACACTGTGTAACATCCAAGCTGAGTGTTAACTTGTACTGACTCACAGACCAGGGATGCTTCTTGTTTTACAGGAGTGAAGGTGACATCAATTTTAGATCTTTTTTAAAAAAACAAAAAACAAAGATTGCTCCTAAAAAATAATATTAATAATTCAATTCAAATTACACATTTTTAACAGTTTAAAAGCAAAGGACAATCACAATCTCCAGGCCCCAAAATGAATTGCTATCTAAGAAAACATTTTATATATAAATATAGTTTTCTTCCCTTTTCCAGGTCTGTCATCTCACTTTAAAACAAGATCGTTGGTTCATTACTAATTGCTTCAACATCATTCAGATTTGGCACCTGTATTTTAAATTGTTAAAAAAGACAAAATGACTGCTATTTTATTTCAATCCTGATTCCTGGTCTTATATATATATTTATAATATATCTCTAACATATATTTTTTATAATTTGTGAAGTTGGTCTACAGCATTTTCCCAGTGTGAACCTTAAAACCTCAATCTCAGACAGTTTGAAAAGGTATCTATCATTTTTTTGAGCTTGGGTAAAGTTCAAATTGTTGATTGTAATCCTGTTTAACCCTGCCACCAGGGGGCGTACCCGTTATCACTCATAATGGAATCAAATTAAAGCTGGATTTGGAAAGTAATTGTTTTTGTTTAAAAAAATGGAAAAAAAATGAAATAAATCTCAGTGAGTGAATTGATTATCTTTATTGTATTGGTAATTAAAAAAAGAAGAAACTAAATATTTATATTTAGTTTCCTATTTCAGAACCACTACAGCCTTTCATTACTTTGTGTATTTATTAGCTTCAGATTCAGAACAGCTCATCGGTGCAATAATACTGTGACTAATTCGGGGACAGGAAACAAGCTAACCTTCCACTGCTTTCTATCAAGTCAGTTGATTTGTGCAGCAGAGTGCTGGAGTCTGTTGCTTCAGCTCACTTAGTTAATTCTTTCCACACTGAGAGCTGATGAGTGAGAGGAGGAAGGAGAGACGAGGAAAATACCATTCGGTGCTTCTGTGTTCTCTAATGCTCAGATTGTGTCGTGTTGCTTTTAATCTGCGGAGCTCTCCAGCACATTAACACACTGGTTTGGAATGAGGGCAGAGGGTGGACCTGTCTTTAACACTGACTGCAAACAGCAGCAGAGCAACAGAACTGCACTAAATTCAATCAGCAGCAAGCTTTCGTGTCCAGGCAGAATTTAGGTGACGAGCCATTCTATTGGCTAAGACACGTCTGCCCTTCAGTGTTTTCTATTTGCTACTGGCTATTTGACAACAAGTCAAAACAAATGGCCATAGGAAAGGGATTCCATAGGTGGGGTCCACGACCTGCCACTAGGGAGTGCTCTTTAAAGTGGTGTAGTACCATACAATAAAGATGTGAGGATGTGAAGAAGCTGGCATTTTACTTAAAAAATAAAGTTAGGATATATATGTGTGTGTGTGTGTGTGTATGGTTATTTGAATATAATTAAACATGCCACTTTTAGGTGGGGGGATTTGGAGTATAGAACAAGGTGTGTGGCCAAAAGTTTGCCATAAATAAAAAAATAAATAAAAAAGAGAAGAAGAAAAATACTTTTTTACTTTCATTACTTTTGGTACTGTTAACTAAAACTGTAAACACTTTACTACTTTCATTACTTTTGGTACTGTTAACCAAAACTGTAAACACCTTTAAAATTTAGTTTTCTATACTGGCAGTGTAAACTGGAGGTACAAATATACTCTGTGTAAAGTCTACTTTTTTTAAATAAAAAATCCTGCTTCCTATATTTTATGACCATTTCCCATTGGTCACAGTGCTAAATTGAACAATAAATACCCAGATTCATAAACAGCTCAAGGCAGAATACCCAATGCCTTTATGTCGGCTCTAACATTTTTCAGAGAGGTTAAACAAAAACAGCTTCATCATGAAGTGTCTGGTTGTCTCCCATCTTATTACTCCAGCTGCCAGATTCAAAATGAGCATTTGGATGTGATATATTGTTGATTTCACAGATGACTCAAAGAGAACAGAAAATAAAAAGGGGAATTAGAGAAACGGCTGAGGCACAAGGGTGCGACCTCTCTCTACTTACCACTTCTTCTTCTGCACCACGATTAGAAACTGAGAAGCAAATAAAACTCTGCTGCGGCTCTCTATTCACAAGCCGCTGTAAAAACATCCTGATTCTCTGCCTAAGGGCACAAGAATAAAATGTGTAAACATTCTTGTAATTGCAGGCGGCGTGCAGCTGTCATCACAGTAATTTAACATTATTGCCACATTGGCTGCTGTGGGTTAGACAAGCTCCATGAAGAAGTGGTCTCTGATGACAGTGGGGAGAAAAATAGCCAGGGTTAGGACAGGTCAAAGGTCAGCCGATCAATTACTAAGGCCAAACTGCAGAATCATCAACAAAGATTCCAATCCAGTATACAGTGTTAGAGCTAACATGTTGGTTACAATATGAATCGATTTCAAACGTGTTTTTATTCCGAATAATGACTAAAGAATCTCTTGTCCTTCTCTTTTTCTGCTACATGCTCGTGTGACAGCTTTGATGCTCTTCATAAAGGCTGAATCTCTCAACAACAGGCCTCTCCACTCCTCCGTGATGAAAGCTGCTATGAATACATGCTTTGATCTTCTCTATCTTTGCTGTCTGCTCCACTTTATTTCTCCTGCTCTGACGCACAGGTTCTACACAGTCATTGCAAAACACTGCAGTGACGACCATTTATGTAGACAGCTCATGAAGACGCCTGATCCTAACCATATCAACATAATCCCCCTCGCTGGATTTACCTGGCACACAGCTTGTCGACTTGGAATCTTGACCACTGAACCCATTAGGGACTACAAGTTATGACAAAGCCATTCTTATACCAAGTGTTGGATTTCTTTCTGGATCCTGGACTAGGGAAGAAAAAAAACAAAGGTTACATTTCCTTTTAGGTGAAATAATTTATACATCAATTCTTGTTATATTTTAGCAATTTTAATGCTGTGCTAATGTTTGTTACATTCCTAGATAGTTAACATGAACACGTTTCTCTTTGTTTTGGCAAGCTAAAGCTATTTTTTCTATATTTCTTCTGATTGACACTGTAGCTCAGTCCAACAACTTTATGCCTATTCTATTTTAAGCCATTCTATGCACAACCTATGGTTAGTTTCTAGAACATTTGCTAATAATTTAGCCAGGTCTGCACTCCATAAATGATATACAGTACATATATGCATGACTACTGCTCTTGAATGTCAGAGAGAACATGATCTGGGATATTATACGATCTAAAGCCTGGGTTGACGGATGAAAAACCATCTAAAAATCAATTATAGAAGATATGAAGTGGTGATAAAGACACGATGAAACCCTGAAGTCATCCCTCATTAGAGCCATGATGAAACAGGGAGACAGAGACTGGCCCTAATCCGTGAGACCCCGACATGAGTGGAATAATAATTCAGGAAACCCATAATAACTCCACCCAGCAATATCATTGCTATTCACAAAATCCAGATATAGAAATAAGTTTAGGTTAGGGTTAGGGTGAAGTGACAATAGATCTTTAGCAAGATGTCACTTTAAAGCCTCAGCTCAGTTTCCAGGAGAAGCTTTTTTGTTGTTTGTTTTTTTTGTTTTTGTTTTTTGCTGCTACTCTGGAAATTAGAAGGACAAGCACTCAAAGAGAAATATGAAAAAGAAACAGACCATTTTCGTTTATCAAAAAGCTTTCACACAATGAGTTCCAGGAGCTGTTTGTTGACAGCCGAGTTTAATCCCTGCTATTCAAAGATGAAACACTTATCTCATAAAGCAGATATTCACATCAGGCCAGCTCAGTCAGTTTGTAGCCTTTTCTTTTCTCCAGAAATGACACAGACTCTGGAGAATAAGAGTTTTAGAATAATTTGTTGTTTCTCACTTTAACAGGTAATGAGGTGGAAATTAATACTTTGACAGTTTTAAGGGCATTTGATAGCAGATAAATGATCGAAGAGCTAAAGAATGAGAAGAGTAGTTCTCTTTTCATACACAGTATCTGCAGTGCTAATTCACAGGCCAGGTTTAAGAAATGGACAAAGCCATTTGATTACAAAAAATTACCTCATTACCACATTTGTTGTATGCAAAAAACAAACAAACCAAACAAACAAGTGCAAAGAAGATATATATGGAATTGAAGTTATTCCACTTTAATGCAGACAAAATGATTTCTAAAAAATGCACTCTACTGTTGTGTTTTCTACTCATTTTAACTTCACCAGATATTTGAATGGTTCCAATAGTAGTCATTGTGGTTAATCATAATACCTGGCAACCATGTATTTGTGCTGTGTACTTGCCTAAAACTGTAAAACAGCCACTGCTAAACTTGTGGGTTTGTGAGTTTAGCGTTTATGCTAAACTGTTAGCACTCACTGTTCCTCAAACTGTTCCTTTTATTTTCATAAAAAAGTGTATAAATGAGACTAATGGCACTCTCATAAAGCTAGGGTTGGGTAGCATGCTAACCACAACAGAAAGTTGTTAGCAGTCAATTGCACAGACCAATACTGGTCGCTCAGTAGTCCAAAGTCTCCAATTGGCTGCAGGCAAGCATGAAAGACTGCAACAAGAAAAGGAAAACATTATACTTCCCAGCTTAGAAACTTCATAACTCACCACAGATCACATTTCTTAGGATTTGTTTTGAATCTTTTCTGTTGCATTTTTTCCATTTCAGTGTAAATACTGTTTGTAATCTTTCCTTTCTAGTTCCACTGCAGATTAATCCATGCTTTATGACAGTGAAGTTCATTCACAGGTCTCTCTTCAGCTGCAGTTTTCGGTCTCTGATGTGCTGTAGGAGAATCTTCCCTCTGAGCTCCACCGTTTCTATGAGAGGCCTGAGTCCACCGACTCCACCCCGACTGGCCCAGAATTGCCCGTCTGTGTATAGGGAGCGTAGAAGAAGACTCTCCAGACACCCTGAGCGGAGCACGGACACAGCCTTCTCTGGAAACCTGACAAAGAAGTTATGATTCAGAGTTGATTTTCCAGCTTTGAACAGATGTAGAATTTTAAAGGAGCAGTTGATATTTCTGCATAAACTAAATCTAATGAAACATGATGCTGGAAAGGACTTTTTATCAAACGTCCATAAATACACTGAATTTTCTACCAAATATTACACTTGATTTATTACACTTTTTTTAAACCTACAGTAAGTTTGATACTTACTCGTGGATCCCTTCCACCAGCCGGAAGTTGAGATTGTCAGCTGACTGCCGTGGTCTGCCTGCGTTGTCGATGAACACCAGTCTGGAAGGGTCAGCCTTTCTCACCTAAACACACACAGTCACACAGAGATGTATAAAGACCCTCATCAGGACTGGCCACAGTGGTCGTCTGCATAGTGATGTCACACAAAACTCAAGAAACGTCACCAGAGCCTTGAAGAGCACAGAGTTGATCCAAGGTGTTGAGGGTTTCAGAAAGTTTAAATCTAATCCGGTGGTTAAAAAGATTGAAACAGTAAAATTATAATGATTATAATTAAGTAGTGGATGTTGGACAAATGGAGACAGCTGCCAAGTTCAGACTTCAGAGCAGATTGATGAAATGACTGAGGACAGTAGCATGGTGGGTCTAACAAAGGGTGAGACAAGAGATAATGTAAAATGAAGGCAGATGATTGGCTGTGGAGACCTGTCAATGATACGGACCAGGATGTGAACCAGCAGCAGCTCCTTGGTGTTCCGACACTTGGCCTGCAGGAGGTTCTCCACACACTCTTCAGTGGGATCAGGTGTGAAACCACAGCAGTATCTGTCCAGACGGTCATTCACCTGCACCAACAACATAATGAAAATGAATGAGAAAACAGCAACATTTCCCAAAGAGAATCTTCACATTCCCACTTCTGACTACCACTGCATTGCTGAATCCTGACAACTTAAGGGTTTAAGAGAAAGAGCAGGATGATCGTACTGAGTATTGATTATAATCTTAAAATTAATTTCTCAGTTCTTTCTCAATATATGTATGAAAGCCACACCTGGCAGCTGGGAACCAGGGGATACTGTAGTTCAGACAAGCCTGAGCTGGTCACCTTACTTCATGTACGGAGTGGAAAATGACTGCAGCGCTGCCTTAAGGAGGGAACGAGTATCGACTTATTCCTCTCGACCCCGCCGAGTGTTAGTGAGCGTTAAATAAATCAATATCATAATCAAATTTGAGGTTTGTAGCTCGGTGCTGAAATAAAGTTCCGACGAGCTCAGTCTCAGCTTTAATTCAATCACCGTCCCACAAGCTAAACTGCAGCCAAGTCATGAGTAATCATAAGCTGTCAGACTGAAGGCCTGAATGCTACTTCATCATCACGGAGCTGGTTCTGATCCATAAATGTCTATGGCTGTGTTAGTCAAGAGCGAAGAGCCAATCAAAGAAACTTGTGTTGGGTCCAGATACATGCTAACTAAATAAAATATAAAAAAATACAATTATAATATTTGATGTCTGCACATTGTACTGATATGAAAAAATGCACAGAAATACAAATGAAAGCTAAATGCTAGTTTTAAAGAGCTCGCATTAAAATAGCTTTTTGTGGGTTTTAAACATAGGTCACAAAGGTCAATATTCCTATTCCTGAATGAAGTGTTTAAGTAAACATCATTAACTAACAATCACAGGGATCAGAGCCAAAACTTTAAGAAGTATAAAGAGGAAATTCAAATGGAAAGAAATCAGACAGCAGATGAACAATCAGACAAATTTAAAAAGTGTTAATATAGACTCCATATACTTTTTACTGTTTTAATACAATATTTCATTAATGCTGAAATGGAAGTATTATTAAGACATGTACAAAGGTGGTTTTATGAGGTGTCAGCCAATGTTCATTGCACTTGCAACGATATTTTGAAAATGTTAGCAAAATGCATGTTCTAGAAATTCCCAAAAATGCAATCAGATATTATATATATACAGTTACAGATATATCAAATGTTATGTAAATTATAGTAAAAGTTATCAAATACATTCCTTGCAATAAGTTAACTGCTAAAAACAAAGACGCAAGTTTGCTCATTTCTGAGGGGACAAGAGCCAATGTAATCTGATTACTGCAGGTCTGGATTGGAGAAATTCCATTTGCTGTTTACAGATATTTTAATATTGGTTTGAGTCAGATACGGATATATCGCTGTGACGGAGATCTGTGTAAAAATCCTCAGATGTAGAATTAAGCACCTGAACCTATAACAACTGTATTCTATATCCCTACTCCTGTGTCATTCCACACTGTGTTAAGTACACTCACTGGCATTTGATATTTTTTTTAATCAGTGAATTAGACCTCACACACACACACACACACACACAGTTTACGGTTTGTTGCACTTTAATTTGGTGTGGACTCTGACCACGGCAGTCCTTCCCTGAGGCCTGTGTGTGTTCGGTGGCAGTGTAAGTCAATATTGGCTCAGGTTCCACTAAACTGTTGCAGCCAAGTCCAAATCACTGTGGCAGAGGAAACGAATGTGGCAGCAGAGTGAGAAAAACTCCCGAAAGCAACGTCGAGGTGAGAGAAAAGTGAGTGGAGGTTGAGTTCCACTGCACAGTACACACACACACACACACACACACATGTACATGCAATTACAGACACACACACAGACACACACACACTATGTAACTGTGTACCTGAAGGCAGATCTTGTCATGTGTTTGCTTCTAAATGTGTAAAAATAACGACAGAGTGTGAAAAACACGCCTCTCACTCTGCTCAGATCTCGTCATATTGTTAATCAGACCATCAGTTGCAGGATGTGGAGGATCAACTTCCTGTTAGTAGACTTCTTCTTATGTGAAGCCAATTTTCTTTTCACTTTCATTCACTGTATCATTAATGGCCCATCAAACATACTGTGATTTTGTGAAACCACTTCAGAAAAAAAAACCCCAACTCTTTTCTCCTTCAAAAAGATTGATTTCCACTAGTTATTATTATACATTTCATTTTGACACTTCTATTTGGAGCCTTATACATTATAAATGGAATTTATGCGTAATAATTCTTTCCTATAAATATATTTATAATGTAGATCCTACAAACTAAATGATTGTGAACTACCAAAGCAGCCCAGATAAATGTCGATAAAGAAAGTCACACCGAGGGTCCAGTGCTCTCCTTCACTTTTTTCTCACACTAACTGTGTTGGAATTAAACAAACACTTGTTGCTGAGTTTGGCTTCATCTCTCATGAGTAACTGAGTGACTCTCAGCCATCTCTTATCACTGACACCGTTCTCATTTTTTTTTCTTATCATGCAAGGTCATCTATGTTACACTTCATATTCGTTGATGACCTTATGATACAATACATCAGCGATGAGGCCCAGAGGAGGAGAAGCAGCACCGACTGCTGTTGTCAACATGATGTACAGTGACAGACGGAGCAGACTGGACTGTTAAATGTTATTTTTCTGATCTTTCCCTGCAGCCTGGCAGCACAGGGACGTTGGTGTGGTTCAGGAGAAGGCACTGAAGACGCTCAGAGCTGACCTTTACTGCACCAGCTTTGACATTTACCGTCTCTCACTCCTCTCACCACTATCCCTCAGCACAAGGAGATGTCACTGAAGTTGTTTTTAGACATAATGTTCAGGGAAATTTTATACCTGTTTAAAATGTCACGCCCTGACATTCCCCTGTCCTGGATAAACTTAAAACATTGAAGCTTTGCCCCATGCTCCAGGTTTTAAATTTAAAATTTAAATTTGCCCCATGCTCCAGGTTTTAAATTTTCATAAAATGAAAGAACATTTGACAAAAAATGACATCCCTGACATCCCACAGAATTCTACAGAGGCAGAATTCCCTGATGGACATGTAAAACATGGATTATTAAAAATAATCACTTTGTCTTAAAACATACATCTTTAGCTAATAATTCAGAAAATATATTTTTGGTCCAGCCACTTTGATTTACTTTAAAATCCAATAAGACAAAGACACATACAGTATAGTTCCTGGTACTGATGTTGGTTCCTGTGTCCTCCACTGCTGATTTGCACAGCTGTGTGTGTGTGTGTGGTCTAGTATAGCTATCCTTGTGGGGACATTTTTGTGGTCAAACGCCATGTTGTTGAAACCATTTGCCGTTTGTGGGGGTGTATTTCAGGTCCTAATGGGAGTGAAGGCATTTCAAGGTTTAAGATTTGGACTGGAGTTAGAATCAGAATCAGAAACGTTTTTATTGGCAGGTAAGTTTTCATCTTCGAGGAATTTGTTTTGGCATACGGTGCAGCGGGCCAACAGTAAGGTACAGTGTGTAATATGTGGAAATATGTTAGGATTAAGATTAGGCATATATTTGTAATGGTATTGTTAGTGTGAGGGCTAAAGTATTCATTATTGCCTAGTGAATTCCTCACATTTGAAAAAAAAAAAACCAGACTGTGTGTGTGTGTTTGTGCTCTCTTCTATTTGAGCTCAGGGAGTCAGTGAGGGAACGGGTCGGAACAAGAGTTAAGAAGCCGCTCATCGGCTCTGGGCAGATCAATAGGAGGTTATTAGAGCTCAGTCCTGTTACAGGGATTGACTTCTCACTGTGAGGAGCTGAGAGCAGCCTCAGATTCAGCCCTGCATGGGCTGCACACCAGTCATACAGTACACACACATGATATTTCTAGTGCAGGCCAGCTGTGATTACTGTGAGCTGCAGCCAAACAGGAAGACGTCAGCAGAGCAACACAGAGAAGGAGAAACAAGATACAACAAGGATTCTGCAGGAAGGACCGAAGCCTGTAGTACATTTACAGTACTGGTCCAGGTGTGACAACAACAGTAGAGCGGTACAGCTAATAGACCAGAGGTCTACTGGGCCACTGCTGCCACAGTAATTTCACTAGGGGGCCACATTAGTTTTCAATGACCAATACAAAAAAAAAACATTGCTTAATCATGTAACTACTACTGTATATAATACAAACAATGCAAGTGAGTACAATTAATGAATAAACAAACAGAACAATTTAAAATTAAAAAAATAAAGACCTAAATTAAATCATTATGGACATCTACTTGTGGGCCAGATTGGAGGGTTCGTGGGCTGAGAGTGGCCTGCGAGCCAGGGGTTTGAAACTTCTGACTAGACTAAGATTCAGCTATTGCTAATATTGTGGTATTTTTCTGTTTTGTTTTGCTGGATTTTGGCATAATTTTACTGAGCTTTGGACCAATTTCAAGTTAATATGTATCAAATGAGTAGCTTTTTATCAAAACCATGACCGTCCTCTAACGATTCACTGCAGTTTACCAGATCTTCTAGTTAACTGTCTTTCATTAACTTTCTTTAAATTAGCATAAGCTTTTTTTTAACTAACTTAAGCTTAGCTCAATCGCTTCATATTTGCTTAATTTGCCAAATAATAACAGTGAAAATAGAAACGGTCATTACCTGTAATAAAAAGTCGAAGAGAGCCAGTCTCTCCCACTCTGAGTGGTGGACTCCCACACAAGCCTCTGACCTGAGGTCTGCTTCACTGCCACAGTGGAGCTGCAGCAGCTGCTGATACTGAACCCAGCTGAGTGGCACCGAGTTCTGATCATTGTCTGTGTCGGTGAGGTGCTGGATGTCTGGGTCCCACCACACCACAGGTCTGGGAGTCCCACTGGTGAACCGATATGGGAGAATTTCACTGTGGAAAGTCCTAAGTACTGCAGGGAGGCTGCGGTTCAGTCCCAGCACTCTGTCCAGGTGGAAGGCAAAAACCTCAAACCAGTCATCGGTGCGCTTGATTAGGGCACAGTGACCCTGCTGACAGCTTTCTTTAGGGGAGTCTGGATGTTTCTGAGGTGAACCAGTCACCTGAGATGAAAAAAAACAAACATGACATTTTAAGGCAGTAATGGCTGATAATAGGAGAGAGAGTGAAAGAGAGAGAGAGAGTCAGTCAGTTTCATTAATAATGGAACAGTATAAAGGATGGACAATGTTGAAGTGCAAGGTCTTCTGAGTGTAGTCTAAAGGAATACAAGCAAATCGATATATTCAGCTGTGTCCCAGTTCACACTCTGCAGCCAAAATCAGTTAGTTAATTAGTAGACTTTTCTGGTCATAAGTAACCTGTTTACAATGTTCACAGAAAGGGCAGCAAAGGCAGAATGATGTGTACTGTCAATCAAACCATTCCACTGTCCATCCACGTTATTTATTTGTATGTTATTTGTACACAGTGCAGGAAAAATGTTCATTTCACCCAAGAACTTCCTGTTTGAAAATTCAGCTCAACGTACAGCATCAGTTTACCACAGACTTTACACCATGTAATAACGTTGAGGGAAATATTAAAATATAACAACCCAGGGTAACGATCAAAGTCCACCAACTTTATCGAGCAAACCTTCAACTTATACTTTGGCATATTTTTTCCTGATATAGATTAGTAACCAACAAAAACAGGTGTAACACACACCTCTGCTGCTGATCCAGACATGTACAGAAATGTCTCGTCATACTATAGAATGTTAATTTATCTTGACTTGATTGATTATCGTGATTAATTACAATCATGAGTAATCATTTCACAAACCTTGAGATGTGGAGGTTCCAGAGCCACTTGGAGAACCCGTCCATGTGCAGGAACTCTGGCCTTACTCTCCACCTCACCTCCAGCCAGGAGCTCCATCTTCTCAATGTCATCCTGACTGAACCAGGGATGATTCTGAGGATCTGGGCTGGTCCTGATCCTCCTGTTATCATCACCTGGAAAGTCCTGCTCTGTTAACCTTTGACATCTGCTGCCGTCTCCCCACTCACCAACTTCCTCCACTTTAGTCATAGTGTTCTTGTGAAGTGGATCTTCAGAGAAATGCTGGTGTTTTTTAAGATTTCTGTTTGGTGTGTTCACAGCCTGCTGCTCCTGAATGATTCTATCCAAGTGATTTGGTGCCTGTGTGTTTTTACCCACATCCTGCTGATGTTCAGCTGGTTCTGAACCTTTATGTCTGTTGTGTAGTTGTGTGTCTGCATTCCTGTTTGCGTGTGTGTCCCTCCTTGTGCCAGTCTGTCTGCGTGCACTTTGTCTGTCACTTATTACGGCCTGTGTCTGAGCAGAATTCTGGGCTGTGGTGAATTTTCTCCTTTCAGCACGAATGTGTGTCTCTGCTGTGTGTTTTACCACAGCACTGCGGTCGCTCGGCCTAATTCTATGCTTTGGTCCAGTGTTGTTGGCTGTAAAGTGTGGGAGCTGAGGACCATGTTGAGGACGGGCTGGGTTCTGCATGGCGCCTGCCGTCTTTTCATTTTTCTGTTTATGTCTGTTCACAGATGTGGATCTTTTCTCTTGCTCTGTTTTTGTCCTTCGGTCGTGTTCATTTGGTGTAAGTGACACCGACTGCTTCTTTTTTGCAGCGCTGCTTTTCCACTCTCTGTTGTGGATTTGACTGAGCCTGTCTGCAACATGTGCAGCTGGAGGCAGATTCACTCGGATCCTGGAATATGAGCTGGATCTGACCTCCCCTGCAGAACTCAGGACCCGGGCAGCGCGGAGCGCTGGGCGGAGAAGGAAAAGGCAGAGTGACGGTCATCACTGAGATGGTGAGGAGGAGGATGAAGAACGGACACAGGAGGGGGAGGTATTTTTTAGCACGGCAGAGTTTTGACCACACCCGCCAGGCCTACACAGAAGAGAAAAGCAGAATTATACGTTGGAGGGAAACAGAAGCATTTGCTCCAAACAGAATAATGGGAGGTTAAATAAAGGCTGCAGGGTCACGTGGGAAAACCAGCGCACTCACAATTTACAATCTGCACAGAGGGAAGGAGCAGAGAAAAGAAGGAAACAGTTTCCAACCACATCATGTGCTCTGTGCAGTCAAATCACCAGAGTGAGTTTGACATTCGAATGTGATTATTGGTCACAAAGGAAATAGGGAGAACCAGACAGAGCAGAAAGGCAGAGAGGAGAACTGAAGCTGGTGACAGTCACGGTGTTTCTGCAGCTCTGAGCACAATCAGATTTATACAACACACCAACAAAAGGTTCAGCTGAATTACCAGTGTGCACATACACACACACACACTGACACAAGAAATAAAAATTGCAAAATATCTCCACAACAAAAGGTTCAGCTGAATTACCAGTATATAAAAATTGCAAAATATCTCCACAACAATAGTATTTTGTGTGTCCCCACAAGTACAGTTTTACCAGAAACATACACACAGGCAAAAAAAAGGTCTTCATGAGGTACATACACACACATACACACACATACACACACACACACACACACACACATACACACACACACACACACACACACACACACACAGATTCAAAAACCTTGAAAATGTCCCCAGTACAGCTTTACCAAGAACAAAAACACATCTTTGTGTTTTCTTCATTTAGACATACTCCATGCCGAGCCCTTACACTAACTATTATAACATACCCCAATACTTCTTTTTATGATGACCCTAATCTGACCTTAATTCTAATCTTCACTCTAAATTATTTATTCCACTGTTAAATAATTTATCACTTAGTGGGAACCTGCACAAAGTCCCCGCAACAATAATATTATTATATATAAAAAAACGACAGTAATGTACTGTACCTTCACCGAGAACAATCACATGCAGACTAACACACACACACACACGCATGCAGGGCCACAGTACACAGTCTTTTTGTCCCTTCATATACTGGCTGTAACATCCAACAAAGTAATCCCTCAGCTCCAACCAGCTCCTGTCTTTTTCTATTCTTATCATGATGCACATAAAACAAGAAGACACAAACTGTCTCACACACATGGACATATCTGCTCAGCTGTTCTGTTTGAAACCAGCATCATTTGTGATGTGACAGAAATAGAAGTGTGATCCAAGTACTAGAAGCATGACGAGAGCACACTGACACAGACCGTATATAAGAAATGGATGTTAATATGTAGCTGCAAAAGTGAAGCTGCAGAGGCAGACTGGAGGCAGAGCTGCTTTGCTAAAAGTAACGTTGTTTGAATTGAGGTTAAAGGGAAACCAAAACACAGATTATCAGTACAGTTATAACTTTCTCTAATCAGTTTTGTAGTTTTTGTTTCACAACTGCTGAGCTGTTTCTAAGGCAACTTCTAGTTATCATTGGGGGTATTTTTTATTTAGCTCTCGCTTAGACAAATTGATGACTTTTTTTTGCTCACTTTTATGTGCCATCTGTTGGCCCATTTTTGTTTATTTTTTGCAAATGTTCTTACATTTCACAAGGAAACACAGTTACGTCTTATCTATTTTCTACTTTTGGGATTTACAGTGAGCCACATCATGGCCAGAGAGGTTACTGAGTCTGTTCAGTCCTAGTTAGATTATGTTTCCAATGTAGTTGAAAAAAAAAAAAAAACACTACATGGCATAACAATTTACAAACCTGACAATGTCTTCTACTGACTTGAACTGATTGATCAGGACCACAAATGTTTGTCACAAAAATAAGATGTACAAATCAATGAAGGTTTGTATACTGCAGGGAGCAGGACAGCACAGGTTGATCCTTTTCTATAAACAGTGTATGGCTTCAACAGCATCTTCTGGTTCTGAAACCCCGTAAACAGACAAACTAAATTGTCAGGGTGACTGCTGGTTATTCCTCTTCATGCAGGGTGGCCCATCAGTGGAAAGACCAACAGCAAAAAGAGGAAACCCATCTCAGGAATGAATCTTCCTTTCATTCCCCCAAACCTGGAATCATGCCCAGTCAACACGAGCAACTCAAACATGAACCCTGCCCCAGTTTTCATCCTCACCTACACTGTATGAGAGGAGCCGCAGCTGAAAGGCTGCTCTTTTCATTTCTCTGTGGAATGACCCAGATTAATGCAGCATCTCCTCTCTGGGCCCTGGCTGCTCTGGACGTCCACCTCCCTTCACTTCACTTCAGGCTGCAGGAATGTTTTAAACCCTTGAGACGTTCTCTCCATCTCAGAGCCCTAACGTTCCTAAATTTGTCCACCTGTGAAAGGATCCCATTATTCTTCTGATGGAGTGGAATGTCGTGAACCATGCTGCTTGAGCTGCTAGTCCAAATCTCCATGGAGAGGCTGACATATGATATACACTTAGGAATAATGAGAGTCTTTTGAATGTGAGAGTCGGTTCAAGTCGAATACTGAATATGCACAGTATATACATGATAGAATGAAGTATAAGGTGTATCACAAAGTTTTTGTGCAAATAGCAATATTTTAATTTGATATACAGTAGAAATGTGTATTTAACACAAAATTATAAGGAAGGAAATTTACTTACTATACTACTATATACGTATATGTGTATATATATATACACATATATGTTTACATAAATGTGTGTATATATATATACACATATATATTTACATAAATGTGTGTATATATATATATACACATATATATTTACATAAATGTGTGTATATATATATATATATATACACATATATATTTACATAAATGTGTGTATATATATATATACACATATATATTTACATAAATGTGTGTATATATATATACACATATATATGTATACACATATATCTATACATACAGTACATATACAGTATATTTATATGTGTATATATATATATATACACATATATGTTTACATAAATGTGTGTATATATATATACACATATATGTATACATACAGTACATATACAGTATATTTATATGTGTATATATATATATATATACACATATATATTTACATAAATGTGTGTATATATATATACACACATTTATGTAAATATATATGTGTATATATATATATACACATATATGTTTACATAAATGTGTGTATATATATATACACATATAAATATACTGTATATGTACTGTATGTATACATATATGTGTATATATATATATACACATATATATGTATACACATATATGTTTACATAAATGTGTGTATATATATATACACATATATATGTATACACATATATGTTTACATAAATGTGTGTATATATATATACACATATATGTTTACATAAATGTGTGTATATATATATATACACACATTTATGTAAACATATATGTGTATATATATACATACATACATGACACAGATATGGTATATAGCGTTCCTCCACTCACTTGTTTATTGTAACACCTGCCCACCAGCACAACAGCTGGAGGAAAGAAGAAGCCTGTGTCCAGCTGGAGACACAAACTACAAAGTCATAAAACGTATGATTCATGTGATAAGACCGGGCGAACTTAAATTTTCATGTGTTTGGACTGAAGTGTCACACACTCTGACCTGCAGAGTAAATACTTCATAAGGCGAGGAATGCATCTGGTGGTAGATGCAAACCCTTACACACGCACGCGCATCAGCATGTGCGTTCACACACTGCACCCACCGCTGAGATAAGAATCATATTCCCTTTTAACGACA
>NC_024319.1:15823615-15876024 GCF_000523025.1 Cynoglossus semilaevis | reverse complement strand
TTACTGGCAGACTAAACACATTTACTACTTGTTTTTTTCTTACAGATTAATTCTGTCTGTGCCTGCTCTCCGCTCTGATCACAGCCACGTCAGCAGCAGTGCACACGCAGGCACACACACACTCTTCCCATAATAACCTTCCACTCGCCCTGACAGGCCAAGTGTCTCGCTGTTTGACAGCTCCCAGCGTCTTGTTTCTGGTTTTTTTCCATCCCTTTCTTTCCAGGTTATTCTTTCACTCAGAATGGAATTCTACAGGACAGGAATGCAGCAATAGGTTAAGACAGGCAACAGGTGCTGCAGACACTGGGAAGGGAAGAGGAAAACAGTGTCTCCAAACAACATTCAAGCTCCATTTCTGACGCACTGATGTTGAATACACTTTTTCAACATTAACATTGTGATGGGCTATGGTTTCTGTTTCAGATCTGGTTTAGAAAGGAAAGACTTCCACCTGAGCATGTCCTTGTTTGGACAGTGTTCTATGTGTTAAACAACTCTCCTTCTCCAAACATTAGCATCAGCTCTGCAGTCTGGTCTGGTCTGATCTGAGAAATGATATACTTCCTGTATTTGTCTTCTCTTTCCACAGTGACCTTAGCGTACTGTGTTGTAACTAATTTCATTTGGTGCTTTTGGAACAGGAATACAAACATTACAACATGAAACAACCATGATGCAGCAAGATGTTGGCGACATCACAGTTCTCTTGCCCCGAGGCCTCATCTCAATCAACAGAAAACGGACAACAGCCCAATAAATAACAGAGATCCTTAAAACAGTGCAGATGGAGGCTTCACATCCATGGGTGGAAACAGGCCATGAGTTTGGAAGTACATTAAACCGACCATCTGCGCTGCACTTGTGATACAGCCCTGAACAAGGACAGCATTTGAAATAATACTGTCAGGCTCACAACGCTAAAATTAAAAAAAAACAAACAAACAAAAAAAAACATAACATGTGCTGTTTAATGATCCCAGGGGACATTTTAAGAGCATTTTGGGGGAAATCATCACCACATACTATCTTGTTTCATCAACTCAGTTATACTTCCACAAGCAGTCACAGTATACATAAGAGAAACTTAAAAGTACTCCATAAATAGTCATTTAAATGAAGCTGTATTATTGTCTCTGCTCTGGTTATGTGCACACCGCACTGTTGGCTGTAATCACACAGGACACGTGACAAACTTAATCTGCCGGTGGATTATTTCAACCAGCATGTGTGTCAGTAATCACACAGTGTAGACCAGTGAAATAAGTTAATGATATAAACAATGGTGCCATCTTCACACTGGATGTCTTAGCTGTCGGCAGTAAATCATCAAGTCACAGCAAATAAACCTGTTCTCATTGTCCCAGAGTCAAGTTCCAATGTTTATCAGCAAAGTAAAGCCTTGGCTTCAAGTAACCTTTATTAATGAAAGACTGTTTGAAGTCAGCTCTCAGTGATCTAGAGCTAATTTCCAACCCAACAACAACAACTGGCCCAAAGAATATACAGTATATATATATAACACATTTTAAGAGATCCACAAATAACAACTCCAGACTTTTTTTTTCAGGTTTCACTGTCACTTTCTAACAAAAGTTTTTCTCTCCTTGTTTCACAAGGTTGTGTCGTCTCTGCTGCAGAACTAATGGACTGTGAGAGAGACAAACTGCCTACAGGTGTCTGTGCTTTTACTGCTGAGAACTGTGGAGACGGCAGCTCCAGATGTGCCTTTCCTTCCCACACTGATGACCACCTAAGATAAACATCCCACGGCCAACTGTTGAGTTTCTCCTTCCTCCAGTCATTAGAGCTGTTAGCCCTGTTCTGTAATCATTAGGAGTGAGGTTTAGGTTCGCCACACAGACCAACACTGTGGATGGACAGGTCTATCTACACATGAGTCAAACTCAAGGTTTGTTAAAGAATTACTTTAATCAGCTTTTACTATTTGAACCTCAAATTACTCCTGACAGCACGGCATAACAGATGTGGAGCAAGAACGCCGCACACAACCTGAGAGTCGCAGTATGTAGGAATTTTCTAGATGCAAAGATGAAAAAATATTTTGTTACTTTACATTTAGCAGTGTTTATTTCTTTTACAGTTGCTGTGGATTTCCATCAAGTGCTGTTCATTTCCACATGGTCTAACAGCAAAAAGTCCATCCAATTATTGCATGGATTCATGAATAAAAGATAAAAACTCATCATTTCTCCCCCCCGGTCCTCAGTGTCACGACCTGGCCTTCTGTGTCTCTTTTCACTCTGTTACCTTTCCAGTCTCAGCATATGTGAAATCCTTAGACTTGAAAATTGAATTTTCTCTGCTTGCCACCAGTGACACTGCTAACAATTATTCTTGTGCAGCCTCATAATACACACAGACACAGGCTAAAATACGGCACAGAGGGCGTGCATGGAGAGAAAGGAAAGAAGGGCGCAATCCTGTCTGTGTATGAACTGTATTAGCTCAAGGGCAACTGTCCCCGAGGCTGTGGAATACATTAATGACATGGGGAATAAGAAGGAGAATGAGAGCCGTACATGGGCACTACAAACACACACACACACACACACTCTTACATATTTTACTCCTCTCTTTTGAACAGTCTTGTACCTAATGATTTGCACAGACATCACGTGTAAATACAAATAAAACCACTGCTGTTCCAGCATCCTGCTCTGACAGAAAAAACGTACTCCTCTAAGAATATTCACCGAATCATGTTTCAAAAATGAAAACTGAGATGGAAAAGATGAGCTGATCTTTTTTTTTTCCCCTCCTGAAAAAGATAAATGTTTCCACAGAAGAGGGAGAGACTGTTGGCTGTTTCTGCTCACTGCAATATTTTTCCTAACCCTTTCTTTTAATATACATGTTTCAAATGTCATAAATTTGTACTGGCAGTAGAAGACACATGGACATTGAATTTTGAGTGCAACACAAATAAAAAATGCCAAACCACATATAGAGAATCATAAGTTCACAGTAGTCCTTCAGCAAGGCAGCAAGAAATATTTTAATTCTTTTTATAATCATTTGTAAAGAAAATATGTTCTAAAAGTTGGTTTCGTTACAGGTTTTGTAGCATTTTTTGCAGGATTTGTAAATGGGGTACATGGCCAGATGCTGATGCCTTAGCATGGAAAAGTTTGAAAACCTTTGCTCTAATTCAAAAATCATACTTTACCATCGATTTTCCTTTAAACAGGATCTTAAATCTTAAATATTATGCTTCTTGCTAGAATTAACTTCAAGAAAATGTATGAAACAAGTTAATTTCACTGCCTCAGGGTCAGCTCCATTATTTAATAACCTTTAAACATACAGAGTTACAGTATATATCCTCCACACATTTATAAAGTGCAGTTTCAGCTTCTCAATCTCATTCATTTGAATAGAAAGATGTTACTTTATGAGAGCAGCATGGAGGCGTCACTAAAACTGCTTCCCATTCCCTGAAGCACTTGCCATAACCATACTGTTCCCGACATGGTTTTACGGCCGTGCTCAGTTTAGTTCTGCTTCTGGCTTGTGGAGACCTTCACATAATGAATGTAAAGTATTCTCAGCCTCTTATTATCAGCAGAAATATCACAGCTCATTCTCCCGCAGAGCTGGCTTCTTTCACTTCACTTCTGATTTATCCGACTGCTTCCCAGTGAAGCAGCACTCACTGGGATGCAGTGGTTGCCCGGCAACAATGGTCTAGAAGTGGGGCTGATTAGTCGATGACCTGACTACAGTGGAAAGAGCAGGATTTTTAAAGCTGATGAATATCTTTGTAAGCTGACCAAAGTTGTGGGCTGGGACTACAGACTGCAGATGGACGTTCTATTAGAGTACAATTTTAACTGCCAAATTAGAAGGTGAACGCAGTACCACTGTTTGCCAGCAGGTCCAAAAACCAATATCTTTCATAGACATTTTGAGAAACACAAACCTGCTGTGATATCAATTCTTCCCATCAATCCTTTTAGTTAGCAGTTTGGTTATATGACAAAGTCAGCCATGAATAGAAAAAAAAATATCAACAGTTGGAAGAGTTTCAGAACAGAAATTATGAGTAAAATACTTGGGAAATCGGTTGTCGATGATGAAATCATTACTGTGGAATCAACTTCCCTTCATCAGAGAGAGAACTGAGTGGAGTAATTATCCATAAATCATTTAAAGTGCTATGTGGATGAAAGGACAGGAGAAAGTTAGCAAACAAATACGCTCATTACCCGAGTGTAGGTTGTAGAGCCTTGGCCAGGAAAGCTTTAGGTGCAGAGTCACATTGTTGTTCATACAACCAAACTCCATAACAAACTCAAGAGGAAACAAAAAAGGTATTTTTCCTTGAATTCAAAATATTTCTGCCAGCAAAGATCTGGGAACAGTTTATTTTTGCCCCTGTGCCCTGCTGTGTGTCTGCCCTGGGGTAATTAGTTTCATCACGCTCACCTGTGTCCTGCGCTCCTCTGTTTCCCTGTGGTTATTTCCATGATCTTCCTTGTGTGTTCAGACTCAGTTCAGTTTGATGTTGGATTTACTGCCTCATATAAGTTTGACACTTCCCTGTCTCCTGAGTGCTGCATTTGAGTCCTGCCTGCTCCCCCACATTTACCATTGTCTGTTATACTTTGAGGAAACACTTGTTATTTTAAAAAACAAAAAGAAAAAAAAAACACTTCAAATCTTCCTGTCCAAAATGAAAACCATCTGTGTGTGAAAGGAATGTCTGCCTGTTGTGGATTAAACTAATCTCACCTTGAAATGTTACCAATGAACAGCCTGGATGTTTTCTTTACCTTTGCCAGAAGAAAAAAAAAACTTTTATATTCCTCAAACCGCATCACACCCAGAACATGGAATAAACGCTGTGAATGTAATAATGTTTATTCAGCAGAAATCCCTCGTCCGTATGCTGTGGACGGGCGTGTCCGGAGTCGGATATGTTCACTGACAGGAATTCCATTCTACAAAGAGAAAACCACAGCATGAAAGAGAAGGGTTCACGATAGAAAGGTTAATGTTCCACTATCGCACACAGACGCAGAGCAAAGAACGGTTCGTTTTAAGATCAAATTGAACTTTTTCAGTTTGATGAATAAAAAAAGCAGCGTCGCAAAGAAACCACCCCCCTCATGAACTCAACAAGACCCCCAAAACTGAGACCAAAGAACTAAACACAACAAAGACCAGAAAATGAGAAACAGGTGAAAATATGTGGGGTGTGTCCACAGAGCTGTGGGGCAGGGGAGCGGGGCTTTTACTGGATGTCAGAAGAAGGGCAAAAACAAAACAGGAAAAACAAATGATGGCTGGAAAAGGATAACAAACAAACAAACCATAAGCTGTATTGAGAATTGTAATGCTGTCCTGTTGTATTGTGTGAAATGAAGAACATTTTGGGGGTGTTCTAGACATTTGGGGGATGTTTTTTGGATTCATGTATTTCAATGTTGATGTATGTATTTTAAAAATTATTTTTGGGGGTATTTTCATTTATGATTTTGGAAATTATTTTAACTCAATTTAATTGTAACAATAATTGAATCCCCTTCTCACAATGGGGAAACAGGCTGCCACAGGAGGCGCCATTGAGCCCTCACACCCAGTACTATCTGCGTGTAAGGCAGGTGTGATAACGTTACATTAGGGAACACACAGTTTTTCAACAATTTATATTTCTTTATTATTCTATCATTTGTTAGAAATTGTCTACATTGTAACATATTTAATCTAGTTTAACATTTGATTTTCTTTTTGCACAACATCTATTTTTGACATCTTTACTCCAAGTTTTGAACTGAATCCTGCACCAAACTCTACTTAGGCGTGCTGTCTGTCATGTTTCACACACGTCTGTTGTTGCTCTTTCGTACATCCTCTCTCCTTGTTTGGAATTTGTGTAACACTTTCTGTCCCCTGTCATTTCCACGATGCACTTCTGTTTCCCCTGTCGATCCTTCACGTTTTCCGCTCCCCGCTCCTCTGCTCTGATTTTCTTTTTTTTTACTTTATGGTCATTTCACACCTGTGGATGGAGCCATTACAGATGTCATTTTTATGGCGATGTGACAAATGTAATCGTTTTATTTTACAGTCAGGCTGTAAGGGTCTGTGTTCACACACACACACGGTCACGCACGCACAGGAACTCCAGCTCCTTCTGAGCCAAAAACCAAAACAACGCTTTTGACTTGAAACCATGAATGAAAACAAGTGGAAATCTCCTCGTCTCTTATGAAATGATAGAAGACGTTAAGAAGAGTTCAGGACTGGACTGTCTCAACACCAACACAGTTAAAACCACCACTGACTCCAAACACTGTCAGTGTTATGACACTGTTTATTTCTATCAACACACAGTACCTCATAAGACATGTTAACGTAGGTGTTGACAGGACACAGGAAAATATAGGCTTTGGCTACAAGTGCTGCTGGTGACTTTAGCAGATCAGCTTTGTTAACATAAGATAAGTAGAAGCAAAGTACTCCTGCGTTACATCATCCAAAAATCACAGCATCCAGAGAGAACACGAGCATGAGAGAGGAACAACCAACGACAGGACAAAGACCCAGATCACTGACAGAACACTGGAGGACACGTACGTCCAAATATTCAACCACCATTCTGCAAGTACAAACAACAGTGAGAGTTCAAAGTCCACACGTCCCAGAGAGTTTCCAAGAGAAACTTCTGGAAGCTCCAAAAGAACCTTTACACTGTACAAACCAAAGCAAACTTCTTTCAGGTCCACGAAGCTGCAGACAGCAGCAGTCTCATTATTTCTCTACACAGTCACAGGGGCCAGAAAGTGGTCGTGTTTGCAGCTGCTGCTTCTCCAAGATTATTTTTATAGTCTTTTCACACTCGTTCTTCCATTTAAGGTAAATCACTGACAAAATAAAATTTAAAGCCAGCAGGAAACTCCCCTGAGCTCCTCCTCCTCCTCCTCCTCCTCCTTCTTCTTCAACCACCTCGAATATTAGATTTGAATAAAAAATGACTTCTACAGCGGGAAGCTACTTAGAGTCGGCAGACAGACTTGTTATCACCACTGTGAGCTCAGCTTCCCATCACTTATGCGACCCTTGAACCTTACCCTCCAGGAGTCCCCTGAGAGCCTGCTGAGAAAATACTGCTGTCTGAACTCGCCATATTTCTTCTTCTTCTCTTCGTCAGAAGCTACTTTTAGCTTCAGATAAACAACCCTAACTCACAGGAAGAGGTGAATAGTGGAAGAGCAGAGAGAAAGAATGGGGAAGTTAGATTTCAAGGCTAACCAAGACTTTGTTTCCAATTTCTGAAAAAGTCTAAGTAGCAATTACTGAGTTCCAGCTCCGCTAGGCTATTTTAAGATTCACTCCGCAAACATTTGCAATTCTAGTGGGAATGTTTCATATATGAAAAAAATAGCATTTAAACGTTTCTTATACACCAACAACAAATAGTGAAAAAAAATCACCAGAATACAGCATGGCAACATTCACAGTGAATCATCTTGATGGTTTCTAAAAAAAAGCTAATTAAAACGTAGCTAATTCTAGCTAAATAAAACACAATGAGAGCATCAGCTACTCTAGGAATCTGTTAAAAAGACGTTTTTACAGTCAATTCTACAACAATGAACAGAAAATTACATTTCTTTTATTGATACTTCACTGATATTTAGCACAAGCTTCTTCTTATTATATATAGCAGCAACATCAGAAAAAATAAAAAAATAAAATTAAATAAATATATGCATACATTTTTTAATGACCAATAACAGACTAAAGAAGCCTTACTTTTGATTGGACCACATATCGACTTTCAGTTTAGTGACAATTTTTGCAACCTGAAAACAGACGTGTATTGGTTGACACAGCTGTCAATCACACATGAGCAAATATGAATGCCCACTCATATATGTATGCTCTTCCTATTTTTTGTCATCTAAAATATACCAACTGACATCAGATTCTATCTCTTTTATCTTTTTCTGTACATGGAGTTTAATAAGGAGTCATTCCATAGGAGAATGTTTCATAAAGTCTGGACTAGTCTGGAGAGTAGTCCTAATAGCAGCTTGTACATTTGGTCAAATGTATTTGTTAAGTTACCATGGCAGTATTGAACATTTTTGCATGTGAAAATTCGTTTTTATTTTTCAAAACGTTCAGAGTAGATTTGAACTTTCTCAGCTGATCTCAATCACTTCAGGCACGTCAGCTCTTTTTATTTGTTTTTGGGACCAACACACACACACAGAACGAGAGTGAGTGAGAGAGAGAGAGAGAGAGAGACATGGAACAAAAGACGGTGATGGGACAAAAGGAAAAATATGCAGAAGGAAAGGGTTTGTGTGTTCAGCACTGAATTCTTGCAAGAGGCCAATAACACCTGAGGAGGAGAGGAGAGGAGAGGAAAAGAAAGGAGAGGAGAGGAGAGGAGAGGAGAGGAGAGGAGAGGAGAGGAGAGGCAGGGAACAGAAAGTTTCTCCCCCTCCTGCCTTGTACGTAACACATCCAACCCTGAGTCCGTCTGCTCTGCATATGGAACTCATTTGAAACGTGAGACCAAAGGGACTGCTTTGAACGACGGACAATCACACAACAGAAGATTGGAGAACTGCCAGGCTATTTTCAGAACAAACCCCTTCACCAGAGGCTGAGCCAAATGTTGAATTTATGAACTTTTATATCATATCACTTCACAGAGACACAAGGTCAAAGCACCTCCTTTCATCTGGTGCTCCGCTGCAGTCTGTTTCATATCAGAGATGACTGAGCTCCATCAGGAGACCAAAAAGCTGCAACTAAAGTCTTTTCACAGTTTGATCTACATCCTAGTTTTCCCTTTATGAATCATTCTGTGTCAAACTGTTACACTCTATGTCCTCAATTACACGTCACCCATGTTTTGTGGTAAAACAAAAATACGAAAACTTTAGGAGGGGATTGTTTTGTGTTTGTGGTTGAATGAATTACTGACACATAATCAGTGTTGGTGCCAGAGAACAATCTAATCCTTGGAGGCTCCAGATTACTGAAAACACAGATGCCAGCTGGGACACCAGAAAAAACTGGTTTGGGCCATTAAACAAATCTAATAAAATCTACACCTGGTTATAGCTGTAAACCAAAACTTGTAAAACCCTAAATACTCTGCACCAAAGTCCACAGAGAAAGTCAACATCTTTAACTCAGTGACGCAGGAGCTGCTGGTTGACTGCTTAGTCACTTAGCTAAATCCAAACAATGAACTTCAACCAGCTGTAGCCACAACATGACACATCTGTACCAAATGTTGGAGGAGGACGTGTGTCCACATCCCCTGTCTCTGCGATGGTAAATCGTTGATTTTCCAAATGGACTTTTGTATGGAAGGACTGACAGTTTATAAAGCAACTCAAACTATCAATGTTTGATTTTCAACAAAAACATTAGCATCATCAGCATAAAGTTAAAGAAGTGCAATTTGAACGTGCAATACAACTAAGAAAGGACAGTGAACTCCCTGTCATTGTGACACAGCACACCACTGCACACAACCAAATGTTAACCCATCACCACAGTCAGCAGGGGGCAGCTTTCAGTGCCCGGGGAGCAGTGGGTGGTGGGACGGTGCCATGCTCAGAGCACCTCAGTGGTAACTTGGCAGCTGGTGGACTCAAACCTGAAGCCTTCTGGACCCAAGTCCACTTCCTTAACCACTAAGCCACCACTGCCCCTAATATTTATATAACTAGTATTTCTGTCTGATAAACATTATTTAACACAGTCTAGTAAAATAACCGTTTTGGTTGTAGCTAAACTGTATGTTGGTTTGAATGGATTAAGTTGTTGGGCTTCTTCACAAGAAGAAGCCCAGATATTACTCTCTGGATACTGATCTCTGTGTGGATGGAATGAACCCAATCCACATTTGAAACCTTGTGGTGATCCATGACCTCATGTTTGGAGAGAGAGACTGTATCAAATGTGTGATAATCAATGCACCACCACACGCTCCAGCATGATGAGACTTCTGCAGGAAAAACTGAACCAGTTATATTATAACACCCCCACCAGCAACAAAAACAGGCAACCTGCCTGAGAACAAAGCTGCTGTGAGCTCAGTGGGAGCATGAACGCTGACCAAACTCATGTTTTCTGGAACTGCACAAAAGACACAACCTGGAGAAGTTTAATGCAGTTGTTAAGAAATACGTCTACATATTAACTTCCTAATACTTGTCCAGAGAAGTACCAGGGGGACATTTAACAGGTTGTAACACTTTTTTTTCACTTAGCCACAACTGTTAGAAAAACGACTTCAGTAAAAGTTGCAAACTTCGTCTGAAATAATCAAGCAAAGTTTTTAATGTTGAAAACTTTTCACAAAGTTAAAGTCAGAGCTAATTAAAAGTTTTGTTAACTTCACATTAAACAGACGTCTGGGAACACTTCCAATACTGTGGTGAGGGAGACAACGAAGTCCGAAATAAACAGGAAATGTTGACCACCAGGTGGCGCCATCACTGACAGCACAA
The DNA here is from genome assembly GCF_000523025.1 of Cynoglossus semilaevis. Lineage (NCBI taxonomy): Eukaryota > Metazoa > Chordata > Actinopteri > Pleuronectiformes > Cynoglossidae > Cynoglossus > Cynoglossus semilaevis. The sequence continues at coordinate 15,865,516 of NC_024319.1, read as the reverse complement.
AACTAACTACAGTTCTCTGAGCGCCTCAGTAAGGGTCACCAACATTGATATTCCGTTTTTTGTTTTTTTTTTTGGACAATTTCATCAGAAGGGCACAAGGACACAGTGGCATGAAGTTGACGACCTAACTCAGAGGTTATACTCCCACCCACTGGTCCACAACCATCAGAAAAACATAGTCTCAAGTCTCAAGTCAAAAATGTAATTCTGAGATCAATGCAAATCGATTTTTTCTTGTGACTTTAATGAAGTGTCTTTCAAGTCCATGAATCATTTAGACTAAAGTAGTTTTTAAAATATTTACAGACACAAAACAACAGCTGTGAGGTAAATATTCAAAGTAAATGTCGGTTATATATGATAAAAAGAACTAATTGGTGCATATGTATCAAAACTCAAAAGTAATCGTGCAACTAATTAAAATCGCGATAATTACCGATACTGACTTTGCATTAACAGAAAACTAAATATACTAACTCAGCTCTATATACAGTAGATTTAGCATGAATGCATCATCATCACCATCATCATCACCATCACCATCATCATCATCATCATCAGTCCTACCATGGTCCAGTGTTTTCCTCTGCAGCAGCATTTATCTCTCCAACATTCCCTCTGCAGCCTGCTCTCTGCTCTGTGCAGCGGCTGCAGTGACAGTCTCAGTCCGTCTCAGTCTGCAGACTGTCCAAAAGTCTATGACAAAACTCTGTCCACTGACAAAGACACGCGCTGCCTTTACTTTTTTTTTTTCCCAAGGACCACCTCAGAAGTTTCAGGCTAAGTTGTGGGGATGAGCTCAGCCCGCCGTTCCCTGCAGATTTGAGGATCAGCCTGCTGCTGAGAGTCTTGCCTCCCTTCACCTCCTCCTTTACCTCCTCCTCCCTGTCCTCCCCCTCTTCTCCTTAGCTCCCTGGGGAACATGTCTGGGAGAAGCTGAGAGTAAAGAGTGGAAGACGCCGTGGCTGCACTGAAACCTGATCGCAGTCCTGCCTCTGTGGACGCTAACGTTTCTGCAGCTGCCACAGACCTGAGTCACTTTGAAGGAAGTTGAAATTCCTCTGAGTGGAAATGTGGTTGAAATAATAATAATAATAATAATAATAATAATATATGATGCAAGTCCAGTTTATGCTAATAAGCTATCCCACCTTGATCAAATGAAAAATAAATATGGCATATAGAAAAACAACTAATGAGCTACAGGTTCGTTAGTGCCATACAGTACAGTAGGGGTGTCAAACACCTGGCCCAGGGTCCACTTCTGGCCCATACATCCTGCCCATCTGGTCTCCACCCAATGTCAAGAATAATTTAATTTTCTATCTTACAGTATTTATTTGATCATGTCTGCTGTCATCAAAATGCTAAAAACACACACCTTCAAGTGTGGCTCTGAGATGAACTATTGAACTGTCCATATCGACAAGTCCTCGCCCTAGGACAGCTAGGATTGGCTGCAGCCCATTATGTCATAGGGGATGACCTAAGAGATTAAAAACATAGATGTGTTATCCCAAAATTAAGTCATCAAGGACTTGGAAATCCCATAAAGGTATCAGATTATATTTTGGAATTATTTGCACCACTCCCAACTCTGACATGAAAACATGGGACTTTCCAGCATTAATTAAAAAATGTCCCCACAAGGATTAAATGAATCTGAAAGAATATTTCAATTGTTTTTGTCAACAAAGGCACCTTTACGTGTTCGTCGTCGTGTGGTGCTTTAGGAAAGAGAGAAAATAATGATTAATAATGATCTTCATCAGATAATCAAATCTACCGAAGGAAGACCAAGACCACAGCTGTAGCCACGAGTCTGGTTTTTGAAGAAAGGTTACACTGCCACCTTTAGGTACTTATGGACTATTACACGCTCTGTCCTATTTTTCTTATCTATGGATTTTGTTTTTTTCTATTGTTAAAATGTAAAAAATCTAAGATAGAAGGTTTTCCCGGATTGATTCTTGGTTGTTTTTATTACCAGGTAAAAGTTAAATGTGTATGTAAAAAAAAAACACAAACGCTGTGATTTTACCAGAGATTTTACAAAAACAAATATTGGTAATGAAAAATAATAATTCAATACATTATTTAATTATCAGTTAAGTTCATAAAACAGAACATTCACTGTTCACGTGGATATACTGTACTCATAATGCCCCATTCTAGGCCTGATTAATGTTACACTGCCCTCTAGTGACACAAGAGGCTGTTGGACTATGATTGTCTTTAAAAGTCAGCTTATTTTAATTTATTCAAATGTAAAAATAATTCTAACACTAAAGTTAATAAGAGTTTGTTCAAAAATGTTCTCTTTTTATTATTAAAATAATATTTAAGTAATATTTGGAGAGCCTGCAGGAATTAGAACAATAAAAAATGTTGAACACAAAATAACTCTAATCTCTTCTTCTCTCAGTGAGCTTTGTTTGCGTTTCATTCCCAGTTTTAGAACATCCATCAAATCCGTGTTTGCTATAATTCTCAGTTGTGAATCTCAGATCCACATTCTGAAAATAAATCCAATCTGTCTCTGACCCAAAGCCCATTTTTGTTAAGAAAAGAAATCTGACATGAGGCTGTAACAGTCTGAGGTTCTTGGCAGCAGCCTGGATTGACAGGAGACCACGGTCGATCGATGGACAGTGAGAGAGTTACTTCCACACTGGTGTGAAGCAGAGTAAAGGCAGGAGATTAAAGTGGGAACCGGGTTGACAAGCTGGTGTGTGACACCGTTGGCGTTTGGACTACACTGCTGTCTAGACTAATGGTTGGTACCAAATCTGGACCGGACCTCGTGCCCTGGCTCACCTTTTCTTTTACATAGTATGCACCAGTAGAGAATGGAGGCAAGGAATTCAGAACTGTATAATAGGAGTGGATGGAGAAAACCTGATCTAGAAAGTGAAGGTTGGTCAGGTGAAGCTGTGTGCAGAGATAAAGACTGTCACCTGTCAACTGTCAGAGAAACACGGCAGTGACTCTGGATTAACTGGAAGGAGAGAAGCCACGTAACAGACACTGGCAGAAGGAAGACAGGCTGACAGGAGCTGTGACTTTCCATTGGAAGATCGGATTGTTCTGGAAAGGCTAACCTGGCTAACACATTTTCTCAAGTGATTTTATTATCTGTATGATGATGATGATGCTAATAATAATAATAATAATAATAATAATAGTAATAATAAAAATAATAATAATAATTTTATTATGGTTAATTATACTACTAATTCATAGAGTAACTTTGATGTCTTACAGTTCATTTTGTTATTTTCAAAAGTGGCTTTTAAAATCATTTTAGGACTGTTTACATGTACATAAGCAGTTCTCAGTATACCACAGAATTCTCCACTAACACAACAGTGTCAGATGAAAATCATTGGAGAAACAAGAAAGACCTTTAAAAAGTGTTTCTCCAAATGTCAACACCTGGCTTAAGCTACAGCAGTTACAAAGACAAAAAGCAAAGTAGCAGTGGTAGGTTAGTGGTTACTAAAGGCTTCAGGTTCAAGTCCCCCCTGCTCACTTAGGTAATGGGTAAAAAGCAGAGGTCACATTTGGTTGGCAGTGGTGTGCTGTCACAATGACAAGTAGTTCACTTTCCTTCCTTTCCTTTCCTAATATAGATTTAATAAAACAAACTGGCAAATAATTGTACCTGTCTGTGTATCCGCTTGTACCTGATACATCCAAAAACACAGTCAGGTGAGAGACAGAGAGAGACATACATGAGCTCAGGCCTGCCTTATGGCCTCCCACTGCAGCTGAATCAGATGTGCTGCATCACTGATGAGTTCCAGCTGCTCCAGGCTACTGCAACCACATCCTTCCAACAAAACACATAGAGTCGCCCCTAGAGGCCGTCACACCATCATATCTACAAACAACACACCTGGTCAAACACTTCCAAACACATCGAGGACAAAGCCTGGGAGGCATAGAACACAAGCCAACCTTGGAACACTACTTAAAGGAAACAAAGTATAAAGCAGTTGTATGATTATTGTTGTCATTATTGTACTGTGTTAACACTGTAAAATAAGAAGTACAACAACTGTTATGTTTATATTGCATAGCACTTGTAATAATATTTTGTGCAAGAAACACACTACTTAGGCAAACTGATATAAATTCTTCTGAGACACCTGCTCTGATCATCTGAATGGGTTTTCAAAAATAGCCTGGATGCTGTTCTGTAGCCAGTGTTACAACCTGCATATGATTATCATAAATATGTCGCTCCAGTGTGTGTGTGCACGCCTACCATTGGTCTGAATGCATCATGCAAATGCAGCAGCGTGCATATTAAAGACGGAGCCTGACAAAGGGGTGATATGAGGTGATGTTAACTCACACAGTGGGTGGGGTGGGGGGTGGGGGTGCAGAGGCTCACAGAGAGCAGAGAGAGGCTGGAGCAGAGATGCTGCCACCCTGCACGTAGACCAGTGCAGGGAAGGGGGGGCAGGAAGGAGGAGGAGCAGGCGGAGGGAGATGAGCTGTGGTTGGCAGAAATCTGATGGGGTGAAGTCTCACGTCGACGGCTGACGAGGCCGTCACGTGATGGAGCGGTCATGAATGCTCATTGTGAGATATGATGAATGTGATCATTCATGTCCTGTCCAAATTGAATCGGAACTGATGGAGAGGAGGACGGATGGTGGTGAAAAAGATCTTTTATAGACGAGGAAGTTGCTCTCTCCTAGATGATGGTGGTTTTCAATAACCTGAAGTCAATGTGTTTTTTTTTTATTTGTGCAACAATTATAAATAACATAAACAGAGACCAAATTTAACAACAACAACAACAACAAAAAAAAAAAACACATTTCTCTCCACTGACTATTAAAATTAAAAATGACTTTATTTCTGATATATATTGACCTTTGGATTTTTTCACAGCCTTGTGTGTTTGTATTGAATAATCCTATATACTATTAACACATGTTTAGTCATTTCATTCCTATTTTAGACAACTATTAAATAGCCTTAGGCTATTGTGTTTGTATATGTTTAGTCATTTCATTCCTATTTTAGTTTTTAGTTTTTGTTTGAGTTTCAGCCATTTTGCTACATTTTGACTAACTTCATCATAAATGATTTCTTTTTACTTTTATATTTCAGCAGTTCGTTCGGCAACAAGTGTATCCAACTTTTCTATGTCATTTGTGTTGCTGAAATCTAACTATTTGGAACAGTAATTCCATTTCTTCTTTGTTATGGTGTTGTATACTGTTGATACTAATACTACTGATGGAAAATAAAAATAGTTTTTGGTGACTTGTTTTGTGTTTTTTAAATTGTTTTCTCCAAGCTTCTAGGTTCAACAATTCTATAAAGCATAGTTCCATATCCAGCAGAGCGGCGCCAGATCCAAACATAAGCAACAAACACACCTCCCTGATCATCTCAGTGGCTGTGACATTCAAACCAACGTGCTCACATTGTGTTCGGCTCCATTCACAGTGAAATGTCAGGGCCCCTCAGTTCATGTGACACAGATTCCTTTAAAACTCTCCTTGGTCCCCGGTCAGAGGCTGCGTTTGTGCAGCACTCTGTCATTTAAATATCAAAAGTGTGAGAAGGTGCCGGACAATGTCAAGCCCAAATCTCCTGGGCTTACATACAGTCAAGTGTGACTACTGGTAAATGAGAAGTTTGGAGGAACAGTGAAAGCTTTGTGAAAGAGGAAGCAGAAGTTAAGGCTTTTCGATGGACTACAGTACAAACTTTAACAGAAATGGAGATGTTTGTTTCACTTTTTCTATTTCATTTACATTTTATGAAACAATTGTATTATTTAAGATTAAAGAATAACATACTTTTTCCGGTCGGTTAGCTAGAATCTAACTGAACAGTCAGTTTACACAGCAGAAAAATGAAAAATGAATGGAACAGTCTCCTGCCTTCAACACTTGGACAGTTGTAAAAGCTTCCATTGATGAAGAGCAGCTGTTACTCGCAGCTGATGTTGTAGCCAGATCACATGGCTGTAACACAGCTCTACCAGTGTGATCCTCTGAGATCTCCTCATCTGGACATTGATCTCCAACATCGTCTACCTCACAGCCACCATCTTCCCTCAACCGTCTCACCATCTGTACCACCCTTCTTCCGCTCTCTTCTTCACTTCTTCTTTTTCTGGATGTTTTCTTTTTCTGTCCTCTCAACACAATTGGTTTTTTAACGATATTAAAATCCATTCAATAAAACCAACTCTGCTCCTGTCTTCATCACCACATGGACATATTTAAGAAGGTCTAATTTTACATGAATTCTCCCTCCGTTTCTTGCACCTGCTTTACAAACACATCACAATGTCATCTGCAAAAAACTTTATTTATCTGTGTCATTAGATTAAAAACATGTGTATCCTGTTTTCTCTATTTCAGCTTTGTTTTTTATTTATTTTGAAATTTTGGCCAAATATTACATGAAAAACCATTGCCAATGTGATGAACTCAGAGTTCACAGACCTTGACTCTTTATTCCACCACAACTGATTTCATAGTTAACTTGAAAAACCCCAAACCCAAAACTATTAATAATGACCCTCCCTATGATTTTTATAATGTCCTATGACGTATTAGTCAAGCTATTGGAGTCTCATAGAGTAGACTGCAACGGGGAACAACGTTCAAGGTAACAGGGCTTCAGCAGAGGGCGCTGACATGACATCATGAATCGACAGAGCTACGGAGAAACTAGTGAAACAAGAACGGATAATAGTAAAGAAAGGAGCTTTATCAGCTGACGTGATGACAAATAGTAGCTCATAATTATACGTGAGGACTTTCACACCTGCAGCCAGATGCTCAGTGGAGTGTGACTGTGTGATTGTCCCAATGCATGCAACGAAACGTGAGCACCTTAAGGTGGTATTTGAACATTTTCTCCTGCTACTGAAGAGCTACAGACATTTGGCCTGTGTTTATTTGCACTCATTGGTTTTTCATAGATTTCACCTACGGACCTTTTAAAACTACTAAGTTCTGTACTATTTTTTTTCTTTCGTTCTGAGATAGGCCAGATTTAATAAAGTAAATTAGATGTGTTCTTAACGGTGATAAAGGAGCATAAAAGATTGATTTTGATTAAGACATGAGATTAGACTGGTCAAACTGGTGATGCTATTTCCACCACCAGGCACAAATATGATATTTATTTAATGACATATTACATCTGAAAGTGAGGGGAATATCCTTCTACTCTTTATACTGGAATGAACCACCTGATGAACATGCAAAGAAAATGGTTAATAATGGTTCTTATGGCTTCCCAGAAGAGCAGGTTGACTCACTTACAGTATTGTGCCTTAAAAAGAAAGAAAATAAAAAGGAATCTTTCTGTGATACAGATGTTCTGCTGACGCATGGAGCCTGAAGGTTTGCTGCAGTTATCTCCATATCTCCTGTTCTGGTTAGTGCCTTGCTAACTTTGCCAACCTTAGTCTCTGTTTGAACGTTGCTGTTAACTCCCTGTTTCTTTGGCCTTTTACGACAAATGCGTCTTCTTCTACGCCCTTTTTGCTGCTCCCTTTTCCGGTCAGCACAGCAAATATCCTTTGCCTCCTTTACGGTTACACCAATGATCTTCATGTCTGTCTCTATCATCTCTATGATTCTGGTATCACCCTCGCCTGCCAATCTACTCATCCTTAAACCAAATGCATGAAAGCTTCAAATAAACAAGTGAAGATCATTTTTTTTATACATGTCATGAAGGTTTACAGACATAAATTGGTAGATTACAAGACAACTCTGCTCCTCAAGGCTTTTTTTTCCTCTTGTTTTACATCCTTTTCAGTAGAACACGATCTTGTTCTTTGAAAACAGAGTCCCATTTAGTTGAACACAGGAAAATGAAGAAACTCTGAAAACTACACAAACTGTAACTTTCCATTGGGGGCACTGTAGCAGAGTCAGCGTTGGTGAATAATGCTTTAAAGCCATTATTGCCAGTGTCCCTGGTTGATGGATGTCAGTTTCTTGTCTCACTCTGGCCTTTCATTATGTCTGAAGATGAGGTCAGTTATCTAGATCAGGCTGTTACTTCTACCTTCCCATAAACCTCACAGCACTGTATAGACATGGAGATGAAAAACATGACCTGAACTTGAAGGATGCTTACTAATCTTTCTCACTAATAACAGATTAAAGGTTTGTTTTGACACGAAGACAGTCATTTGGCAGTCATCACCCTTCACCCACTTCCCTGTAACAGCAAAATAAAAGGAGAATAAAAAAGCTGAACTCAAAACCTAATGAGCCATGTTTTTCAGCAGCCTCCCGTGATGATGGCCTATATTTGGTCGCATTGTGAATGCTTTGGCACTCATGTGCCTCTGCTTTCTTGCTGTGCAACAGACCTAAAATAATAATTAGAAAAAAACCCTCAAAACTTAATTTAAAACTAATCCATCTAATTGAGGAGCAGGACCTAAAGGCTGAGGTTGTCTTTGATCAGCCGCAAAGTTGAGGGGAAAAAGGATTAAACCTGGTTAAGCTACTTAAGTGCTTCAGAAGGAGGGCAGTTTTTGCCTTTTTTTCCAGTTTTACTTCTTCCACTTTACTGCTTTTATTTTAGTTCACTCTAAGTCAGGGAGGCTGCAACCGATTCAGGCTGACAGAGAATGACACAAACTCAATAACACACATCACAATGACTGTACTGGTGCAAAGAGACGGAACTTGGCAAAAGTAGTCAAGGGCGTTCACATACATTTGATTAAAAAGGTACATGTTGAACTACATTACTGTTTGAAATGTCAAAGGGTCACTGACAGATACAGATACAGCTTCTGTAAAATGAATGTCCTTGAAGAGTTGACTTTGAATTTTAATGCATGGGAATGTAGAAAAAGTGTTGTATCAAAGTGGGCTGTTTTTTGGGACAGTACTGTTGGAGGTGTACAGTTTCACAAAACAGCAGCTGCTCAGCACTATGGTACAGCAACCAATGCAGAACTTTTGTGAATAAGAAGGCATTTTTTCAGGCATTTCCCTTAAAGATTCTTCTCCAGTAGAAATGTAAGTCTGTCCAGTCAGAGCAGTGCAGGGACAGAATGGACACTCGTGCAGTTAGGGTAATTCTAGACAACTTAAGGTAGTTTCTAGTCAGGTAGCTCAGTCAATAAGTACCCTGCAGTACATTATAACTTTGTGCTCAATCTTGCACAACAAGGCCACACAAACCCTGAGACTGGGCTTTTGTCCTTGGTTCATTGACCAGGGGAAATTACCATATGAAGGAGCAGAGCTGAGGATGAATCTAATTACGCTCCGCGCAGGAGTGAAGTGAGACACACACTGGGCCGAGCTGGTCTGTGGCAGAGAGCCTGCTTCTTCTGGCAGTACTTTTGTACAATTGTTGGAGGCAACTTACACATCCGATCACATGGACGAATTCTGTTATTCTATCACTTCTCTTTTATTGTGATTAATTTTTTTTCGTCATGTAATTTATCAGTATACTTTCACTGACTCTTGTTGTCATTAATCAAGGTTGTTTAATAAAATTACAGCAGAAACTCTCTCAGCCAAAAACAGTACACAGACAGGGTTCAGTAAATTTCCTCCTAACTGTGACGATAAATAAAAGAGAGATAACGCACTCCTTTGCAGTTGTGAGTCAACTAGTGTTAATAATTATATATTCAGATTTTTCACGACAGCTATTCTGTCAATAAAGGCCGAGTCGAGTCGATGAGTAGTTTAATGACATCATCACATTGATAGCGGAGAAACAACTAAGACACACGGGTTTAACAGTTGGCATCAACAATCAGTCGTTCTGTCATCTCCCAGTGAGACGCTCCACTCTCAAGTGACTCTTTCCACTCTTGGCTCTGTGACAGTTTCATCCTCCAAGATGGACTCCACAGGGATCCTCTGAACATGTAGCTGCTCCAACATTACAGAAGAAGAAATCCACCTCACAGCCACTTTGAAGTTTTGGGGCTGTTTTTCCTTCCAAGCACCTGTTGTCAATGATGGATGGGTGTGGTATTGTGCAAGTCTTTCCCTCCACACCAAACAACATTACCACCCATTGAATGAAGGAAGGAGGAAAATGAACTACATGTCATTGTGACAAAGCACACCACGGCACACAACCAAATGTGACCTCTGTTTTTAACCCATCACCAAAGTGAACAGTGGACTTGAACCTGAAGTCTTCCGGACCCAAGTCTGCTTCCTTAACCACTAAGGCACCACTGCCCCATGAAATGAATCAAATGGTCATAACTATTGGTTAAGATGGCAATACAATATCAAAGTAAGCCAATCAGAGGGAAGGAGTGTGTTGGCACACACGTGGAAGAAAAAACAGGACTTTTAGCCTCCGTTGATTTGAGAAGACGCATCAACAAACCATTTTTTCAGTTAATGATCCAGTTTGCAGTAACAATGTAACACTAGCGTGTTAGAAATCCAGACATACTGAAAATGTAAACCTCACACTCCTAATAACATGGAGCACTCATCTTTCAGACAAACCATGTTACAATCCAGACCCAAAAAGGGAGAAAATCAAGCTTTCCAATCCACTTTGATGGACCAAGCCTGAGCCTGAGGTCAACGACACACATGGATAATCAAAGACCACCAAACTAATGAAAAGAAGCAGCAGCAGTTAGCATTGTGTTGAGATTTTAGATTTTAAACAAACAACCAAACAAAAAAAAAAAAAAAAAAAAAAAGAGAGTCTGTGTGAGTGTGTTTCTGTGTATGTGTGCCTGCGTGCATCCAAACATGTGTTTTAGATCTTGGCTTCCTGTGTCTGAGGTAGTGCCTCCTCTGACATCAGAGAGGGGATCCTGTGGCTTCTTACTGACGTGACATCTGGAGCATCTGCAGTGACCTATAAACTTCCACCGCATCACTGTCTCTCACTGGCGAACGTGCGTGGAATTCAGTACGACTGGGATAAACTACAGAAGAGCTGAGTGATGAAATACCACGTGAGGCTTTTAATCCCCGTGGTTGTGATAGAGCATGTCTGGCTGAGGTCGGAGTAACTATGACTCAGTATTGGCTGCTCGTCTGTGTGTGTGGAGAGCCACGTTTGTGGGCGTGTCCTTTACTGTTAAGTTGTGTGTGTGTGTGTAGGGGTTAAAGCAGTGTTTAAACTCACTCCTGTGAGTCACTGCTGCCCGACATTCTGTCTGACAGACTCCATCTGCTGGATCCAGACATTCAGGTACAACAAAGCCAGAACTCTGGATGATTGTTGACAGTTGAGCCCTGTCAGTAGATTTACAAATGCTGGGGCTCAAACCTGTATTTTTCCACTCATCAATCGACTCATTATCAGTTACAACACCAAGCATAGTTTTGTTAAAGGAGGCAAAGTAAATATGGATTTAATGATTGACATGGACATAATATAATCTCGGCCATGAAGAGTTTTAACCTGCTGACCGCTGTGTGCAGCAACAAACAACCAAAACAGCGATACTGTATATACTGTATTTCTGAATACGCTCTGTTTTCAAATCCATCCGTCGTGTCCTACTTTGTCCCACTTGTCACAGAGACACAGTTGAAGCACCTGTCCAAAAGGTGAATTTTAACTCACATCTCACCTTTTTGAATCTACATAACACTGTTTTAGTGTGTTAAAAATTAACACTGGGAAGGAAATCTTCAACACATAAAGTTAAAGATTCACATCTACGTTCTGGACTGTGTGAAATGTGTTGTTCCATCTTTATGATTAAAAATAAATGAAAAAAAAAACAGACCAATAATCCCAAAAGTTAACAAAAAATAATCACAAAAATTAGATTTATTTATCCTACAAGTGAAACATATCCATCCATCCATTTTCCTCAGCTTATCCGTTACTGGGTCACGGGGGCAGCAGTCTCTATGACCGCCACCCAGATTACACTGCACCGTACCAGCCCCCCAATCCTTCCTGCAGGTGGTGAGTCCATTGGAAGGTACCAACCGCCCTGACCGGGATTCAAACTTGCCCAGGAGGTGAACCCTGGGGTTCTACACCAACGACCTCTGGGCCAAAGCACCACGTGAAACAGCTCTGAAACTTTAATTATTTAGTTATGATCACATCTCTGTGTAGAGAATTAAACAGTATATTTCAAGTTCGACCACATCATTACCACTGAGGTGCTCTAAACATTGCACCGTCCCCACACGCTGCTCCCCGGGCGCTTAAAGCTGCCCCTGCTGACTGTAGTGATGGGTTAAAACCAGAGGTCACATTTGGTGGTGTGCAGTGGTGTGCTGTTTCACAATGACGTCTAATTCACTCTCACTTCCTTCCATGATAAATGGATAATTCTTTCTAACTGCTTCATATCTGATGCTGAACCTCAACTCTGCTGACCTCCACACTCTTGTGTCTCGCGTCTATGACTTTAACTGTAAGCACTGAATCTTCAGGAAATTCTTAACCTGGAAGGTACTGGTTCCATGGAAATGAGCAAAAACTCTGAAAACAGAAAAGAAGAAAACATTATTTTACAATATACAAGGTATTTCTTTACCCACCAAATGCTGTCATTGCTGCGGCCTCTATGACCCGTGGCAGAGGGACTGCAGAGGAGGACGTTTCTTGGTTAGTCAGTGACTCTGTAAACATCTCAGGATTTAATTAAAAAGTCTTTATATTTTGTTGATATTTGGAGGCAGATCACAGAGGGTTGGAAACGAAGTCGATTTGACTGAAGTCTGTGGCTTTCCTCAGTTTGTGTTTCAAAGTTTAGAGGGTTGGAAACGAAGTCGATTTGACAGTTTGTGTTTCAAAGTTCTTATTGTTTCTTGTTCGGAGGAACTACAGCTTTTCTTGGGATGAAGCAAAAAAAGGGTTAATTATTTTAATTTTCCCACAGGCTCCAGGACCCTTGTCTGTCCCTCCCCCAGGCCTCCTTTCCAAGCAAATGTCAATGTAGTTATTACAAATAGGGAATACAAGAGGGCATTAGCTAACATTTCTTTACTCGCTGTTTCTCTGTATTCTGCCCAACATCTAGTGAAACATGGCTTAGCTGTATGTATGATTTGGCACAGAAATGTAGAGCAGATTGACTTCCAAAAGAAAATCACACCATTTTCTTGCTCAGTAGTTCAGTAGTTTGATTCCAGATGGTTGCTCCTATGGTTGGGGATGGGGAGAATCACAGACACTGGTTCAGTGTGTGACTGAATTGCCAATATTTTATACCATGAAATTAAAATAGCCCTAAATGTGGCATATAGAGTAATAAGACTTTTATTTATTGCAAATATTATGGTTCTCTGATCTCCTAACTGAATATCAGTTTTCTACCCCTTCAGTTTTTAATGGTAATGAGCGTCTGCTGCTCCGGCCACCTCTACCACAGGGACTAGAAAAGAAAAACAAAACTGTCAGTGTGGTGACCATGTAATAAAAACCCAAACTGGAGGTAACTAGCCAATGAGAGGTCTTGTAATTGTTGTCACAGGTCATTTAGACATTAGACACGTTACTTACGGTACGTGTAACAGGCATAAAGAAGTAGTTGTGTTCTCATAAATCAGGATAAAAATCAGGATAAAACACAGAGTAATACCATGGACAGTGCTGCAGTGAACACCTCCATATTGTTCCCTCATTGTTACCAGGGACACAGCTGGACATTGATCTGAGATCTGATATCAAACCCCAGCCCTTTGAGCTGACAGACGACCTACTCTACCCCACTGATTCATCCGCTGTCAACAGCAGTGGAGATAAAAGCAGCACCAGAGGAAGCTAAGGTCACATATAAACCCTTGTGGTGCTGGACCTGTTTGAACAACATGGACATCTCTGTAAGCAGTTTCACTCCCTGCTGCACCGAAACAAAAAGTTTCAATAGTGACCATGTGTTAGCCTGCTGTTTAATTTGTCCTGGCCTTGGTTTTAATGACGATCACACTCTGGAGAAACAAACCGTTGAGTCATGACGCATCCTTTGTACTTTTTTACGCAATCTCACACAAAATTGATCAAACAGGTTCAGTGTTTGTAAGAAGACATGGACGTTTAGTTCAGAGGAAGAACAAGAAGAAAAGGTCACACAGCAGCATAACTATTTAGCCTGGTTTCTCCAACAACAAACCTCCTACATGACCACTTTAGTGATGGTAAAAATGCACAAACCAGAAAAGATGTTGTTGTTGTGCAAAACAGGACTAAAGAAACCATTAATGCCAATCTGGACAAATCTAGATCTATCTACCAAAAGTTGCTTTTTGCAAGTAAGCTGTCCCCTGTTGACTGTGGTGATGGGTTAAAAACATCTGGTTGTGTGCAGTGATGTGCTGTGTCACAATGACATGTAGTTCACTTTCACTAAATGTGCTGGAGAAATGACTATAACAGGTGATATGATATGATGGAGATGGACTGATGGTAAATGGTCTGTACTTACAGCATATAAACCTGTATATACCTTTCTGGTTCTGATGACCACTCAAAGCTTTAAGCAACTTTATGTTTTCTGGAATCATACCCACAACCACTCCTGGTGCACTTAATACTGACCTTCAGCCATCTGGCCATTCGGAGCTACAGGGTGGATGGAAGAATGGATTATTCATGGAAAGAGGGTCGACCTAGATTATCTATTTCACAAACACAGTCTTCCACTCTTCTTATACACAGTGCCATTGGTGTTGTGTTGAACAAACATTTTAATGCTGGGGTTTATATCCTCTTCCACTGCTGATTAGAACACACAGAGAGAATCAGAGCAGCGTAAAGGACACACACACACACACACACACACACGCCAACAAATCTAAAACCTCAAAAATAGTCAACCAACAATATCCAAAAATAGTTATATCGATGGCAACTGGACGAATCCAAGAGGCTTCTATAGTTCTGGAACTTCTTTATATCTTTAGTTCTAGTTCAGAACTATAGAAGCCTCTTGGATGAGAGGTGAAACGGTTCAAAAAATCCTACTTCATCCAGTTGCCCTCGATGTAACTATTTTTGGATTTAATTTTTGGACTGAGAACCCACACAGACAACCACCAATATTTGCTACATCATCCCAGTAATCATGACGATGAGATGACGGATGGACCACCAAGTCGGTGAAAGTGCAAATATTTCCAGGGTAAAAACAGTCAGAGTGGGAGATTCCTCACTGACAGCATGGAGACGCACACACACACACACACAGGATGTTGCTCATGGTGAAAGTGATGGCGGAAAGACTGGAAGGACTTTGTCCTCCTCTTCTCATCAGCTGACTCACATGACATGAATACACCTTTATTAATTTTAGGACATTATTTAGCACATTCTCTGGCCCGTTTTCCGTTTTAGTTTTAGTGTACAGGTGCCAGGTCAACTCATCATTTATGAAGGTTAATCCATGATCTGATTTAGTCTGGTCTTTCAATGGTCAGAGGGTGGAAAGTTGGAGGTTTTTAGAAGAAAAGGAAGGAAAATAAAATTGTTACTGATGCCAAAACATGTAATAACCCATTTGTTCTTGGCAAAAACCTCTTTTGGGTCCTTTTCGGTTTTCCTAAAACAAATTATAATAATCTCTAGTATTATTTTATTTTATTACTCCTGGTTATTTTGGGACAGTGTTAACAGAATCTGTCATTGACTAAATGATGTATGGGAAACAAGGCAAAAACGCCTGTATAAAATCAGGAAATGAGAGAAAAGAATGGCTTTGTGGTTTGCTGAGAATAACAGTTGATTGTTAAAAAAAGGGATGTTTTAGTTCCAAGTCACGAGTTTTTGTTTTTAGGATTAAAGAGGAATAAACTCTGTGGTTCAATGAAATACATATGTTTTAAACAGTGGCTACCATGGAGAGAAAAATGTTATAATGTTAAAAATATATATCTGTTCAATTAGTTGAAATAATAATAATAATATAAATAGTAATAATAATAATAATGATGCCAGGATTTTCCTTTGCACTTTTAGCTACTGGTTCCCTTTACACAGTATGAAGCTACATAGCAGTAACAGGAAGTGCTACAAATGTCCATGCAGCTCACAAGATACAAAAACCAAAAAAGGTCTCTGGTACAGGTTCGTGTGGACACAACTGGCCCGAAAGGCCAGTCATCTGCAGGATAGATTCATGGTATGGATTGAAGGGTAAATCTGAAGGGGAGGGGTTGAGTTAGTGCATCCATCTGTGCTGGGTTTGAGGGACGCAGCAGCTGGTGCTAAGGCTCAGGGAATCAGGATGTTTTCACACCTGGGAAATTTATGGATCCTGCTGAGAAAATAAGATGTTTGTATATGTGTGTGTGTGTGAGAGAGTGTGTGAGTGTGTGTGTACATATGTATGCACTTACTTCCATGTGCTCATGAGAGGATGTATTGTCAGGGGATGGGTGGGAAACCAGAACTGGATCAAGACAAAGGGAATAAAACCAGCTTCACCAAAGTGAGTCTGGTTCATGGGAGTAATAATTTATCTGCTTTTCAGAGTAAATTATTACATTAACAACATGAAAAGGATTTGACGTTGGTAGGTCATGTTGATGAACAGCCTGAGCACCGCAGGCTGTGCCAGTGTGGATGTGAAGCAGACAAACATTCACATCTGTCTTTGGTTTCTCTCCGGTTTGTAGTGTGAGAAAGTCGGATGAAGCCACTTAGAGCCGACCACAGGCTTCTGCTGGAGGGAACGGCCTCAAACAGTTTGTGTCCAGCCATGGCCGCCGTCTCACCGACCTACACCCTGAATCACATGTGGCTGCGGATAATTCTAAATCATAATGACACACACATTCTACATTTTAACAGACATTGCTGACATTTCTTGTGGTTTTTTTAACCTTAATTGTCATGTTAGAGTTTTTTTTTTTTTTTTGGGAGGCGGGGGTTCAGTGAGTAGGTTAGGGTTAGGCACTGTGAGAACTTTAGTTGTACTGTCCCTCTAGCTAGAGTTACTCTATAATATTATGTCATCTGGGCCATCATTTGGACCAGCATTTGAGGCAAGTAACTCATTGTGCTAAAATAAGTGAAAATAACTCCCTTCCTTAAGGTCTATTAACAGGCTATTACTATTATCTTGCTGTTAGCAAGTAAATTATGCTATGTGAGGTCTGTATGATAAAGGAAGGCAACAAAACTGTTAATCTGTAACTCTGAATTCATCAACAGGCGAATGATGTTTGTACAAGAAATGTGCTGCATTCATAAGAGGAGCAATACGACCTTATAAGGTGTTATTGCCAGAAGTAATTGTTCATATGCTTTATGTGTCAGTGTTGGAGTAAGAATAGCTGCACCATGGTGGGGAAGCGGTTAGCCTTGCTGCTTTACCACAAGACATTTGGTGATTAGAGTCATGCTCAGATGGGATTTTTCCTTAAGGGACGAATGGACAAACATGTAGATAAATGGACGGAAGAATTGATGAATGGATGGATGGAGGCTCCAAAACGTGAGTGGAGGTCGTCTCCCAACTCTATCGTCACAGATTGTTATGTTGTTGCTCCCAACTCTATCGTCACAGATTGTTACGTTGTTACCTTTCCCTTCTTTAGCACTATCACTGTTCAGTTAGGCTAACGTGTCTGCATGAAGTTGGTGGAGGTGTCAACCGCACCAGTATGATCTCACAGTGCTACATAAATCAAGTAAAAAATTGGGCCTCATTGTGGGCGGCATATTGGTTTGTGAGTTATTTGACTGACTATGTTTTTAAAAAAATATATAAACCAGTGTTGATGAAAAATGAGGGAAAATGCCCTTGGAAGGAAAATCCATTACTCTACTGGCTTGAGCAGAGTCAACCCCCCCACCCCCCCCACCCCCCAATACAGATGTGATTCCCTGTGTTGGCTGATGGCCAGCCCCGATGAGCCGGTCATTTTTCCAGCCTGTGGCTAGAGAAAGGAGCTGAATCACCAAGTGTACTGTGGTCCCCCGCACGCACACACCCTGATGAACACATTTTTTAGGTAGTGAATGCCGCAGTGAGAGAGTGTGTTTTCTTTATTACTACAGAGAGTGGCAAGGATGTGGAGTGACGCAGCATGTGGTTGAGTAAGACTACGATGACGTGAGGAACACTCTACTCATTATGAGTATGCTCTACACTGATTGTGCAGTGAAAGTTGGGGATGACGTTTACTTTGTTATTGACTAGTAATTCAGTAATAGTACTTTAACTGATATAAATTCATATCTGGTTTATGGCTCAGTAACTCTGAGTTAATTAACTTAGTTATGCAGTAATAATGAACCATACAGTTAGCAGACATTGACTTGCATATCTACCTGAACATCATCACAAGTGTAATTGATTCAAAAGGCTAAAAAGGCTCAAATGTTTTAGCTTTTTCTACGCCATCTATTGTGGATATGCAGGCATTGGAGGGAGAAGGCAGAATGATAATGATAATAAATGATTAACATAAAGTCTGTTGGGCCGGATTGGAAGGCCAAACGGGCCACATCCGGGCCTAAAAAGTTGTCACTGTGACACAGCACACCACTGCACACAACCAAATGTGACCTCTGTTTTTACCCATCACCAAAGTGGGCATGGGGGAGCAGTGTGTGGAGACGGTGCCATGCTCAGAGCACCTCAGTGGTAACTTGGCAGCTGGTGGACTCAAACCTGAAACCATCCGGACCCAAGTCCACCACCACTGCCCTCAAGAAGCTGCAAATAACAAAGACTGAGCGGAATCTTCAAAACTTTAATTTTCTTTGCTGATTTGCTGAAGTAAACAGGGTTCTTAAAAGAAGGAAACAATAAAAGCCCACACGGGCTCAGTAAGCTGTATGTGGGTGTGTTTAGATTGGGACTTATATTTGATAGCATTGGTTACCATTTTCTAAAAGCCTACCTCTGTTCTCAACGTGAAATGCTGTTGCACAGTTTTTAATGTTGCACCTCAGGCACTAAACGATCTCTTACAGAATCAGGGCAAAGGTCCCTATAGTCAATGATGGAGACATCCTCCTCCTCCTTTCTTGTGATCATTTCTACAGCTGTGGGTACATGTTCTGTTGATTCAGGAAACAGAGCGAGACATCCCCTGACAAGAAGGTCAATGATTCGATTCCCAGCTTTTTCAGTTCACGCATAAAAGCTGTCGACACTGGATTTCAAAATGGCCCCTGGTCCATCTGTACCAGCAGTGGTTGGTGACATTTGTGTACGTATGGATGAATGGAAAAAAAGTTTAATGCTAAGCACTTTGAATGGCTCCGTGGGTAGAAAAGTGATGGAGTTCATTTAACACGTGCATTAGGTCGACTTCGTCACTGTGGTTGCATAACAGCGGAGATACAGTACTGGGTCAACAGCACTGAGTCCTTGTGAACAGTAGGAGGGGAAAAGTCAATTAATGTATGTTAGAGAAACACATCAGGGATACTGCATGTTGTTTTAATTATGTGCCAATGTACAAAATGACATTTATTAATTAGTAACATGTGGTAAATAATATGGACATTACATTGTAATATACATTGATACTTTTATCCAAATATTTTTCCTTGATGTATAAATGAAAGGTTAGTAACAAGTTAATCCATCTCACAGCTGTGTCACATCAGCAGTGGAAACACAGCCAACTGTAGCACTAACATGCCTGACACAACTTTTACATTGATGTTTCATTAGGGATAATTACATGTTGTCACCAAAAAAAAAGAAGAAAGAAATCATGTCAAACAAAATTCTCTTATAATTATGTCTGGAAATAACATTTGCAGCGTTCAGCCAGTGTAGCTGTGATAATTGTACATTTGCAGTGTGTGCTGCACACCTGCGTGGCTGTGATTGAACACAGTTGACGCACAGCTGTGCTACTCCACTGGAGTCACTGGCCAAGTATGTGTTATGTGTTTCTGTCGGATGCTACTGTCATTATAACAGTGACAGCTTGACGAATGTGCCTGTGTCTGTGGTGTTAGACACATGTTTAATGACGTTATTAATTCTACCCAAGGACATAACCCGGTTTGTCATCAAAACAAGCTGTGGTGCGGCCTGTGGAAATTAAAATCCATCCATCTGTGTTTGGCTGCCATGAGATAAGCATGTGATCACAGGCTTACTGCAGGTTGCCTGTGTTGTCACGTACGTGCATGTTTTGTAAATGTCTTCCACTGCAGGTTTTCTATTCAATACATTCCTTCACATAAACACGTGCTAAACCATGTCATAGCCAACCTTTATTATAAGGAACTATTTTTCAAGGAACTCAATGATTGTTGTCATCTGGCATAAACAATGCACAGACAAGTCCGTGATGCTGCTTTATACTGCACATTTTTAATTATGTATTAAATGAAATAATGATGACCTGTTAAATTCAAACTGAATTCCAGTATAAAAAAGAAATGCCATTTTATCATAGCCAGTGGCAAAAGTTGCTGGTCTGACTAATTTGAAAATTGATAACGACCTCCACCGTTTCTGGTGGAGAACATGCAAACGGTCCAAAGAAAAAGTCCAGATTGGATCTATCTAATCAGACTGTACCAATAAATCTTTGCTGTTTAGATATCACGAGAGCATCTGTGAATGCTTAACGCGTTCAACCTTGAAGACCATATAAGGTGACCCGACGTTGGAGAAGCAGAACAACAAGAAACTGAGGCAACACTTCGCCAGGAATCAACTAAACTTCAGAATAAAATACAGGTGGAAAGTTGCCTTTCTTAACTCTGACCCTGTAAATATAATAAATAATTAGGAGATGGGTGCGTTAACGTGATATTATCATGTTAATGTGACAATCACTGATGACAACTAAACAACAATAACCATTGGTCAATGCTGAATAGTACCCTAGAGTTTGCAATCCAAATTTGATTTCAACTTTTGTTTTTCAAAATAAAGGGTGTAAATGACTACTTTTTAAATTAGTTATTTAACTAATAATTCAAATAATTATGTAATTGCAGAAAGTCATGTGATTAATCACAATTAATAGTTTTCAACATTGCCGAGCTCTAATGGGTAAACAGCCAACAATGATAAAACACTATCTGGCAGCAGTGAACTCCTGCGTCATGTTGAGTTTCGTCTGCCTTGAGTGATGCTTTGATAGACTAGATGAAGGATTGATTGCGCTCTGACTGGGGCCTCTGTGTTCAATTTGTAGTGACCCCTATCAGACCCCACTCCTCCTCACTTTTTACCTCCTCCGCTCCTCCCTATCACTCATCTTTTAGTGTTTTTTCCATGTTTCAACATCTCTTTAGCCCTGTGCCACCCACAGGCCTTTTCTTCTCAAATCAAAGCCAGGGGTGTGATGAGAGTGGGAAAAGAGGCTTCGCTGCTCATTGAACACACAACCCTGATTGACCTTTGACACCTGGCCCATTATTGGAGACTTCATGTCGCAGGGCCTCAGGGTGGTTGTGGTAAAAAGGATACCCTAAAACACACACACACACACACACACGGCTGTATTTGATCCACAACTGCAGTCTACGGATCTACAACACAAATTAGACCAGCCGTGTCCGTTGAAGCTGAAATTTAATGCAATGCTATTCTCACATTGCACCACTTACATCTGAATTGTCTCAGTGTTACAGCTCACTCTGATTGACTCAGACTCCAGACAAACCTGCGAGGCCCACTCCATACTGAGATGGTAAGGTTTGCCTATGAGTTGGCACATAGGTTGACATATGTTACAAAAATATATTTATTATTATAAGGTTAGTCTAACAAACAATGAAAAATTGTAATCTGATAAAATAAAAAAAACAGGCTTTGAAATGTATTTGTTGTACCATCCTTTAACTCCACTACTATTACGCCAAATATTATAACATTGTACGTTTTCTTTTATATCAGTTTCTGGGGACTTCCTCTTTCATTTCCTGTCAACTGAGTCTCCAGTCTTACAATCCAACATCTCTATATCATACATCACTGCAGACCTCACTTAGATTCACCAATGAAAAACACTTCTTTGTTAAATAGAGTCTCAAAGTTGACAGATGTTATCATTTCAGTGGATGTCTCACAAGAAGAAACGCTTTAATGTCCATGTACATATATGGAGAACAAACTGCGTCCTCACCCTGTTGACCTATCAACCCGTTCTTGGGGTGAAGTGATGGTCAGTGATGGTGCTTGCTCAACACTATACAGCCAGTCAGCGATTTGAATCTAATAACAAATCCTAATATCCAACAATCACAAACTGCACCTCATTTACATAAGCATGTGCCTCAGAGCACTTTTTATATTATATGTTTCTCAAATGTTAGTTAATGTGTTATATAATCATTTTTTCCACACTGAAAATTGAACAATTCTTAATTCAGAGCAGACCTCCATTTTTGAACTGCACTTCAATAATAAAATATTACTCAAGATGTGTGTTTTTTTACGTCAGTGAGGCAAAGACAGGTTGTGACCTAGTTTAAGAAAAAGATTCCCCAGAATTCTTTCAGTGGTGTTCAAGTCTTTATGTATGATATTTATTTAATAAAAACAATATTTTCTTAAGTTTATCTTGAAGTTTTTTACCTCCTCTTGTATGTTACACAATACAAGCAATGACAAGGACACACATGAAAATAATATTGGTCAACACCAAATGGTCAGAGCATAACTACAATCTTTTGACCTCACAAACTGCTAGATCCATCCATCCATCCATCCATCCATCCATCCGTCCGTCCATCTGTCTATCTATCTATCTATCTATCTATCTATGACCTGTGACCTCAGGACCCTGGCTGCTTTCACCTTTGTGTCTTTGTAACCTGATGTCTACAGTCAGAATTACATTCAATGAATAAAGTCTGTTGATAATCAGTTTTATTTAAACTTTGAAAATATTGTTTAGTGTTGAGCTGCAGTGGGAAACCGGCATCATAAACATTCCCTTCAACTGCCCTTTGATCCAAAAGGAAAGAAAAACAAAAATACTACTCTGGGAAAATCTTCTCACAAATTCTCTGCAGTAAAATTATATAATGACATGTGTTTGGTAACAATATAATGTTCCTCATCTGGCAGCCAGAGCAGGTTTCAGTCAGGACTGTGAGGAAAACCTACACACACACACACACACACACACACACACACATGTTGAAGCTATCATTGTTGAGTTTGCAGCAGTTGCAGCAATAGTCGGTCTATGCCTGTGCAAGCATGTGTGTGTGAGAGAGAGAATTGGCAGGTGTGCATGTGTGTCTGTTTCATTTCTGCCTCACAACCAGCAGCATCTCCAAAACTGAAGTGAAAACTCAGCTTTCAGGAAGCTGGAAGTGAATTGTTGCATCCACAAAACCAGTTCTGTTTTGGACCAAGTTTATCTGTCAGTTGTGAGCTGCGTAAATTAAAAATAAATGATAGTTTTTGATGGAGTTTTCTGGGGATGTAGGTTACAGGTTAAATAGTTTAAACTTAGTCACAATGTACTACCTCAATACACAATCTCAGCCTGTTTAATTGAACACAATGCTGATATAGTCGCAGGAATTGAAGAAAGACACACACAGAGATCTTCTTCATCGGCTCATCAGAGTGTTTAACTGATCTGCCAATCACTAAGCATTGACAAACAAAGAAAACGTACTTGCAATAAATAAATAATAGTTTTCAGACCACCAGTACACTAGTGTGCCACAGCACAGTGGTTGGTAAACACTGGTCTATGGGTCCATAGTGCAGCGTTTATCACACCTGCCTAACACATCTGCCACACACACAGAAGGTCCTGGGTTCAAGTCCCAGAGGAACCGGACGACGGATAAGGGAGTTCCATATAGAAGTTACTGGTGGTTTTTGAATGACACACAAGTTGAGAAATCCTCCTCGTCTTTAGGTCACAATGGTTTCCCTTCCTCTTTCCCAGTTACTCCCAGTTGCGTCAAGGACAGTAGGTATGGCCTGGATACTGCAAAAGTTGTCCAACACCTTGTGGTACTTGGATCATTATCATCAGTTCACCACTAACATAACCCCTGTGCCCTGATACTAGCACCGCAGCTGGCTAAATGAAGTTGTCATGGTATAGTTGAGGAACTTCAGCTGTCGTTCGAAAAAGCAGGAGGTTTTCTCACTGCACCAAAAAGGGATTTGAGGGTCTCAAATCCCTTTTTGGTGCAGTGAGAACATGGCTGTGCTCCAACCCTGACAGGGCAGATGTTCCTCTGCTGTGAGATGATCTTAGCAACTGTCCCCTGCACCTGGTCCTGCTGCAAGCAGTAGCCGTCCTTCCCCACTGCTCTTGGGCAAATGACCAAGTGATTTCTTTCAGAGCATTGAGGACATGTTGGAGAGTCTCTGTTGTCCCAGATCAGGAGATTAGCTGGATTTGGCTGCAGAGCATACACAGACAGGACCAACACTTAATCTATCGAGCCACTGCGCTCCTAAGCGTGGATATATTCTTTTTTACACAATGACAGAAATTCTTGGGTTTATTCAGATAAATATTACATTAGATAAAGCTGTGAGTTTTACAGGTTTGGGGAAAAACAAGATTTGTAAGTTTTAAAATCTTTACAGTCAAAATGATTTCATTGAATCTAATCCAAAATAAATTACATAAATTGCAGAAAAAGCATGGCCAATGATGGCTCTTGTTTTTACACTTGTCTTTTATTATTCATTTTTATTGAAGTGATTTCTGCCTCAGCTTCATCACGTCTCAACAGCAGAGGTTGTAACGTCAAGGAATGAGAAAGCAGATAAACCAGAATAAAAAGAAGAAACCACAGCCCAGCTTCCTCTCCTCGCTGTTACAACCGACCCTGACCATTTGCACTGCCTCCATATTTACCTTGGAACGGATTAGCAGGGGTCGGAGAGGACCCTAACCACATGCATGTGTGCATACATCTGCATCCGATAAACTTAATTTGCCATCTGCGTCGATTGATTTAACCGAGTTAAATTGATTATTCAATAATAAAAAAAAAGCTTTAATCACATTAGCTGCAGTCCATCTCTTGTTTGAATAGATAACAGAATTAGTCCATGTGAACATTGTGGTAGGTGGTTGTGATTATTTTTAAAATGCACTTACTGGCCTGTAAGAGCATGAATCACATTAGTTTTCTAATTGTACTGTATATTTCTCTTGTCCTTTCCCAAGTCATCGTCCATTTGACTGACTCCTCTGGGGTCCCCTGGCTTCAGTCTGTTGTTGAGCAACCTGAGAAAGTTGTGGAGTTGCTGCTGGGTGGTACTGAACAGACAGTGGGAAGGGGCTTGGGGACAGGGTGGGGGACCACAGGTCAAAGGTAGTAGTATTTTCTAAATGAACCAAGTGCTTTATGAAAAGTCATGTTTGCATTAGGGATTTACACAACAACGCCGTATCCAGGGCACGTCGCTCTTACATAAAACCTCCTCCTATCAATAACCCAGTTTTTCTGCACAGGTCTGAAATATGTGACTGAAATATGTCCATCTG
Source organism: Cynoglossus semilaevis (assembly GCF_000523025.1). Taxonomy (NCBI): domain Eukaryota; kingdom Metazoa; phylum Chordata; class Actinopteri; order Pleuronectiformes; family Cynoglossidae; genus Cynoglossus; species Cynoglossus semilaevis. The sequence goes on along the minus strand of NC_024319.1, from coordinate 15,840,128 downwards.
CAGCATAGGAAACTGTATGAAGAGATAAGAATTCTGTTCATGGTGAATAAAACTGAACTATAGAAAATAAATTTCACCCTAGTGTCCACTTTTCCAAGTTACATATTCTACAAATTCCACAACATAAAGCAGTTGATCCTCTCTACATTTCACACATTTTGTATACATGGTTTCGCAAACTTGGGCACCACAAATGATGGTGTTTCTTTAGGGGTTTTCTAATAAAACACTACTATGAACCCATCAGTCACTGCGACTGCACTTTTTTTCAGGATTATTATTTTCTTATATGACTATGACTTTCCATTCAGGAACAGATACAGTATAAGCATATCCATATGTTTAATTACTCCTCATCACTAAATCAAAAGTCAGCACTTTCAATCCTTTTAGTATCATACTTTGAGCAAAACAGTTTTGATCAGGACTATGATGTCATGTGCACCTGTAATGCCTAAGCAGGGCTCCAGCGACTAGGTGTCCACTGACAAAATGTTGAGATAATGAATAGTGTTTGTATATGTTCCTTATGGTCTGTTATGTAGGTCACAGTCACAACACTGTAAAATTACCATAAAGAATTCATTTCAAGCTGTTGTTTAATCAGTCCTTGTGAGTTCAAATGTTTGTGTTCAAATGTCAATCCACCGTAATATGTCTCTGAAAACGACATGTTAAGTGCACTAAATGTTCACATCAATGTTTATGAAAGACAGTAAAAACATAGAAACAGCTGCTTGCTAGCAACAAAACAGTGTAACAAATATATATAGGTATGTATTACTATACATACCTATATGGGTATGTATAGTAATACATACCTATATATATTTGTTACACTGTTTTGTTGCTAGCAAGCAGCTGTTTCTATGTTTTTACTGTCTTTCCTGTTTACAGACATGTGCAGTGTAAATGACAGTCAGATGTGAGTTAAAACACACCAGACCCCAATTCAAGACATTTCTCCTAAACCTTTCCTTTCCTTCCCAACCCACAAGTTTCCACTGGGTCTTGACAACCTTCATTTGAGCGTTCATGCTTTTTGACTGCGAAAGAAAAGGTGTGAAGACAGCGTGACCAAATGATACACGCCGACCCCACAGTGGAGAGCAGTCGCTCAGATTTTGCTCTGCTTTGTCTCCTTCTGCTTTCCAGGCCAAATTGGATTTAACAGCATATTTTCAGCTACTAACATATACTCAGGTTTTTCTGATCAGAAGTAAATAGGACTACATCATTCATTTGGACGATGTCGGCATTGTGCAATTCGAATTCCACAAATTCCATGTTTTGAAAGATTTAGTTTGAATTCCAGGTGTGGAGTCACACATCATTACATGTTACACTGTTCACATTTGAAATCAGCCTTGATGTGTAGGCAGACCATATGGTACATATGGGATTGACATCTCTGTTTATGCAGTACTTCCACAAATATTTGGACTTGTGTGTGAAAGTTGGGTGTCAGAACATTGTTTTGACTGAATGATTCAACAACATGTTTTGGAGGCAGGGACTTTTTGGCTGCAGACCCAGTTACCACCTCTGTGCAAACAAAACAAATGTGTCAGCCTACAACCAGACTGCCGTTACGTTCAATCCCAGTACTGTTGCGTAAGGATAGAGGATTGTCTGCCACTGGGGATATAAAACTAGGACTGAGTGTTAGGGTATGAGGAGTCACGCAAACCCATCATCACATGTGTACTGTAGGATAATTCAGAAGATCACTGCTCTGATATTAAAGATGTACATCGTGATCATTTACAGTACAATGTGAGCTTTCTGTTCTGTCTTTGTGGTGAGAGAGTAGAAAATTGACTTCAGAAGCCTTTTCTGTGTCAGGTGAGTGTACTGATGCAGGTGTGTTTTGTTTTGTTTTTTACCCCAGAGCATTGTAACTGCTTATATAAAAACTTTAGGTTGTTTAAATCCACTGTGTTATTTTACATTAGAGACTGTGTTTGACTGCCTCAATTGACATGCAGTAGTAGTTACTAGCAAGTAAGCTAGCAATATGCAATACATCTGGCAAATCCATCATTAACTATTTTTTGTACTACATGCGTAATGTAGTACACCCTCCAGTGTACTTCTGGTCATTTTTCAGGGCTCATAAGGGCCAATCAAGCTTGGTGTGTGCCAAAAAAGTAACCTAGTTATGCTATGTCGTTCGCAGTGCTAAGGATGTGATGTTTGATAGGAATGGTTTTAATTGCATTGCCTTTGTCAGGCAATATCTACAACATTTTTACATGTACTTTAAACGTCAATTTTTTGTCAGACATCAAACTATTTCTTTAGGTAAAGATTTATTCACGAGTTATTTAGTATCCTTTAGCTAGGTCAACCCAATTGAGGGTTTGTAATGCTAAGAAACACTGATGACCCCTGGTAACATCACTGACTGTCTCCCGGCTGCACCACAGGTGTGGTGTAAGACTCAAAGGAAGCATCAACATGTGAACTGGACAACAAATGGTGCGATCAGGTTTCAAAGAATCAAAACTGTTCCTAGCAATAAGATAATGTCAGTGTTGATGACACACTATCAGACTGAACCAATCACTGACGGCTGACGTAGGTGCACATTTCCTTTGTGTCAGCAACCTTCATATAGAGCAACACCATATGACTTGTACAGTATCTGTATGTGTTTGAGGCATATTTGATGTCACAGTGTATGAAATCACACAAATGCAAATGTTCATGTTTTAATACTTACATCCATAAATCAAATAGGCTACTAATTGATGACTGCTGATAATCAGGATTTCAAAGCCTATGGCAGCTGACAGATTGCATGGCCATCACAGTCACAGCCGTACTGGAGTCTTATAGTGTAGGGACATGATATTACACGTCATCAAATTACATCATCTGACATAGGTTTTACACATATGCAAGAAGAAAGAAGACTTTGCAGATCGATTCTGACCAGTGTACATCATTTAAAATAAATCATCTAGTCTTTAATTTGCCTTTGTTGTAGTCCATTGTTCGTTGTATCTAACAGAAACAAAACTGTTTATAAAAATAGGCCATATTAAAAAGCCGTCCTGGCACAATCAATGGTGATAGACTGATAATTACAGTTTCCACATGATGTGATGAGGAAGATCTTAGCTATTTTAAAAATGAGACTGTCTGTGAGGGTGTATTAACACTGCTCCTTACTGTTGAATGGTACAATTATATATATATATATATATATATATGTGTGTATATATATATATATATATATATTAAGAATTAGTGTAAGAACAAATCTTTAGCAATGATTCGATAACTCAAGTGCACTTATTTCAGCCGCCTTTGGTCAAGTTTTAAAATGCCAAGTCAAGCACTTACTGTAGCAAAAGGAACCAACACTCCATGAACAAAGCCCATGGAGAACATTGTCCAAAATATCACCTGAAGCAAATCCAATGTCCTTCACTTCAAAAGGTCACACCCACTAACCACTTGAACATGAGGTCAACTCTTTTCCTCCACATGCAGGTTAACAGATACAAGTGATCTCATGCACTGAGCTCAAGCAGAAACCAACCACTGTCTCGGGTCAACGGACTGTAACTTTGTCCTTGCTGAGAAATTGTCTCTATAAAAAATATATTGTGTAAAGGCCTTGATGAAATGGTGGCTGTGGTGGCTAATGCTTTCACAAAAACAGCAGTAGACTTTGAAGTGACATCTGGGTTCTGGCCTCATAATACAACTAAAACTTCAGCAACTTTCTGGATTGAGCCTGTTCTGATATTCATCTGCTGACATCCGTGTTTCGTATTTTGTGTAAAAAATGTGTCTCTTAGAAATTGAGACCATAATCACAAAGATGAAGGATAACACCAGAATGGGCTTCATACGTAGCTTTGCTTGGAAAAAGCTATAGATAACAGCAACATCCGTTGCGATAGGTTTCTAGAGAACAGAAAAAAACAAATTGAAACTAAGTTTATAAAATGATAAAAAAAAAAACCACACACATAAAACTGCAAACTGCAAAAGCATAGATTGTGATCATGGATTTAATCTCATCGAGTCACATGGACGCAATCTTCTCAAGTCATTTGCCATTAAAAAAAAAAAAAAGGCATTTATATACATATTTGGAACATTCTAGAAAAGGACCTTACTTACTGTGACAACTACAGTGATAGTCGCATTCATAACAGACTTTTTACACTGCCTTCGTGGTTCTGATTGACGTAGCAGTGTAAAAGTGCCATGACGTCAACTGCACGTTCTTATTTCCCTCTCACAAAGTCAAAAGTCCTTAATAAAGCCCCTTCTCAAATGGTTTTATGTAAGAGTTATCCAGAGAGTTTTTAAAAGGTTGCCTGTTCTAAACCCTACTAATGTCCATCCAATTGCCATACACCTTAGGTCCTCTGGGGTCAAAACTGAAACCGCCTGGTTTGATTATTGTTTAAAGTAAATGACCACAGAATAGCACAGTGTATTTATAGACAAATCACATTAGGAAATATGTAAAGAATGCTTAATCTGCACAAAACAAGACATTCAGCTGTAGAACCTGGATTATTTTGGGCTTTTTAATGTAATAATAACTTTTTTAAAAAATGTGGTACAGAGATACGTTTTTAATATGATGCAATGTGTCATGATGCGATATTACAATCTCCCCGTGCTTCATACGCATACTTCATGTGACAGCGGAATGTCAAAGGCGTCAGTTTCCATGTACTGGTATTGTTTTCTATTATCCTGTAAGCAAAACTGGAAATGACAGGTTTGTGAAAGTGTAAATGTTGTGTGTGGTGTTACGAGTATAGTAATGATCCCAGTCTTAAGGTCACCTTTCGTGTAGCTCAAGGTGAAAACATGCAAACAAACAAAATTCCTTTTGAAGGAGTAGGTGTGGCTCTACAATTAACTGTATGAGTAAGAGCTGACAATCACGAGGCGGGAGTTTTCCATTTTCTCCTGCCTGTTTGTGGTAGTAGATATACTGCTGTTTATAAATATATATATACATATATATATATATATTTATATAATAAAAATATTTATGTGTTTTTATGTGAAAAAAACACAATGAACTTTCACATTTTTAAAATGTTTTAGTGTCGGTTTGTGAGTTGAAGTCAAAGACAAAAGCATTAAAAAAAAACATCTCACATTTAAGGTTGTAATTTTAGCTTCAGGTTAAAACCTTTCACTTTCAGTTTGTCTGTTTAACAGTAAACTGACACAAGTCAAACTGGCAGCTGCCTTGACACTGACTCAGGACGAAGGCCAGGAAGGCAGCAGTTTTAGTAGAAACGGAAGCAAAATCTGCAGTGGGCGGAGTTTGCAGAAAATGTGGACCAGGACCTTTGTTTGGTTTCAAGGAAGTTCTGGAAAGAAATTGACAAATCAGCACAAGGAAGCAGAGCTATATTCAGACTGTATTCACATGAGAGAGAGAGAAGATAGATCAGGAAGTTAAGGGCTTATCACATCCTTGGCAGAGTTATCCTTTCTGTGGATTATGCAATTATGCACCATTTGTCACACAGATGCCAAAAGTGTCAGACCTCATTTTTCAGCAGAAACAAATGTGCACTTGCCAATCTTGAGCCACATAGAGTTCAAAATGGTTTGGTTTTTCTTGTTTGTTTGTTTTTTTTTTGGGGGGGGGGGGGGGGGGGGGTGAGGTTGTTCAAAACTAGGGTTGGCTGAAATGTCTAAAATGTACAGATACAACATGACATCATGGTGTTTTTAATAGGTTGATTACAATGATTTCAAGAGAAAAGCTTCTTACATAACACAGTTTCAGGTTCTGCTGTAAACAGATAAGCTTTGTTATTTCACTCTTCGCAAAATCTTGTTCCAGTTAAAAGAACATTGAAAAAGTTACGAGGTTGTCAGAGCTGTGGTTTGAAGTTTTTTTGTTTTGTTTTTTTTTCAAAACCGCATTATTAGCACTAGTGCTAATCCAAGATCGTTCAAAACAAACTGTTTCCATCTGTGTTGTTTCAACTGTGTTGTTTCTTTAGTGACAACACGTAGGAGACTGAGGCAACCTCACTAAATGTGACGTGCAAAACACCAAGCCCTCTTTTAACTGTAAACTGTTCTGGGTCAGTAACACCTCCAAACTCGAGGGGCCCCATCAACCGGGCCTGCTGAAGCTGTTGCTGCTCAGAGACTGAGAATCCGAAATCCGAAATCTTTTGATGATTTCTTTTCCTCCAAGCTCATAAAATGGAACACTTGTTTTAAAACTCTTTCCCACAGACACAGATGATCGAGCTCATAGACAGCAACAAAGTCAAATCGAGGTAAACAAGTACAAACCGATACAGCAGCCAGGCTGTATCAGTAACGTTACACTGTTAAGCAGATATGATAGTGTGCTGTTTTATCAGCCTCGTGTCTGTGTTTAGTCCAGAGCTCAGGATCTTCTCTGACTGGTCGGGCATCAAGACTAGGAGCAGATGAAGAAACGAAGAAACAGTTTACTTTACATCCAAGACAGGGACAAACACACTGACTCCTTTGACTGAGTAAAAAAGTGCCATCTTTGGGGGATAGTTTTTCAGTCTGTCAATATTTATTTATGATTTAATGGATGTTTGTTCTCTGTTTGTGAGTGTTTTTAATTTATAACTAATTGCGTGACTGCATCAATGATACTTTTGGCCAGGCCTCCAATGAAACAGAGGAAGCCTTCATCTCAATGAGACCAGCCTGAACTGCTGTACTGGTTGTGTTAAGTTATGCTATATGAAAAGGTAAGAATGATTCTCATTCATGTAATTACATAAACATTATTCTTAAGAGTCCAGAAAAGTCCATTTCAGTTTGGAAATGTAAAGACAAATTTAAAGACAACTTATGCTCTTTAAAGTTTAAGTTTTGATATTGAATGAGAAAATCCAGAGAGATCTATTTTCTGTTTTTATATTTTCCATAAAAAAATAGTGCCTAACTTATTAAGGTATGGGAATGTCGCCACGTGAGCATACATTTGAATGCAACTATTGTATATCCATTTATTATTGTGCATTAATACTGCATTTTACAGTTTCAGGGGGTTGAATTAGGCACATCTTTTAGGTTTTATCCAGTCCTGCTTTAATAAGCGCCATTTGATTAAGTTGAAGTACAAATGCAATCCAGCCCCAACAACTCCACTCTGAGAGGTTTATAGCTTGTTAAGAAACAGTTAAAGTACATATCTTCCCCGAGGGCTCTGTTTGGAGAATAAACTCCCTGTCCTTTCTCACCAAACAAGTGTCAATATCCAAGGATTTGTGTGTGTGTGTGTATAGTTTACTGTTTTAGAGAGAGCCAGATTAACTCTCACCACATGATTCCAGTTTTTATGCCAAGTTACAGCAAAGGCATCTCACGCCCAGCCAAGGTTTGTTCTTCATCTTCTTTAACTTTAAATGAACAATTCCTCTCAGTAAGGAATAAGGTCAACATGACTAGGCAACAAACGGTTATGTCATCAGGAAGAAGAAGGAAGTGTAAACTGAGAGAAAGGATGAATGAAAAGTTGGAAGATGTGTTAAGTAAGTAAAAGAGCTTGACCTTGACCTTGGAAATAGGCAGCAGGTTGGGTTGATAAAGGATATACAAGGAGCAGCCAGGAAAAACTCAGGGCTGTGGACACAGTCAGCAGCAGCCCGTGTGTATCGTTTCCACAGCTGAATCAGGAGGTTGCTGCTTTTATCTCTGTTTTTTATCAACAGTTTGTCAAAAGGCCATTCAGCTATCCAACTTCAATGTAGAGGACCTCCCCTAACTAATAACATCTTTTAATACTGCGGGAGGAAACAGCAGTCATAAGAACAAGACCCTCGCTGCAGGGGGGGGGACGTGCAAATTTCACGCAGAGGCACAGGTACCTGTGTGGAATGTTTACCAACATTAGTCAGTATTTCAACTGGATCTAAAGGCAGTAACAGGGGTTCCAATAGCCCAACAGACACTAATAACATGATATTAAAGGGTCAGTGGCATCATCATCATCATCATCATCATCATCGTAGGTTTAAGATCATATACCGTTCAGTCTGACAGTGTGTGCGAAGGAGATACGGGTGGTGGTGTTGGCGGTGGTCACTGCCCATGGATAGTCCTTCAATTCCCTTGGGCACATCCGTGGAGCCAGACAGCAGGAAGCCACATGCCTGTCTGTCTGGGCCTCAGTGGGACAGTCGACCACCCAGATGAATCCCACTAATCTGATTGGCTAAGAATAGATTACTAGGACAATTGAGTGAGGGATGGGAAAATAATGCATGGGAAACGCCTAATGTTTCGTGCAACGTCTCTTGGATTGTTTGATTTGGTTTAGAACAGAGCAGGGCTATTGTCTGCGTGAACTCTTGTAAGTAACCGAGGGTTGTTACGTAATGTAATTTCATGAGTTTACACCAAGCAGACCTCACAGAAATCTCACAGAAAACAGACCAGATCAAAAGAAAGCACCGTTACATCCATCATTCAATTTGAGTTCCTTTATTTGTGATGCACTTCAATCGTGCTAACTCAGCCCTAACCTCTCAGGCTTCCCAGTTCTGATGAGCCAGACGTCTCAGTCATGCGGGGATTCTTCAGAAGGATTTCCAATAAAGTCATTGAACAGCAATCTCCTGACTTTTTCACTCTTTTACCAACCGTTTTTGCTCTTTTACTGTAAAGTCTGCTATGAGTGCCGATTTTCTCACATCTTCTCTCGAGCCCCCTTTTATATGAATGGTTTTATGTTCCTCTAACCAAACAAAAAAAGAAAAAACCCCAACAAAGTTTAACAACAAAGTTTCCATCCCACACACAGCCCACATATCATTGGCAAGGCTGGCTAAGTAATTCTATGTGTATTTTTGTGTATGTTCTTGCAAATCTTTATCATGAATAAAGTATTAATATTTCGCCTTTCATATTTCTATCATCATTTACGCTCGTTTTAAATTTCCATATTGATTCATCTATTTGTTTTTTCACATTTATGGCCTCACAGCATGAGCTGCAGCTGCATATTAATGGCAAACAACGAGGAATGAAGAAAATGAAACCTGAAGCTGATTAACAAAACTCCTCTGCCAACAGGTACAAAAACAAGCGTGACCTTTTGTTTAATGAATCTCAGCCTTCCTGCCATTATCATCTTAAGGAGGAAGCTTTGAAGATGCTTGATTGTAACGAGGCACTAAATAAAGACTCGTCTCCTTCCCTTATGGAGAAAAACGTCATTCTTTGACTGGGAGCTTCAGCATCAGCATAAACAGTGGCATCATCATCATCATCATCATCATCGTAGGTTTAAGATCATATACCGTTCAGTCTGACAGTGTGTGCGAAGGAGATACGGGTGGTGGTGTTGGCGGTGGTCACTGCCCATGGATAGTCCTTCAATTCCCTTGGGCACATCCGTGGAGCCAGACAGCAGGAAGCCACATGCCTGTCTGTCTGGGCCTCAGTGGGACAGTCGACCACCCAGATGAATCCCACTAATCTGATTGGCTAAGAATAGATTACTAGGACAATTGAGTGAGGGATGGGAAAATAATGCATGGGAAACGCCTAATGTTTCGTGCAACGTCTCTTGGATTGTTTGATTTGGTTTAGAACAGAGCAGGGCTATTGTCTGCGTGAACTCTTGTAAGTAACCGAGGGTTGTTACGTAATGTAATTTCATGAGTTTACACCAAGCAGACCTCACAGAAATCTCACAGAAAACAGACCAGATCAAAAGAAAGCACCGTTACATCCATCATTCAATTTGAGTTCCTTTATTTGTGATGCACTTCAATCGTGCTAACTCAGCCCTAACCTCTCAGGCTTCCCAGTTCTGATGAGCCAGACGTCTCAGTCATGCGGGGATTCTTCAGAAGGATTTCCAATAAAGTCATTGAACAGCAATCTCCTGACTTTTTCACTCTTTTACCAACCGTTTTTGCTCTTTTACTGTAAAGTCTGCTATGAGTGCCGCTATCACTGTAGTTGTCACAGTAAGTAAGGTCCTTTTCTAGAATGTTCCGTATATATATATATATATATATATATAAATGACTATATATATTTTTTTTTTTAAATGACAAAGACAAGAGTCATCAGCATTACTGGCACCCAGCTCTTCAATAACCTCCCTACTGGTTGATTACAATTGTTAAAACCAAGGATGGTTTACAACTTTTTTGAAGTAGACTTTTCGACTCGCCAATCAGCTGTGGTACTTCCAGTATATTGACAACCTATATATTTATTATTGTGTGTTAACGCCTGGATTGTAATATAGCTTAGAAGTTTTCTTTGTGTGTGAATGAATGAATCATCTCAAAAATCTCCCGTCTGATCTTGTTGACCTAATTACTCTGTAATGACAGTATCACCTGATTTGTGTCTCCCAACAAAACTGCACACAGGTCCACGCCCATTTGTGTCTACGGCCTGTTTTACAAATAAACAAATGAATTTCCAAAAACGCATGATTGCATTTTCTTGGTGGCACATTTGTCTTTAGTGTGATGTGATGATCCAAAATATGAGTGATGACCTAAAACACAGTGAATCAAAGTGTGAATTCTCTAAGGTCACACACATGAAAGCCCTTACGACCAAGCATCACGGGCATAAGAAACAAGGCTTTTGAGTCTGATTAAATATCTCTATGGCACTTTAACTTATTAGCGTGACGCACAATCTGTCACAAGAACCCTCAATAGTGTGCATTTATTTTACAGACAGAGACCACGCTGCAAGACTGAGGCGGTGAAACTGACACTGGGGCTCTGATATGTTGAAGGATTTGTCTCAGCCGGAAGCGCTTACACAAGTTGGTGTGCCAAAGTCACAGGAATGTGTGTAATTACAGTCGACTGTCATCGGAGAGAAAAAAATAAGAAAATCAAATGATCTCTATGTGTCTTTATGTAATCAGGCCGTTGACTTCTTAGGGTCAGTCCAACTGCGTTTGTCCTCTTAATAAAACAACAAGTGCAAAAGAAAATTTAAATTAAGGTTTGCAAGTAAATCACATTAAATTGGTTAATTTGACAAATAGACATTAAAAATCCATCTTGCAGAATTATATTAATCATCAAACTGCCTTTTGGTTGAAAAAAAGGGTTTCTATCAATGAATGCAACAAATGAAATCCTACTCTTAATCCTTTGAGCACCAACTCGCCGTTGCATGCATGAATGCACACCCTTTAAATAAACAGGTATCAAGAATTGTGCTGAGATAGCGTCAATATCCATGACTTCAATTACAGATAATGTAACTGTCATCTGATGCTTTAAATCCCAATACCAAGACTGTGTCTGCGTCTTCTGATACCTTATCTGTAAACCTTCTGAGTATCCAGATTATGTAGACAAATGGCAGGTGTCCACATGGAGGAACAATCCTTGTTCATTTATACTGTCAACATAATGGACATCATGTCACGGTGGGAAACTCAGGAGACGAATCAGTGAGGAGGCATAGGCCACATGAGGTTAGCTGTTGCCAGAACAGGGCTCTATAAAGACAGACAACCCCAGTGACCCCGGTGGTAGCTGATGGATGAATGGATCAATAAAATATATTAGAGGATGTAATAATAAGAAAGAAAAAATGCTGACTTCTTAAAATGCAGGAGGACAGTCTCATGTGTCTACAGACTTCTCAGCAGAACTTTTCAGCTCTACATCTGGAGTTTCACTGATGGCCTCGTCTACCTCTTTCATGTCTATGCTCCACACCTCGTCCCCTACTTTGGGAACCACTGTTCAGTCCGGTTGATGTATACATACAGTGACATCCGTTCTTGAGAGTTAAGGTAAAGATCATTTGGGTAACGGCAGCCGGGTCCCAGATTCTGTTACAGTGTGACGTGACGTGGTCCAAAGACCTCATGGGTGTTACAGAGCACAGGGAGTTGTCACAGGTTCATGGAGACACCATGTACAGTATATCACATGTCTGGGGACATAGTCGGCTGCACTGATGACTTTTATACAACTTGGCACAGTATCAGCTAGTTTTGAGACACAACATAGTCAAAAGTTGACTGTAGGAGATTAGGCCCTATATATACACTGTATATTCACAGTCCACTGCCCTTCCCATAACTGTGTGTTCACTGATCAATGCAAAGGAAGTCAGTGTGTGTGTGTGCGTGTGTCTCTGTCTGTGTGTGTGGAGTTAACTTGTGCAAGTGAGTCACATGTTGCACGTCAGGCGTCAGTACTCCTCCTGTTTACAGGTGAATTAAGAAGCACATGTTTGTGTGTGTGTGGGTGTGCATGGTTCCCACATGAATAAAGTATTTATAGACTTCATGTGTGTGTGTGTGTGTGTGTGTGTGTGTGTGTGTGTGTTTGAACAGGGTATACAGGGTGAGATGGTTTACTGTTGACATTGTTTATACGTTTTTCTTCTCCCCCCTTTTAATGTACTTCACAGGTCTCTGAGAAGGTCACACACATCCCTTTAATATTGTTTAAGTAAGGAGGGCACAGCTACTCCCTTCAAAAGACTTTATTAAAGATTTACAGAAAACCTCTTAGCAATATTTAGCGTTGTAGTACGATATGTCATGTACCTCGGCCAAGAGAGACATAAGAGCAGCAACCATCTTACACAACCACACTAAAGAAATGCAGCAGGAAGAACAGACTTATTTGGGCTGTTATTGAAATCCAGAGTCTTAAATGTGCAGCTTTTTGGAGGAGTTGTACAGTAAAGTCTTCTCGGGGAACTATCACCTGTACTAGTGATTCCCAACCACTGTGACATGAAACATTATATTGTCCTGAATGTTGGTGGACCATGGAGCAATCAATTACTCTTCCACCACTTGACAGAGATATAAAAGTTAAAAAGAGAGAGGCTCAGAGCTTTTGATCTCTGCGTGTCTTTCTTCAATTATTGTGTTGTTACAATACAACACTAATGCAATGATCAGCTGTGTTCAACTAAACAGGCTCCGATTTTACACCAAGTAAGTAAACTTTTAGTATATTTTAAATAGAAAGACTGATCTATACAATGTAGTGTTACTAATTTCCTTTACTAACGGGCCAAAAGAGGAACTAATGTCAAGCTGCACATAAAGCGCCCTCTGCTGGTTCACTCATTTATTACATCATACAGTCTGTGGCAGCATAGAAAACCAGTTGCACTTTTGTGTGGTAGGTTTATGAGTGGCCACCACAGTGGTAGGCAGCATCGTGTTTTGGTACATTTTTTAAACCAGAAGCCCTTCTTACTGTAAAAAAACAACAACTCGGGCTTTTTGGACTAAATGTTATTGAACCCTTCTGATGACAAACTGCTCTACTGTAAATGAGCACCAGAGTAAATAAAGCAGTGGATATTATGTCTAGATTTCTTGCATTTTGTGTTTGTTATGCACACAGTCAAGTGAAGAGTCATTCTCTGCTCATACCTTTAAGTAACTAGTCATCCAAGGAAAAATAACAAGAGTGGAAATGAAGACGGAGGAGGCTGTAGAAGATAAGCACTGTATAAACTACTGTATGTGGAGTCACTTCAGTGGAGCAGTGAGACACTAACAAACGTCACGGTGGTAGACTGGAGATTTTATACATAACATCAAGTCTGGGAGTCAGTTCGAAAGACATTGCGTTGATTGGCTAATGTTGAAGGCATGTCCAAGTTAGGTGAGTGACATCATTGTTTATGGAGTGTTTTCTCCAGACTAAACGTTCATTAATCTTTTATTTCCTGTCATTGAACAGTTTTTATAACAACCATCATTATGTCTTCCTTTTCTACATGTTCACCCTTTCTACAGGGACCTTCTACTTTCCCCGTCCTGTTGCTCCATCCCCAACATTCTTGGTCCATTGTCTCTCCTAAGCATATGTCCAAACCATCTCAACCTCTCCTCTTTCACTTTATGTCCAATCCTCAAGTCTGCCACCTCCATTTCCTCTTCTCAACCCAACCCATTCTCATTCACACACATCTCTGACTTGTCTGACTTACACTAATTCCTACTGGACAAGGAACAACAAGGAAGAAAATAGAAAGAAAGAAAATGAACTACTTGTCATTGTGACACAGCACACCACTGCACAAAATGTGACCTCTGGTTTTAACCCATCACCAAAGTGAACAGTGGACAGCTTTAAGCGCCCGGGGAGCAGTGGGTGGTGGGATGGTGCCATGCTCAGAGCACCTCAGTGGTAATTTGGCAGCTGGTGGACTCCAACCTGAAGCCTTCCGGACTCAAGTCAGCTTCCTTAACCACTGAGCCACCACTGCCCCAGTGACCTAATAAATACAGACTGTATGTCAGATCAGCAAACGTGTCAGAATGAGCGGTAATTACAGAAACCAAATGTCTAGATTGAATGTGTCTATGAATAATATATTATATTACAAATGACAGAAAGTTCATGTTATTGCGCAGGAATAACCACACAGAGTCAATCTATTGGACAGTTAGCCATCATTCCATTGACTAAGAGTGTTCGACCTTGCATTAAATATTGGCTGGTGTTTGGTTCTTTCGTTTGTCTTGAGAGGTTTAGTCTTCATTTAATCACACTTTTTGTTTGAGACCGCATCCAACTGAATGGGTGGAGAAGTGTTATTTAAGATGCTGCATACCTTGGCAATAGTCCTCCTTTTCTTATGAGACAGTGTCTCAAGAAAACCAGTCTAAACCCTTTGTTAAGTCCATCGGCATCTGCAACAGTCGGTCTGTTGTCTGACAATGAAACAGCACAGGCCAGGTCACAAACATCTCCAGCATCCTCAGCCATTTAGATCACACATATACTGTATATTTTGCACTTAAATGTGACCCAAACCTTACCTTGTTCTACACTGAACCCAGTGAAACCTGTAGTGTGATATCTGTGACCAGAGTCCTAGTTCTTTACTCTTCTTTTACTTTTTGAGTCGTGGTGTCAGTGTCTTTAATTAATCAGAGCAATGAAGTGGACAGTTTCCTGGAGAAAGACTGTGACAAAGACTTCATTCAAAAGGGAATTTTCAGTTGAAAAGAATGGATCTTGCTTTTCTGATGTGAAGCATTTTTTTAAAAAATGAACGGGGCAACGTGATATAACTTGGATCTTTAAGAGAATCGGTGAAAATGCAACATCATGACTTATTAGGAAGTGTAAGAAAAGAAGGGACCTGATCTGTTTGATGAGAATGGTGGGGAGGGGCAGGCCTGCTGGGAAGGAAATGCTCAGGAGATTATTATAATTATTATTATAACTTTATTTTTTCCTTTATCCTGGTGTTACAGAAATGAACATTACAGTTCTCTTATGTATCAAATGTTCAAATGTAAAAAAATACTCTCTCTCTCTCTCTCTCTCTCTCTCTCTCTCTCTCTCTCTTTCTCTATATATATATATATATATATATATACACAGTATATACATATACATACATACATACAAACTAGGAGTAACAAAAGTTATAAGAACCATTTCCTTTAAGGAACAAAAAAAGTTAATTTACTAGCTTCTTACAAACATGTCCTTCAGATCATGATGACACACACCACAGTATGCCAACATTTTAAATCTACTCCACAAATCTTTATTTGTTAACATTTTGACCATTTTTCACTGTAGATAACAGAAAGCAGTTGCTGAGTGTCTCATGTTATTTACCTCGAGGGGAGTGGAGAAACGGACAATTTTAGCCTGTGCGGTTACAAACAAAGATATTTGTAGTAGACTTCCTAAGCATTCCATGATTTTGTGACATCATGTTACAGAGATGTCACTCCAATTTCCAGATTACACTGCACTGGAAAATGATGCGAACCAGTCTTAAGCAAGAAGTACACAAGGAACCCTAAATTTCCCATGATCTCGTGGAAAATATGACTACAATAATTCACCTGGTATGTATGATACATACTGTGGAGACAAGGCCAGACAAGGATCTACTGTAATGACGAGCTAAAAAATGATTATCCCTCATGGAACACTGATTCAGAGAGCCAGATTTTTTGTTTTGTTTTTTGTTTAAACAATTTTAGATTTCCTAGTTTCTGCCCTGAATCAGCAGCGTTACAAAGCTGTGGACCACACACACATACACGTGCACACACACACACACACACATATATAGTAAAATGTTACTTTTTGTTGAGGCTTCACTGTTGCTGACAGCTTTGGTTTATCGGTCCCTCCCTCAAAGTAAACCACACATGCATTTTAAACAGTAATAAATTAATCAATACAAACAATACTACAACATACAACAACTACTGTAGTGATGTCTGCTGAAATAAAACATGTAGACAACATCATCACACTGTTGTTAACATTAGAAACACAGTAATACCACTGTGATACATCACTACCAAACACTCACACATGCTACACACTATACTGTTTACAAACACCTGAATGTTTTTTCGTGAACAACACATTCATGTCCAGACCACCTGTAACTTCAACAGATTTTTTCCCCCTTTTAAAGGAGCCAAACATCATTGAATGGACGTGAACCAACCTCCTCCTCCCCCCCCCCCCCCGTCCACATATTGACGACTCTCTCCACA
>NC_024319.1:15818081-15822985 GCF_000523025.1 Cynoglossus semilaevis | reverse complement strand
GTCGCGGGCTACCACACCCCCCCCCCCGCCCCCCCCCCCCCCCCCCCCATCTAGTATTGGTTGCTCTCACACAACGGCCCGCCTCTCTCCAGGGACTGAATGCCGGCTGCACTTAATACCCGGTGCACTGTTGCAGGACACAGAAGACGACGAGAGAGGCGGGATCCGTAGCTACACATGAGAACAGGCTGCTTGGATGAGCCGCGCAGTTTTATACAGAGACGCACAGCAGAGAACGAGCGGACGCCTGAATTAGACGCACACGCACGGAGAGACTTGTAGAAGAAATCACGAGGATCACTTTAAAGCGGCGAACAGCGTCTGCTGCCTTTCAGACACAAATTCACACACGCCCTCGGGCTGTGGATCAATGAGCGCAAAGTCACGCCGGTGCGTAAACTTGAGTAGAGCCAACCTGTCTCCCGCTGTCCATTATAGCTGAGGGTTTTTGCGCAGGAGCGCAGTCCTGCTGTTCGAATCCCGGCTTTGGCGGAGCTTTCACACAGACCACAGTGTCTTTGTCTGTGGATGAAGCAGCCTTGTTGGATGATATAAAGACTGCCTGTGAAATGCAGGCGTAAAGAAGACATGGATTTGATTCTTTTATAGCAAATAATTACTGCGGTTTTATTTAAAAGCATTATTTTTTATTTTATTTGTGCTTAAATTTTTTTAATATATATTTTTGACGCAAAGCCCGTAGAGGTTTCAGGACTCATCGTGTGGAATTACAACCATGAACATTGTTGTCACTTTGGTACAAATCTTGACGGCAGCGCTTTTTTACCTGTCCACTGTAAAGGTGAGTGTGTGTCCGCCGTCGTGTCAATTCGTCTGTCCACAGTGCATTAACACAGACAACTGCACACACGTGCGATTGTTTTGAGAAACGCTAAACAACTTATTTCATATATTTTGAGCCTGGTGACGCAGATGTTCCGTTATTACGCACATACCACGTCATTTAATACAATAATAATGTGACATGTTAATGTGAGACAGGCTGTCTGCGTGGGAAACTGTCAAGCTCCCATATCTTCAATACGGCTCAGAACAAAACCAGACTGCATTTAAATATTTGCAGTGTTGAGGTTGTCTGTATTTGTGCAAAAAGTCGAATATAAAATGTCAACCACGAGTATGTTTTCACTCTCTTAGAGCATCTTGAAAATATCGACAAATATTATGTTCAATGTGAAGTTCTTTATTAGGTATAAATTTAAGTTTTTATAAACGCTACTCCCCCTTGGCTGCAGCTAACAAACTGGTTGAATAAGCCGGAAAACAAAGCGATGTCGCCAGTTCAGTTCCCCGTCATTATTATGAATAAAGTTAATCAATATCCCACAAAGTTTCTCGGTTTTATTAATGCCAGTGATGTCAATATTTCCGGAAGAGAGCGCGTTAAAGTGAGATGTGAGTGAATGGACTTCCAGTGGAGGCGCGCCTTCCTCCTCCTCCTCCTCCTACTGCTCCTTGCAGCTGAAAGGAGTTTGAACAGTGAAGAGTCAGTTTTGTTCTCACGCTGCTCGCCGCTGGGTTGATCCTCACACCCGGTTTCTCCTGTCCCTCCTGTAGGGTATCTGTCCACCTCCTTTCCCACACACGACGATCCGCTTTCTCACGCAATATCTGCGCTGATTACAGCAGCCAAACGCGTGGAGGTGAGCGCACTTTTCCCTAGCGGGGGGGATGACGCTGCACGCAATCATGAAAGGATGTCGCTTTTTGCCAGACCTTTCAAAATAAAAGTAAACTACTCGTTTATATCTGTATTTTGAGGAATTTTATTCCGAAAAGTTGCTTTCCCAAATATAACAGTGTTGTTAAAAGACCGGTCGATACCACTGGTAAAAATCGACGAATGCATCCCTTTTTGTTTAACAACTTGCCAGACTTGTATTGCTATGACAATGCGTTTTGGTTCTATTCTTTAAAAACTCATTACATTACTCATGACACTAGCATTTGAAAAATAGAATCTGCCAAGCCCTTCGCTTGCTTATGATTTTATAATTAAAAGAGCATATATTTATTTACTTGTACTACCTACTCCTGCCTCCCCCCCCCCCTCGAAATTTCCAGCCCCATTATGGAAGAAATTACTTCTTACCACATCTGCAGTTTAAAGAAAATGTGTTATTTTCACAAAATCCCCAGTTTTAAAATTCCAAACTATGTTAAACAATCGAAATTACAGAATATTCAGGGATAATACCTGATATTAATTGGAGAATGGCTCACCAATACAAATTTTATTCCCATTTAACTTTTTTTTTGTTGTTGTTGACATTTTGTAACCCCACCACTCTTGTCAGCTGGTGTTAGGCCAACGTTTATTCTTAGACATCTTAGAAATCTTAACGACAGTTTCTCTTTCCTGTAGAACTGGAAACCCTTTAACAACGTCATTTTGTCAAGCCACACGGTTAAATAATTTGGTGATGGTGATAATAGTAATAATGATAATAACCTTCAGTCAGAGCAGTGATTTAACACTTGGATCGATGTGAATCTCTTACAGACTGCCAGCATTAACAAGGGCGTGGAGAAGAGTCAAAATGAGGGTAAGTTTCCTGTCTACAGACTTGAATTATTATTATTTTATCTCTGCACAAGACTTCAAAAAGCCACCTTGTGGTCAAGTAAGGAAGTGTGTGGATTTATTCCCTGTCATATTTTATATGTTTCTGCAAGCATTGGAAGCCTTGACAGGTCAAAGAGCCGTTCTGGGAATTAGCTGAGAAGGTTTTTCTGCAAGTGCACGCAAAGAAGCAAAGGTCTTACTGTAGACTTTGGCGCTGCCATAAAAGAAGCAGTGGATTTTTTGAATGGGAGTCAAATGTGAGAACTTGCTCTGCACAAATTGTGAATTCTTTTGATCCATTTGTGTCCTCATGAACAGCCAGACAGCCTTGGCCATGTGTGTTGATGCAGATGTGTCGAGGCCAAGGTTGACAGTAATGAGTAGGAATGACTGAAAGCAGTTTCAGTAGGGGTGTCAGTGCAGTCAGGTGTCTTGGTATTTGGATTGGTTTGGGTTGGTAGAGTCAAGGCCATTTTAATTTCTTATCATGTTTGCATATTACTTTTACAAATAGCAGGATATTTTTTGACCTAACATTCAGGTGTGTAACCGTTAAACTGCTGTTGCTGACTTTGATTTAATACTGACACCACTGTAGCTGCAGGTTTAATATTTGAACATTAATATATGTTAAAGTTTGGTCCAGCCTAAAATCATTTGGACTTTTTATGGTTGCACAGTGTCTCTCATGTGTTTGCTATTTATCTTCACACATACATTTACACACACACACAGAGTCAGGAAACCACAGCAGAAAGAGAAATGGAGCGTTTATCACCAACTGCTAATTGTGTTTGTATTGATAATGGACCTGAAGTCAGGACTTTAAGATGCAGTGGAAGCCTGTGATTCTTTAGGTCATCGTAGGATCACCCGCCCTGCCTCACATACTGGAACACACTGTATGTCAGACAATTGGTGGGGGGTAATGTTTACTCTCTGTTATGTGATTGGTTAGCCACGAGTACATCAAAGGTCCTCTGTAGCCATTATCTTAATGTCACCATAAATGACAAGACTATATCCTGTCTCTGACAGTCATCCCTTTCACGGAAGTCCTCAAAAAAAGCACGTGTCAGCCCAGAGAGATGCTGGTGGACATCTACCAAGAATATCCAGAGGACACGGAGCACACCTACATACCGTCGTCCGTCGTGGTTAAACGGTGTGGAGGCTGCTGCAACGACGAGGCTCTGGAGTGTGTGCCGGCAGACACACACAATGTCACATTGCAGGTGAGAGGGCACTAATTTAATTTGCTGATTAAAGTCACACACTCTGGCTCCTGACAATGCATCAGTTACAGCAGAAGTATTGTCTTTAGGCGTTTGACTAAGTGTTGAGGGCAGTGAACTGAGGCAAGGACCATATTTGAAATTAGATGAGGGCATGTTGGGCGTACAGCGTCTCATCTGGAGTTAGAGCAGAGAAAGCAGAGGGCCCATGGCATCCCAGATATGTTGTTTACCTCAGTGCACTGTGTTTACAGCCACATACAAGAGGTCAGCGTTTCTCCTGGCCTTTGGATGTGAAGTGAAGTAGAAACTGGGATGTGCGGCCAGTGACAGAGACAGAATGCTTTGAATCTTTGTTCAAGCTTTTTCAGGGTTGCGCATTGTTTAGACTTTGAGTTGGTACCAAAAGTCACACTGATGTTGAAATCTAAAAAACCCTGCCTTGTTTTGTCCTCTGTTTTTCACATCAAGGTCATGCGGATCAGACCGAAGGTAACGCAGCACAAGATACATTTGAGTTTCACGGAGCATCTAGCGTGCGATTGCTCGTAAGTGGCTGCAGACGTCAAATCCACTGTCATATATGTCTTGAAAGTAAACGTCCTAATCCCCCTCCTGCTCTCCTTTCATTTCAGATCAAAGCCAGATGTTAAAATAAAGAAACAATAGTAAGTACATGTTCACTTCACTGCTTTTCCTGCTTTGTCTGCTCTGACTATTTAAAGGGAAACTGGTTTATGAGTCAAACACACATAAGGCTACATGTGTTGGAGTTTAGTTGACGACTTTTGTGTCTGCAGGCCCTTGCTAACTAAGACTGTCTGTGACAATGAAATTATACAGTAATGTTTACTTGGTCTTCAGAGGGCTGGATTGAAAGATGATGATCACATGATTCTGATGATTCAAATGCCTATATTACTTCTCTGTGAGATGCATTTTGAGATGCACAGAGGTCCTTGTGTATGTTTTGGTCATGGGATGACCATAAACCAGCAGGCTCCCCCTTGTGGCTTATCAGAACTAGACATTATTGAGTTCAGCATTTCCTAGTAACGTGAAACCAATGATGGAACTGTAGT
>NC_024319.1:15777437-15818056 GCF_000523025.1 Cynoglossus semilaevis | reverse complement strand
CCATGTATAAGACACAGACATAGACAAACCTTGGTTAAAATCTAAGCCGCTGAAGTGGACAGGAAATAATTCACTAGTTTCAAGAAATTATAAAAGGCCTTTCGACTTGGCTAACAAGGGCAGCTAATATTACCCTTCTACCTGCAGTATCTTTACAAGACTCTTACACTTTGAGCGCTGCTCTTTTTATGGCAGCTGGGTAAGTGCTTTATGGTGGCACTATAACAGCACGGCGAGTCTCCAAAACATAGCCAAGCACCTTCAGACCACCCTGCTGCTGTCTGCACTCTGACTCCAGTTGCATAAACCTGACCCTTTACTACTTCCGCATTTTATACATAGCAACAGGTGTCATGCAGTCAGCTCTGTTTTTATTTTTAGGGATGTAAATGGAGGATCAGCCCCACAGGGAAGAGTTGAGGTGCGGTTGTTTTGCTGGCGAGAATTCACCCACTGTCACAATTGACATATGGCCATGTGGCGTTGTGCGGAGGTGTGTGTGTGTGTGTGTGTGTGTCGCTGGGCTTCTCAGCAGGGGGTCAGGTGGTTTAATTGGATCAGGACTGTGCGTGTGTGCCGAGCTTCGGTGCGCTGCATTATAACCTGACTGCACTGGTAGAGGAGAGATGAGATCATGGCAGCTCAGTCAGATGTGTTTGTCATTGGGCTGAGCTGCTACCAAGTGCCTGCCTGTGTCTGTGCACGTAGGCAGTAGCGGCAGGGAGGAGTGGAGCTCTGCTCCCTGCTGCTGCACATTAAGGACGTATTGATTCCGATGTATACCTGAACCGATGCTAATCCTCCAGATCAATATTCAGACTTTAGAATTAGATTAGATTAGAGCTGATTAATTACCTCCTGTGCGCTCGATCAGATATCAATACATCAGTATGTCAACAGTCTCCGTTTCATACCAACTAGTTTAACTATTTTGTGTTCCATGCCAAAACCAAGACCCGGTTTTTACTCCAGTACCACGAACCCAGTTTTTATCTGGGCCAAATCATTATCATTAATATCACGTCCTGCCACAGCCCTGTGTCATAGTCATAAAGATTAAAGTAATGATGTAATTAAAAAGTCACAAGTGTGAGTTAAATCGTCACAATTATGACCACAGATACAACAGGTAATGACAAGTTAGTGTCTAAATTACAGTTTGCACACAGGCTTTAATCCTGCCCCGTGTCTTCTCTCACGTCCGCCCTATTCTGGGTCATTGTTAGTGGAAAGAAAGTGTGAAGCACCAGAGTGTGTGCTGCGATTATAACAGAGCACAGGTTACCACACGGGGTCTCGACTGCTCTGCTCTGCTCTGAACTTTTCGCTGCTTTCACTTCCTGTCAGGGTCTTTTTATCTGCTGCTATGCTTCCCTTTGTTCCAAATGATACACCACTGCATAAGGTACACTCCAGAATTATAATCAACTTGGCCTTGAGACATTCAGCGATATCTTCTGCTTTGGGCTCTTTTTCCTCCTGTTTTTCTTCAGTTTATCCTGTTGCATGGATGTGCTTTGTTTTGTTTTTTTTTGCAAATCAGTTCAAAAAGACAAAGTTTAATCATTTTCTTAGTTACTCTCCCAACTTATCTACGCCTGTCTTTGTTGCGTCTCCATTCCTGACCTTGTGTTCAATAAGCTGAGTACTGTAATAGATACTGTGTCTATCTCAGCTTCATACTTGATCCCATTGAGAGCAGGTGTTAAAACCTGCATCGAACGATCTGATCACAAATGTCCATGTGAAGCTTTCAATCAGATCTGATCCTAGGTGTCACCTCGGCACATACGGCAGTGAAATACTTAGATAAAAAGTTTAGTTATCACTACACAGAAATTAGTTGCCTGGGTTATTTTTTTCTCACTAAGAGTGAATTTCAAGCCCTGTTTTTTCAGCGAATTGGTTTTTATCAGAGTAGTCTATTTAAAATGAATTCTTACTAAAATAGTAGATTGTATGTGTAGCATGATGTCAATTTTAGTTCTAAAAAAATGTTAAAAAAAAAGAAAAGTGATGGTATAAGATTTTTGGCCGTAGTGTCGCATGAGTGTCCATGTCTGGCCTTTTCTGCAGAATTTGCTCTGGAGCTTAGACCTCTCTCTCTCTCCCTTTCTCACCTCTCACTCACTGTCTCTATCTGTTTTTCCCTCCTTTTTTCTTGCAGCCACTGTGTGCCTTGCTCAGAGAGAAGAAAGCGCTTGTTTGTGCAGGACCCTCTCACCTGTATATGCTCCTGCAAATTCACACAATTAGACTGCAAGTCCAGGCAACTTGAGTTAAACGAAAGAACTTGCAGGTTTGTTTACCATACCTATGACAGAAACAACAGCAACAATTTAAAAAAAAAGTAATGCAATCATTCTCTTTATTTCCCGGATTTTGCTTCATCTCGCCGCCATTTCCTGTCTCTGGCTTGGATGGATTTATGTTTCACCTGCTTAGAAAAAATGCATGCTTCTCCACGCTGTGTGACGTGCAGTCGGTGTTTGTCCTCGAGAACGTAGCTCGGCTGTCGTTGTGTCTTGTTGAATATCAGAATAGAGAGATGTCTTGTGACTGTGATTGAAGTGTGTTCTTAATCCCTGTTAGTCTGTGCTGTCGTCCAGGTCAATGTCATCCTTAGATGATAGGATGTACTCAGCTGGAGTTGTTTGGGTGACAGAAGTAAATCCATGAGATTTCTCCACTATTTACAATCAGAATATATTCTATCCCTAAAAAAAGTTACATTTTCAGGGGGATTTTGGATGAGTTGTAAAATATATTGAAGAAACTCAAGCAAGTCAAGTGGCACAATGTCATCTCCTGAGAATCCGAGTCCTCGCTGTGTCCTCGGGCCGAAGAAATGTCTGTGTATTGTATTCACAGTGATCAGATCGAGATCATAAAATGTTAATATTGAGTTTGCAATAATTTATTCACTACCTCATGTGTCAGTAATAGGAGTTTCCATGACAGTCCCTCCTGACTCTGTTACACTCTTTGCCTCAGTGTTGAGTGCAGACACTAAGCCCATACATAGAAGCAGGAGACTGCCATCCTTAATTAACAAGACTGCGTTTCATGACCCCCACTGACCCGGCCCCCTTCATGGCCTCTGACCCTCTCAGGGCCCCCCACACTGCTGCTTTGGATTTAGGGAACTGCACACTTTTGGGTGTGTGGGGCGGTAAGGGGGAGGGTTAGTACAGACAAAATTCAGTCTAACGGGGGAGGTGGGGGGGTCTTCTCACCGACACAACTCAACTGCACAACCAAAGACTGTTGATGATTTGTTAATTCAGCCGCACGTTCAGTTATAGTTGAATAATTAGCAGAGGCTGCATCATTGACAGCAGACATTAAAGCATGAGGTGCAGAACACTGACACAGAACGTCACCCCAACATGAACCATCTCCGTTAAACCTCTCTGTCCCGCTGTCCAACGTCTGCATGGTGTGTTGAGCCAACACTGAGATTGAAATGGCCAAAGTCCTGTTTAACCATGGTTTCATCTCTCCTTCCACAGATGTGAGAAACCACGGAGGTGAGACCAGCAACACTGTTATGAAGGAATCCTTTTCTTAGCACAGCACTTTGAAACCCGAGGATGCATTCCCTGCAAGGACATAAAACGACAACGCAAGACAAGACATGTTGGACATCAGATTTTCCCACTGTCTGTTTTCCGCCTAAGGATATTTATATATATATATAAATATTTATATATATATATTTATATATATGTATGTAAATAGACTATAAGTACCTTGACAATGTGTAATGCTGCTACATGAAGATATTTAAAACCGTTAAACGACTACGCCACCGGCGTGCGAATGGGAAATGTCTCAGTAGTGTTCTGATCGTGGGTGGAACTGGGAGAAGAAATTTCATTATTTTATATCTAACACTTCACTGGATGCTGGTCTGCTGTGGACGCGACTCTTGAATATTTCTGAGTGAAAAAAAAAAACAAAAAACTGGCGATCACGACCCTCACACAGCAGAGGCCATGTCTGCTTTTTGGACAGAAAAGACTGATGAGGACAGAGCGGCCTGGAGGACTTGGACTTGGACAGCCTTATAATGAGACATAATGGGAGGTTTGGTTTCCACTATACGGACATGTGGTGTGTGATCACACTGAGAGTGTCTGTCTCTCTCTCTCTCTCTCTCTCTCTCTCTCTCGTTCTCTCTCTCTTTTACTGTAGACTGAGGATAATGTGAACATGACACTCTATTCCTAATGGAAGGGTTACATTATTATTAATCTCTGCACAGAAATGCACAAGTCTGAAGGTGTGGGAGAAAATCTGGGCCCTGAGCAGGTGGATTACTCCCGCTGCAGGTATAAAAGCATACAGTAACTGTAAAAAACAAAAAGCTACTTTTTAAAAATTGTTTATATTTTAATACAAAAACATGCAGAGACTGGCCCATAACCTGTTGGTCCTGGAGAAGAATCATCTTCAATGAAATTCTATTGCTTGTAGCTGTTTGAACTAGAGCTGTCTTGTGATTCAAATACCAAACATCCATTGAAGCATGGAAATCAAATCAATTAGAGTTCGCACACGGTAACTCTGCAAATCCTCAAATACACCTTTGTCTTCGTAAGCGGAAGGCAAAGAACAGCGAACTGAAGCAGTGACGTCTCAAAAACCATGTGACTCAACACTTTAGTTGAAACGCAACACTAGGTGTCAACAACACCTAAAGGCCAAGAGGTCACGAATTAGTCATTTAAACTGGATTTAAACAGCTCTAATTTACATGGGTTCAATGAAATTGTTGACCCGAAAAGATTCAAAATACTGTCTGTCATTAATTTATCATCATCCTAGTCCATCTAGGTACAGGTCAAGCACGATTAGGGTTAAACATATGGGGCACTGTCTTTGTTCCTTCATCCTCTGTGTAACCCTTACCTGGTGGGAAAATGTGTCTTATTTTTACTCTAGAGTTTATTATTTGAGGTTATGTGTTTTTTTGTTTGTTTTTTTCATAAAACTTGAGAGAGCAGACCGTCTAAAGGGATCTTTACTGTAGGTATGTACAAAAGAAGACGAAACGTGACAAACTGATCTGGGAACAGATCAGAACCTCACTGTACAAAACCACAACCTTCCAGTTTCCTTATTTAATGGCTTTGTGCGTGTTCCAAAGAAAGAGAGCAGTTCATCGTTGATCTGGATCAGTAGATACCTCTCTGTCCAGTACACTACATCTAATTTATAGAATATTTTCAGTATTCTTGATTATATAATATTTAAATGCAGTGTTGTATTTTTATTCTCTTTGTTCATATCCCTCGAATGTTTTCTGTATGTCTGGAGATTGAATGGAGAAAAGTTATTGACTGTGACTTCTTTCTGGACGGGAGGGGTCTGAGAGACAATGCTTTGACATTCCTGATCGAAACTAAAGCTGTGTTTCACACCAGCCCGAGCGGTCTAACTGACCGATAGAAACCCCACTCCAACATGTGTGGGAATGATGTGCCAACACAGATGTTTTTCATTTCGGATCCGGGGCGATGGACATGTGGTTTTGCAGTCTTTTCGGAGCCCAACCCACATTGTATTGTAAAGCAAGTCTTGTTGCTCAGCTAGAATCCTAATTTAGTGCAGACTTTCTGATCAGACTGAAGCCTCCTGTCTGAGGCTGCATTGATTCCTTTACTTTTTAACTTTGAACATTTAATCTGAAGAACTGCCACGAAAGACAAAGACAAAAGTATTTGTCTATATTTGTGTAATACCTGCCCAGAGGGTATAAGGTTGAGGGTCCAAATTCTGCGCTTTAGCGTTAGCTACTGTGATAAAGTCTGATTGGAAGTTGTTGCAGATTTAATCATAGAGCCAACTGTGCTTTTAACTTGGGCATAGGTGTCAATATGTGCCAACCAAGACTATCAGTCTACGAGGGCACCTGGTTGGGTTATTTGGGCTGCATGAGTATAAAGTGGCTTTGGTAACATATGGTTCCCTGCACATGCTGGCAGTCAATTCATGCATGGCCTACTCCAAATCTGCAGGCAAACTCGTAGAGAGAGTAGTCTTTATTAGTCGTTCGTATTGATGAGCCTAAATGACTTGGAAAAACTGTTACAATCCTAAAAAATACTAATACAAAGTGGGATGCAGCCTGTTACAGTGCCCATGGTAGACTGGTATCAAAGAGTCTGATGATACAGGGACAAAAACGAAGCATTATTATTATTATTATTATTATTATTATTATTATTATTGACTGAAAAGAAAATATAGAATTTGACACAGTTTTGATCTTACTATTGCCTACTACTATTTCACTGGTCGCATCATGAACTGCATAAGTGTGATGTCTATGTTAGCAATACTCCAAAAATACTGACAATATTTTTGTCTGTCTTCGTGGCCTTTCTCATGAAGGACTAAACTGCACTAGCAAACGTTTGGCCCAAATCCTTATTAACAAAACTGCTCCAGAGAAAAAAACTTTTTTTCTTTCCACGTGTGCTACCTGTGTGTTTGTGCTGGCACCATCTGCCCCACAGCTGTTCACGTGAACTGCCCTCCCACCCCTGCTGCCACCCTAAAACTGTAGGCCTGAGACACTCGCTGCTGCCTCCGAGCCCATGTCTTTCCACTCCTCTCATGACGACAACATTCTGCTTAAACCTAAATTACTTTTTTTTTCCTTGAGATTGTACAGCCACAATGTTTTTTTGTTTTTGTTTTGGTATATTTTCACATTAATATATATTTATTGTTGCTTACATTTTACAGTACCCTTTTTTGTTGTTTCTAATGTAACTATTAAAATGTATTTATTTTGAAAATACAATGTGTCTTTTTTTAAATTAACAAATGTCTAGTTTGAGCTCATTATTCTCTGTAATGTAAAAAACAAGTTAAAAGCAGGGCCTGGAAATACTTTGCTGTAACTTTCTCAAAATCCAAAGTTGACAAACTGGACCAACTAGCCTTTCATACAATGGACAACTCTGGTCAAATATCAGAGCATCAAATCAGATCACGAGAACTATAGAAAATAAATAGCAAAGGACTTTCCAAAATAAAATTCAGCTTTAAAATGTGAAACAAATGGATGCCATTTTGCCTAGCTAAATACATAGATAAAACTAGCTCCGAAATGGCCTTTAATCGACAATTGCGGAATAAAAATAAATATTTAAAAAAATAAAATAAAAATTATTTTTATTATAACAGATGGCTGTAGAAAAGCTAGAAAAGTTGCTTTTAAAAAAACAAAAAAACATTAAAATTCTGGTACAAGTAACAGAATGATTAGCTTTGATAGCCAGAATAGCTTTGTGGCTCAACTATACTGAAGCACATGTTTGTTAGTGTAGAATTAGACAAACCTTAGAACATCTGCCTGATCGCTTGTAAAGTGTACCTCAATAACCTTAGAAAAATATTTGACTTGGACGAGAAGAAACATCTACTCTCAGTCCATTTCCCTGTGGATTTGCATTAAACAAACAATAGACACTGGGCAGAAGTTGTAAACTGATAGGAGGCAGATATTAAACAGGGCTGTGGGTCAAAACCTCTGAGAGCAATAAACTGCTCAACGAAATTCAAAGTGATTATCTCAACAGAAAAAACGTCTAATCTCTATTAATAGTCCAATAAAGAACAAAAGGTACTGGATGTGGCAGATTGTACTTCCTGTCCAGGTGTGTCATTAAAACGGACACAGAGAAAAACAGGCACACGTTAAAGTCAGCATTTTAGTGTTGATTCAGTTCCGTCAGGTTCAAATAGACGTTTTTCATTAATGGAAAGTTCAAGGTATTTTAGGACCAACAGGTTATAAACCTATCAACACTACCTGTCACCATTTTTCATTCCAACGTATATTCCTTGTGACCATCATTTTAAGAATGGACAGCTAAAAAAAAGTGAACTCTGCAGTTCTGAGCAGCAGCAGGACAATCGCCCAACGATTGACTTTCCACTGAAACTGCAACATCAGGAAAATCAGACGGATGGGAGGCAGAGAGGGAGAAAGGGAGGAAGGGAGGCAGTGGAAAATGAAGTTTGTAATTTCTGCTTCACCCTCTGGTCCTCTCATGATATTGGTGGATTTACCGTAAGTATATACACACACACACGCAACACGTGTTATGTAAATGACTCCCACTGATACTAAATCTTTTACATTTTGCAGCGAATGACTAATATTTGTTAGAATATTTGTAGTCCTTGTGGAGATTAGTCTTTTACAGTACGAGATTAAAGGGGGATGACTGCATTAAACTGATCCATGATCACCTGGGGATTTACACCCAGGAAAGAGGAGACTTCTAGCCTCCTTTTCAGCACACCATGGCACTGCCAGGGCCAGGATTCAAACGGACAACTCTCCAAGTATATTCCTTGTCCTTTAACCACTAGGCCCCAGGCTTTCTCCGATTATTCTAGAGCTTTTAACTAGATTTTTTTTCTTGAATTATTTGTGTGTTTCTGGAGTAGATCTGGCATTTGTAATCCTTTTTAAAGCTGCTACCAGGAACCATTTAGGTGAAATTGTTTAAAGGATGTTTTAAAAATAACTTAGATAACGACTAAGATAAAAGAGGTCACAATCAAAGACAAGGAATCACACCCACAGGTCGATAACTAACACACCTCTGGAATGTGAGTGTATGTGTGTGTGTGCACGTGCAGACTGGCTGGAGTTTTATCTGTTTATGTCCGTCATTTCAGTGTTCATTCATTCATTATCTTCAACTGTTGGAGTCCCAGCACTTCCAGAGGACACTGAACAGTTTGCCTTAAAAGGAGGGATTCATCAGTACACAATGAATGTCAATGAGAGGCAGACAATTTTGAAGCCAGCCTCCACTGGCTAGTGACGGTACTGCACTTCTCCACAACAGTCGAACATACCAAATCCAGAAAAGGAAAATCTCCGAGTGGCTACAGAACTTAGACCCAGAGAGAACGTTCATATTCCACACATACAAATGTCCTGACAAAACAAATGTTAAAGGTTTATTTACACTTTTACATCAGACTATGATGTCAATTTGGAGCAGTACTGGCTGGATTTAAAGGGGAAAATATGATTTCATGAGCATCAAGGCGGTCTGAGTGAGTGAGTGTGTGTGTCTGTGTATGTGTGTTTGTGTGTCTGTGGCAGTTTAAACTGTTTGAAACAATGATGTGTTCTCTAAAGATAAAGATGGAAGATGCTGTGCAAACTGAGATCAAAACAACCCATGAAAACCTCAAGAGAGACTGAGGGCACGACACACACACACACACACACACACACATCATTGTACTGACGTGTTTACACAGTGTCACGACATGGGTCAGTATAGAAGTATGATTCAGATGTCCACATGGACTCACTCATGGTGCATTAGTGTGTGTGTGTGTGTGTGTGTGTGTGACTTGAGTGCAGGCTGCCAGTTAGAGTAAAGAGATCTGGCAGCAAATGTGTCTGCATTATGTTAGATAAGAAACGGTTGTTCCTATGTATGCATGCCCACAGGCGAACACACACACAGATGAACATTCACACACACACTCTCTCACACACAAATTACAAAGTGACAAAACAAAACATTTCCCCCTCTCTTTCCTCTTTTGAATTGCTCAAGTCGCCCCATGCAGAGCTGAAAAGCCACAGAATAATGAGTGGCTGAGCCACTTCATCACAGCCCTGGGCCTCCTCCGACAGAGCCACAGTCCACGACAAGTACAGAAGAAGAAGAAGAAGAAGAAGAAGAAGAGTGCACGTACAGGAGAGTAGCTTCATGCCGCCATAAAGGGAGGACATGATATATGGAGCTAAGAGGAAGACTCAGCATGGGAGGTGTCCACTGGGGGGCCTATCACCTTACATGTCCGACAGTTGGTTAAAGATATCAGTCTGCTCTCCCACAGGTACAATAAACAGTACCAGAGGCAGCCCAGGAACTTTCACGTGCTCAACATGCATTCATGATAACAATCACTATCAGCTTAATGTTTTTACACCTATAATAATATCATGACATCTAATGCACATGTTCAGATCTCCTTCCTTCTGACTGTGCTTCTCTCCTGCTACTGGACCGTTCTCCCACAGCTGAAGAAGTATTTATTCTCTGCATAACAGTGATATCTTGTTGGCAGAATATGCGACCGAGACGTTTGTCAGAATTGGTTTTTATTGGTAGATAGTGAGGATTTTGCAGCAAATGTCTTTTTGGCAGACACAGAGCAGAAGGTAAAAATGAAATGACTATCACTGCTCTTCTCCAGGACCAAGACTATGGAGCGGGACTATGACATTCGCTCAAGTGTCACAAGGGCAAATCATCTGCCTTCCTCTCTCCCCATATCTTCCAGCTTTGTCTCCATGTCCTCATCACTTCATCCGTAAATGTTCTCAGGGATTGTGTTTTCATTTTTACACACACCAGACTTCCCCTACATAGGTGTATTTGTATAGGTGTAGATTCCTTTGTTGACTTTCACACGCCTGGTTCCAGTTCAATATTACAAATTATTAATTACAAAATATTACTGATTAAAAATTACAACGGATACGTTTGCTACAGGCATGAGTTTAGTTTTAGTCATTTAGTTTATTGTCATCTCAATTATTTCTAAAGTAAAATAACATTTAAATAACAAAGTATTATTATTTTAGTCATTTGTCTAAGAAGTCTGACTCTGTGAACAGTGTGTCATCAACAAAGTATAATTTAATCTGATCTAATCTTATCTTTTGGAGACATGTTGACTTTGGTCTGAGCTCTTCCCACAGACACAGTGACATACATACATACCTGTGTGCACAGTGCGTCTCATAATCATAACCCAGTCATCACTGCTGCCACATCACAGTCTGCTGAGGAGAGGCAGTTTAGCTGAGTCTGCTGCTGTCACACCTGATAATGATGGAAAGATGACTGTACTGCCAACAGGGAACCTTGATGAGCAATGTCAATATCACAGTATTACAATTTTCTTGGTCATCTGGGAAATCATAAGGGAGCAGTCATGTCTGTTTGAGCTGTCTCACATCCATTGACCCAGTCATTCGTCTGTCCATCCACCCATCTGTCCACTTTGCACTTTTATATTGAGAAATACATGTTTTAGTACATACAAGTAACACGCCAAAAGACCAAGAGTTTCTTCAGTCAAATCCTATCAGTCAAAACTGTGGCCATGAACACACAGAGATGAAATATGTACATATATATACTTAATTAATTCAAATCTGCTTTCTCTAGAAAACTCCAGCTTAAAATTAGCTGAATGATGAAATGAACGATGAAATGAATGATGAAATAAATGATGAAATAAATGATGAAATGAATGTCCCTTCAGATGATGAAATAAGGCCAATGTTTGCCCTCAGACACTGTGTGGTCACAGCGCTGGCAGGAACGACAGCTCTTTGTTTGATCAACAAACACTGACCAGCAGCAGGTTATCACTTATAAACATGCCATGTACCAAACAGGTGTTAGGAAAAACAAAAGGTAAGATGGCATCAGAAACAACACACACACATCTGCACACACAGACACGCACACATTCTGTACACACATACACACACCCATTTAGACTCTGAGCAGCAAAGTCTACAAACAAGTTAGCGTGTATCTGCGTAAGTCGGTGAGTGGTGTTTGGTGAAGGCCAGTTGTTACATAACAGCCTAAAGGTCAGGAACGTCATGATGCAGACTTGAGGAGAGTTGCATAAGACAAATGGATAATGAATGACAGGTTAATTAATGCCGAGTTAAAATATGTCAGTAATATAACAGAGAAAAAGGAGAATCATTCTAAAAGACCGTACACAGGTTTGTTTTTTAGACGTTAGCTGTGGTGACATTTTAAAGCAAATGTCACCACCAAAAACACATGTATTTGGCTTTGATTTGAAAAGCTGTTGGTGTCACAGTGAACATGTCCTTGACCTCAGTCTGAATTATTTGTTTGTGATAAAACGTGTTCCGTCATAGTGTGTTTAAATAAAACACAGAAACGTAGAAACGACACAAGGGATTCTTCTTCAGCCTCGTCTCTTCACATCAGGCAGTAATTGTACTGCAGTTACTAAATACTTATTCTAATATCTGGGGCTACTCCAAAGTATTCCTCACCTTCCTTTCATCTGTTCACTCCAGCATGTAAACAACTCACACAGCTCCTCTATTTGTAGTACTTTCTATCACATATTTCCATGGGGCAGATCAGAGTAATTTGCTCAGGGATACACTGGCATGAAAACAAGTTGGGCCAGTGATTGAACTCTTGACCTTTCTTTAATTTGAGAACTCAAACTGTTCCATTCCATAGAGGCATGAAGCGACGACAACAACAACAACAGAACGTGGCCAAAACATGTTTTCTTTTGGGAATAGGACATCAGTCTACACAAACAGTCTAGAGAAGCTCTAAGTGTTGCTGATCTGAGCATGTCCAGGGTTACACACACACACACACACACACTGATGAAGGTCAAATAGTCCCAAACAGTATTAAAAAATAATAAGGTACTACATGATTGTGATTTATACTGGTATGTTTTAACCCCCAAATACTACACTGTCCTCCATCCTTCATAAATATTTATGTCTACGTGCAGGTAGTAATGCAGTGAACAGGCAGGGAGGCGCGGGGCATTAGAGACCTGAACAGCCAGGCACCACTTGCAGAGGAGGTCTAGGTCACATGTGGCCTCATATTTTTAGCAGTGCAAATACAAACGTTTGCTGTGACACATTTGAAGGAGTGCCCAGTCAGCCGACATCTTTTTAACCTACTACAGTTTCATAATGGCCTAAAACGTTTCCACACCTTCACTAACCCCCCCCCCCCCCCATCCACACCCACACAAATGCTTCTTCTGTTAATTATTTGCAATGTCTTAATGTATACTTATTTTATACTATTTTTCAACTATATATACACATATATACGTATGTGCATACTGTATATACCCATGTATACACACTCGTGTGTGTGTGTATTCGTTGGCTTTGTCTATCTGTCAGTCATTAACCAAACAGCATTTTTCCATTCCCAGTAACTGTGTTCAGACCTGAGTCAACAGTCACACATTTTACAGTCTCATTCAGTTGCATTTTTTAAAAACTTTGCTTGACATTTGGAAAACTCATCTAGGCAATCCCCATTTGATGGCGATCACTGATACCTAACAACTCTACTGTCCATTCAAACAGTTTGGACTCCAACATTTAATGTGGTTCCCACTGTAGAGGTTGGCTTTCATCTTTGATTTAAGAGGTTTTTCTGCTCCGGTGTCTGACACTGGTTGTGCCGGGTTTTTTTACTCTTGGATAAATATTTGAGATCGTTTACTTTTAACAAGCAGCTTGTTTAAAAGGTCGGTGGGATTGTAAATGTAAGCACGAAACCAGGTGCCAATAATCTACGCTGGAGCTTTTCTCCTCACGTGAACCACCGTGAATCTCCTCACACATGGACCCGCAGATCTCTATGTTGGTGCACATGTCGGTCGTATGGCTCCAGAAATCTGACATCCACAGAGAAATGGATCTGCACTCAGGTTTTTGTGGGTGGGCAGCTGATTGCTAGAGGGGCTCGATGACGTCAGGACCAGCTGGATCAGAGACGACCTCCCACAACTCCCAGTCAGTGAGTCTGACCTACGGTGCATTCAGTGTGACTCAGACTCACACGCCCTTTCACAAACCTAGTGTGTGTGTGTCAGTGTGTTGCATTGCTTTCTATGCAAATATATCATTTTAATTGGAATAATTGGTGATGTAACCATGTTGTGATGACAGGGATGTCCACTGACGTCAGCAGTATTTTCATAAGGAGCACAGGTGTGAAGATCTTCTTAAACAGCTGTGGTGTATTTTTTTATATGTCTACTCCATTAAGAATAATTCAAGATTACATGTAAGGTCCGCCTCTTTATCAAGAAATGCCATTAAAGGCCATTTTAATGGGGGACCAGTGGACAAACCCAACACTGGCTGGGAGTGTTGGTTCAGTTATCAGCTACTTGGCTCTTGGCTCCGACCTGCACTAAGCCACCAGTGAACAGATAACACTGCCCCCTGAGTGACCCGCAGTTTGAAACCCAATATCGAGTGGCTCAGTAAAGGCTGTGTTTTCTAATCCGGCCTTTATCGTCCTCTTATGAAGAAGGTTGAGGACAACAAACCCATGGACAAAGGACACATCATGTGACGTGAAACAACACCACCTTCAGGTATTGTTAGTTCTAGCAACACGGTCATTTGTGACACAGCTCCTGGGACACAGATTTTTAAATAAAGTTTAGGTAATGTCACACTGTGCTCGCTGGCCTCATTGACACTCTATTAGTGTCCTCCAATAAGCAGCAGGTGTCTATATTTATCCTCATGGCTTTATTTAGCTGTGGCTCTGCCCGGAGCCGCAAGGGAAAACCTGTCACAAGGAGTGACAGGTTTTATGAGCCTCAGGCCTTGTACAGCACTGGTCCCTGTGGTCTGGATAGGTGACTGGAGCCTGGGCTCTGACCACAATGCTGAAACAGGTGATTTGTCTTATGTGTTTCCATACTGTCCCTGCATTGACGTCACAGGTACTTTTCCACTGACAGTTGGTGGTAGAAAACCTGACACGTCTTCATCTAAGTTGTTTCACATCCCTGGAATAGGGCAGCCACACTGACCAATCAAATCAGATGGACCCATGTGGGTAGGATGTATTAAAAATAATGCAAGAAACTGAGGGGATGAATGATTAAATATAATTATTTACAATAAAATGGAATAACAGGGGATAACAACACCTAATAAAAATGTCCTTCTTTAGTGTGTGTGCGTGTTTGTCTGTGTGTGATGTGTCACAAGGCAGGTGAGCATTGTGTTGGCTAAAATAGAAAGAAGAATAACAGCAGAGGACTGTGACAGTCCTGACTGACCTTTGAAAAGGGAATCAAATGTCGCATCACAAGTTGGTAGGATTAAAACTTTAACAATATGAGTGTAACACCTGTGGCTTTAGGGCTGACCACAGACTATTATATCACAGCACCATGTGTGGAGAAGGTAAGACGTATGGGAAGCACTGGTTTAACTGGGGTTAGAGTGTGATTGTTCCAGCAGAACAACAAACAGTGATCATGAAACCTGTTGTGTGGTAATCAAAGGGCCCTGAGGTGGACACTGGACACTTGGTTCTGCTTGGTGATACTCTGCTAGAAAGTTAGAAGGTTGAAGAGTCATTGATCGATAACACAAAATATCCTGAAGTATTTGAGTTTGGGTTTTTTAATCCAGTTACGCTTCCTTCTGCTGTATTACTTTCAGCTAAACATTTAGATATTAGTGCATGTCCAAAAATGTTATCACTATAAGTGATGAAATCCTTCAAAACATTAGGAACACCAAGTTGTTCAACAACCGTCCACCGACCAACCAAGCAACACGTCTACATACCAGTGTGTTAGTGGATAACATACTGAACCACAGGCTAAAAGCTAAAAAGCTTTAGAGCTAAATCCTTATGTTTCCACAACAGTTTGGTCACGAGCTCCACCGAGGTAAAAACTTTAAATCCATTTTAAAACCTTTTTAATCTAAATGTGACTTGGTCATCTAACCGACTGAATACCAATGACGGCTCTGTACGATGTCAAATAAGTGAAAAGGCCAGTGTTCAGTCTTCCTTGGTTTATGCTTCACTCCATGAGAAAATGTCCTGGTTCAGTGGTTTATTGAGTAATCATTGTAAAAACAGACAAGAAAATATAACCTGGAGGTGGATGATCTACATCAGCAGAGACCATGTCAGGTTCCACTCCCCTCAGCCAAGAGCAGAGATGTGAGACTGCAATAGACGGTAAAATCATACATTTCAACTTCTATTTTTCCTCCTGTGTCATGGATTTCCAATGCACCTGGTGATTAATCTCAGACAGTGAGAGACACAGAGGAGAGTTATGTCTTCATACTCTAGGAGACAAGACAACAAGGACTGGTCTGAAGTCCCTGATTTAGACTCTCAGTCTGGACGCTGGACTGCAGGTTACAGCTGTGGATGAAACTGAGGAGACCGAGGAGTCTGGGAAACGATTGACCTTAAGAACTGGGAGGTCAACTGTGTTAAGTAGACCACAGTCGGCCCTGGTGGCTGGAAAACCTCCACGGACATTGGCTGAGAAATACTGAAGAGATTTCAGCAAATATATGAAAACATTCAGCGACAATAAGTTTATTGGTCCAACACCAACACAATCCCATGTTACTAATACAGTATGAATTCAAGTCCTTATTCAATGTATATGGGTGTAGTAAACGACACCTGGCCTTCAGGACCACCAGTAGGCGAGGAATGTCCAGGGATTTTTGTCTCCATCCAGTTCTGTGCCCCAGAACCGTCTAATAACGAGTCTGGTTCATGTCAGGAAGGGCCAAACGAAATGTGACCAGGCACTTGTGATGCAATCAGTGACGTCTCCCTAATGGTTACCAGTGCACAGATTGCTAACAGAGGATGACGAAGTCACCTCCATTTTTTAAGTTTCCATGTGTTTACGTGGCGTGTGGACACCACATTTTCAGAGTTAGGATGTAAAAAAAAAAGAAAAGAAAAAGAAAAAGCTAGAGTTAGAGGTAAAGTTTGGATTCTACAAAACATCCAGTTAAAATGAATGCACAAAATAAATCAGTGGTTGTGTTTGATCGATTAAGGAGGGGATTCTTTACTTCTTTACTTCAGTGTTGCATTTTGTCAAGAGTTAAGTTTTTTTGTTGTTGTTTTTGTAGACTTCCATTCTAAACCACAAACACTATCCTCAAAGTCAAATGGGAACTTGGTTTGGTGTTCTCCGTCCATATCCTATGCACAGAATATGGTCTAAAATTATGTCTCAATATTAGCCTTAACCAAGAATCCTGTATTGGGGATCAATGAATCTGACGTCACATCTTGCCAAAACTCAGTCATAAATAATATATACTATAATAAATGAATCTCTCTCGTACACACACACACACACTCCCAGTGCCAGTCAGCAGTGGTTGTCTGATGCACCCTTGTTTTGACCTCCTGGGGATGTTTGTGGACAGAGGCCCAGGTCATGTTCTCAGTGCTGTGTGGGAATCACACGCTCTGTGAGGTTGCTGGCCAACTCACCACGGAAAACATCTCTGACATCACCAAACAAACTCCAGAAGGGGTCAGAAAGTTATTTTGTAATTGGCAGCAGTGAGCCTACGGCATCGTCCTGTGATGGAACTCTCAACCCTTGATACAGTGAATTAGACGGTTTAGCAAAGACTGACACCTGACTGTCTGAGTAAATGGTTCCTGACACGGTATCACAGATGACAAGAAAAGAACAACAGCAGTTAAGTACGGGGACAAACAAATGCAACAATATGGCTGCCTACTGTTATTGAACCAACAAATCAACCTACAACAGTAGCATATGTACAATGGATGTTGTAGGTTGAGCTGTTAGAAGCTTATTGATCCTCACAGGCAGTTTTTTTTTTGTTTGTTTGTTTTTTACAGACACAAGGACACAAGCCCCTGACCTTTCAACTCTGGTAGACACTTTATTGATCATGTAGCCAGTGGCTGGACAGTCTGTGGTCAGGGCTAAGTTCATGGACATCTTGCCTCCAAAATCAAGCATGCTTCATTTCCTTGTTATTAAAGGCTATTAGCGGTCCCAGCTAATAGATGCCATATTTGCTGCCTGGGGCAACAGGAGGATAAGTGTATGTCTCATGTTGATCCAGAGGAGCTAATGCCTCCCATTAACGTGGAGACCTGTTTGTCTGACAGAGGAACAGGGCCAAAGTACACAGAGAGATGGAGCAACAAGTGGAGCAGAAGGCTTCACTAAAATGGAAAAAGAAGCAGATCAAATGATGGGAATCAAGGGTGTATTATGCAAGAGCATTGTTTCAAGATCCTCTTTAGAAACGCTCTCATCGGAATCAATGTGAATCATTTATCCAGGGCAGAAATTCAAATGTCTTTCTAACAAGAGCACAAATGTCCAATCATTAAATCCAAACAAGTTGGACTTTGAGTAAATCAATTAGCATTTCAACCACCTAATTCCAAGTAATATTAGGAACAATTATGGCATACAGTACAGCCTCAGTGTAAGGTAAAAGCAGGGTGGGTTCAATAATGTAGGATTTTTAATATTTATTTTAACTATCAATAAGGATGTTAAATTGATAAAAAAAATTAAATACACACCTGCAACCTAAATTAATCTTGAGAATGAACTGGAATAAACAGTTATTAAAATGATGTCACAGTAATGGCTCCTCCATCAAGGTCACATTTAGAGTACAACATTTTTGTCATGTTTCTAATGCAATGTAAACTACAATGGCAAATACATGCAAATTGTTTTCATTCATTTTCAACCTGGTTTCAATATGGAACTACACCACTAGATGTTGCTAATTCCCACACAGTGTACACCCCGTTTTCTGGGAGTTTTTTTGCCCAATATTTTGAGTATGTCCATCTCCCACTGACTTTGTGTTTTGCCAGCGACACGTCAGCATTAAACTGGAGTTACACCCCTAACCCTGTGGTTGGCTGGAGATCACTGGAGGTTACATGGATTACTGTTTCACACAAACATACAATGGTGACAAATTGTACTGAAGACTGATCTGAGATTTGGTCAGAAGCTATGGTCTGGCACCACACTGCCTTATTAATCCCAACAAACTGGAACTTGATCAGTGTAACGAACAGTTCCACAGTAAATTCCCCTGACGGCTGGAACGTTCAGTTTGTGTTTAGACTGTTTAGGAGGACTTGATTTGCCTCAGTGATCATTAAGTGCCTGTCAGGACTCAATGTGCAGAACAGTCTGGTGGAAAAGTGGCTGCAGGCAGAAAAGTACTTTTGCTTGGGAAGGCCCTGACAATGAAATGACACTAAAGGGTTTCAGCTACAACCACAACAAGATCCGGTCCAATTCTCTCTAAATGATACAACAAAGCACTTTGATGCTTCCTATCAAATGGGCTCCAGCAGGGGAAACACTGGACCTTTTCTTCTGTGCATAAAGCCTGAATAGACAGAAGGAGGTGAGAGCTGTTTTTCATGTCGAGTTTAACTTCATACAGCTGTTTCCTGAAAGTGTCATGCATCATGGGAAAAAAAAAAGAACCCAAAGTGCACATGGGGTAAGCCTTTCATGTGACAATGTGACAGGCAACAGAACCCAAAATAAAATTTAATATGCCAGACACAGATGGTGGGAAACAATTGGGATACATTTCCCTCCCTAACATTTAGGTGGATTTACAAGTAACAAAAACCAGCACTGTTTAACCATCAGCATGAGAATGGGGAGGATAATATGGTTTAGTAACTCAATCCTGCTAGACCAACCACTGGGAGGTTTGGTCATTTGCACTTTTAACCCATAATTCATTGCTGTTAGGTTAAACAACCAAGTGTGAGAGAGAGTGCCTTATTCTGATGCTGTGAAGATCTGAACTGACACAGTGGTTTAAGTTGCTTTTGTGCACAACGGCTAAAAGACTCATGCTAATGCAAGGCCTTTAGCAGTTCTTTTAGATTTTGGCTAACATTTAGGATTTTGCCTGTTGTTTTGACATTTTTCCTACTGAGTTTACATTTATTTTTCTTTGTGTGAAGTTTTATTTTTAATTTAAGAAATCATTTAGCTATACAGCACAGGCAGGCAGCAGGAACTAACTATGCTTGTGCGCATGTGTGACCGGGCGTCATAGCAGGGAAGTGTGCCATGCCTTTAGGGGGCAAGTGGCCCTCAGTATGAGTGCACCCTAATTTTCCTAACCTCTAGCTATGACTTAGCTGTTTGGCTAACTGTTAACAATTTCCCAGTCAAATCCTCTTCATCATGGGTAATTGTTCTTAGTTCTCACCACAGCCATTTATGCTTCAACAATTTTCTGCATTTTGAAATACAACATACTGTAACAGATAAAGAGGTTTCCGTCCGTCACAGAGGTAGTTAAATGGACAGTCTGCGAAACTTTCATTTTGTAACTCAAAAGAGGTGCAAGACTTTGTAGCAGCATTTAAAGGGTTAAAGCAAAACAAAGAAAAGGACAGAGCATATGGAGGGTAAAGACATGCAAGATTTATATCAGTGAGACGGTCGGGCTCTGATTTAATCTGAACAGTCTGTGTTCCTCCCTGTAAAATATTAAGTGTGTGTAATGAGTAACAAATGTTACTTACAGAATGACCACATTAAGTCATTTCAGACACATTTATATTGAAATGATTGTGTCTTAGATTGAGACCACAGAACAAAAGAAGAAATATATATAATTGATTTTTATAATTGAAAAAAGATTTAGTCACTTGCTCACAGACTTTTAACAAAATTATTTCACTTTGGCAACTAGCAGAGTCCGTCCAGCACTACTCCACAGCCTGACGTGGCAACCAGTCTGCACTGGTGTTTTTAGTTGTTTTAAATAGTCCATAGTTTTGGATCTTCTCTATCCCAGCTCCCCTGGTACTGTAAGTTTAGATGTTTTCCAGAAAGTTCAATCGTCCTGAAGCCTTTCTTTGTTTTTTCTTAGACTTGACATTTTACAGTCAGCAATCAAAACAGGAGACACGGCCATACAGGATTTTGTGTCCTTTAGATGAGACAGTGCTGAGCAGAAAACTACAGACTGTACTGTAGCCTCTGTGCACAGTGACTCAACATTTTAACCTCCCGTTTCTTAAATTGTCTGTGCTATTGCTGACTCTTGTAACAGTTTCATACTTTTCTAATTTTTCTGTGCCAACTTTTAAATAAGGATTCAGCATTGTCTGCTCTGGCCCTCTAAAATACACACCACCACCATCACGGTTGCCAGATTTAGTTCTCAAAATAGAGCTGCCAATTACCACTGTTGGTTTTTTAGTGTCACTCCGTGGGGTGAATTCATCCTAATGTGAACTGGTGCTGAACCAGGAGCTCAACCATCTTATCCTCGACCTGGTTCAGTTGCTGGAAGGCTGAAATGAGCTACGCCGATCTGTCCTGCAAGACTGCTGATGACTGCTTTCAGAACTGAGCCCAAAGTTAGACAAAGAACCTACGTACACACACTTCTGTTCACTTCTCACAGTGCTCTCTCAAATCACCCAAAAGAAAAGTGTCAGATAAATCACCTGAGGAGAGTCAGCCAATCAGGGTTCTGCCTCCTGACGACAGTTCAGACCAGATACAAACCTGGTCTAGTCTCATGTCGTCCTCTTATTGGACTTATTCACATTCATTCATTTGTCCATCCACCTTGTGACACCTACTTCCCTAAACCTGCATCACTTTATTGCAGGGCAGTTAAACAGACAAACTACCATCCCACAATTACCTACCACAATTACCATCTACTTCATTTCGGAGTACTCACGTACTCATGGGAGAACATGAACACTCCACACAGGAAGACCAGGGATTGTTCAAGAACTAATCACCCATCCACTGTGGCCCACAAATTATTGACATACAAATAAAGTTATTTCCCAGCTCATTCTTGATTACTTAATAATTTTGCTAAGGAAATCATTTGTGCAGTTTTAATAATCCCCAATTATTTTTATTATTTCTTTTGTTTCTCTTTAAAAAAAATCACTTTACTGGATTTGTTTGTCTGTCACAATCAGTTTCATGTTCTGCTTTATTGCAGATTTTTGAGTCCAGACTCAAGGAAATTAGTTAATCACAATTCATACAGTGTTGACAGAACTATAACTTTTAATTTTTTCCCTACTATGCTGTTTTTTTTTTTTTAAGGTCTCTCGGTGGAAAACAGTAACAGAATCATATCGATACATTTTGTTGTGTACGATGGGCAGGCGGGAGCCAAGTGCAGCACCCAGGTGACGCAGACCAGGTGGAAAAGAGCATTAGTTAATTCAACATTTAACACAGGCAGGAAAACCAACAGGAACTGAAGCCGGTAATTAACTAAAGAAACAAGACCTGATCATCCTGGCTGCACTCATCGGACTGTTGTCCATTTATGGCACGAAGCTCGGCGGAGGAGCAAGGGTTAAGTGATACAAATAAAAGGAGAAATCCTATGTTGCCTTGATGTCCCTTTGAGGTGTCTGCCCTGTATCCCAGTCACGACTCAGCACACTCCCAACGCCTCATTCTAAAACCAGACCTGTTCTTTACAGAACCATGTAGTTAAATCTAAATCAGTGGATTGCTCTATTTGCGTGGGCGGCATGTTTTATCACAAGGAAAGTGAAAGCATGGATTAGAGGAAAAATGCCTGTTTGTGCTAAAGGGAACTGTAATGACAGGGCGACAGACGGGAAGATGTGAACACTGTCATCTGCATCGCACGACAACCTCAGGACGAACAGAGAGGCAGCCAAAAAATGCCGGCTCAGATAAATGTGGGCCGTGTCACATTATTGTGCAGTAACAAGCTTCTTTACGTGCAATTCCAGCCACGCGGAGGGAGTTGGTCAACGTTAAGGCAGCATTTTCAGGGTCGTACTGGTCTGGAGTTCACTAATGTGTGCTCAATGGCTATTTTCAGGTCGGGGAAAAAAACCTTTTCCACAGGGAACGTGACTAATGACCTTATCACAGCGGTGCTCAGCACTTGTTGG
This sequence comes from Cynoglossus semilaevis, assembly GCF_000523025.1. Taxonomy (NCBI): domain Eukaryota; kingdom Metazoa; phylum Chordata; class Actinopteri; order Pleuronectiformes; family Cynoglossidae; genus Cynoglossus; species Cynoglossus semilaevis. Next base: position 15,795,452 of record NC_024319.1, on the reverse strand, counting down.
CACTGCTCAGAGTTCTGCAGTCGTCGGTGAGACTGGTTGGCTGTTGCTGTGGTTATTCTTTTTCTCATACAAATTCAGATACAGCAAGGTTGACCAGGTTCCGATCAATAATGTGGGACAAAGACAATGTGTGAGCAGGACAATGTGAGACACGTAAAGCCACAAAGAGGTAATACAATTTTCATTTGTTCAGATTAAATATATATATATATCAAACTTTAATCAGGAATGCAAACATCTTTCTCCAAAACTCCCCACAGGCATCCCTATGGTCCAGAAGGTACCATCCCTGCTTCAAAATGACCTCTTCAGTAGAGTTGTCAAAATTAAACTTTATGTTGTCAATTGATGTGTGAAGATGAATCAAATTTAATTTTTCTTTAATGCATTTTAACACAATATAATTCCTCCATCTGTTTATTGTTGCTCTACTACGCAGTCGATACGTTATTTGAACAGATTGTGGGAAACCGTCTTTGTTGAACAAAGCCCCTTGAGCTCGTTGTGTACTTAGAGTTCACATTGAGGACCACGCCCCCGTGTTCTCATCACATCATCCAGTGTTTTCTAATCCACAAATAACTAGAACAACATTACAGGATCAACAAAAAGGAAACTGTTTCTGATGTTAAGGTAGTTTCCAAGCAAAGAGGCACAGGAAATCTGTAAACAATAGTGTTTCACCTCTGTGTTTATCCAGTTGATACACAAACATACAGATCTAAGTCTAAAAAGGCTTCAGGAGTCTGTGGCAAACTGACAGCAGCTCCCTGATAAATTTGAAATAAAATCCTGGGAATCTTGATTGACTAAACAAGGAAGCACACGAGGCACAGAGAGTGTGCACCTGATGATAAATGGACCAATCACTTTTCAGTATGGACAAGTACACAGTTTCCCCCAGGACCAAATCACTCAGCTCAGTGTGTCCAGGAGCTTCACAGCATTGGAAGACTGGACCAGAAAACTAAAATATGAAAATCTCTCACCTTATTCACATTAAAGTACACTCTTCGACAATGTTTCTAAGCTTCAGGCTGTGGTGGAATTAGCAGTGCCTGACCAAGTCATTTGAAATAAAAGCTGTGTCATATACTCTAGTTTTAACCTGGTAAACGCTGGGAGATGAATCTATACCAAAGTATTGGAGTTCAACTGAAGCTAAAGGCAGTACAACGGTCGTCTGCTAACCCGTCTATCAACAAACCCTTCCTAAGGCTGTTCTCGTGTATCAATGTCACAGTAGTCGTTAGTCACCAATGTCCAAGGCGCAAAAAGACCACATGCTGGACGTTTTTAGTGGCAGGTCGAGCAGCTGTCAGTGATGTCATCTTTTGGCTTCACGTCCCATCAGTTACTGAAGCCGGAATTCTGGCCCCGCCTCCCCCTGTCACCCCATTAACACGTTTGGTGAGAGGGAAGCATTTATTCAGTGACAAATGGTAAATGGTGGGACCGTGTGAGCAGAGAGAACTGCCTCTTTGTGGTGTTCTGGCCTTGGATTGGTGTTCTGGAATACTGAAAAAGTTTCTTTTGGATTTACAAAGACAAAGGAAACGCCAGAGACTTGGCAAGAGCTAAGGTGGCAGTGTCTGTAGCAGCCTCCTTTTTTGAAGGAAAAGGAGAAAAAAAAAAAAGAAGAAAAAAAAAGAAGAGAAATTTTCCCTGTCAATATATCTAGTAGGGATATACGTAAACACAAAACATGTTTTAACTATGTTAAACTTGATATGTTTTACTTTTAAACTTTAACTCATTTTGGAAAAACAACTATTTCTAGCCTGATAGAGTTTTGTAGTATTGTGTGCGTATATATATATATATATATTTAGAGATGTAGTTTATTTGTTTTTTTCCTCTTGTTTGAGTACGTTTACTTTTTTATTACAGATATCCAAAAAAAAAGATATTTTAGGGGTTTTTTTTCAGTTTTTTTTCTTTCAAATAGACAGCAAATTAGCAAAAATAATTAACCATATTTATTTTCCTTTTTCTCCACCTCACTCCATCTCATGGAGACAGTTAGCAGTGAAGGTAAAGCATATATGACTAACTTTTGACTATATATTTCTGTCAAGCTGTCTGGTCTACATTATATGTCATTTTAAGCTAATACACAACTAAATCATAATAATTTTACCCTTTATCCACCTACCTGGTGGATAAAGGGTTAATATGTGATATGCTTACAGGTGTACCTCTAGCTTAATTCATTTAACTTAATGGCATTTTTTCAGGCCTATAATAGCTTAGCATGTTTCATAGAGCATGAAATGCCAAAAGCGTTCGTGCTTCATTACTCTGTGCTGATGTGGTTTGGTGTTAATGTCACATATTTCACTGGCGTCTGCCATTCTAATCCTACTTCTTGGTTTTTTCCTAAAGTCAAATTTGTCCTTTTCCAAAGCTCAGTGATGTGGATCACATCTGTCGCACTCTCTTCATAACTGTGCTAAAAGGCCGTAGTTTATTTTGATTCCAACTTTCATTCCGTGTATAAGTAGCCACAGCACTGGTGGACGCCCTGCGAGTGAACGGTCAGTCTGACACTCTACCAAACTGAGACACACCTCCTTGTGCATGTCCTTATGTGACCCGACGACCTCATTTAGACCCACACGTGCGCGTTAGCATGCACACAGACAGACACCTCATTTATTCCTCCTAATTTCTAACCAGAATTGGTTTATGCTAACCACAATTCCAGCCTTTAACAGTATTCTCAAATTTTACAGAGACAGTTATTTTCTAATTAGTCAATTATCTCTCACAACATAACTCACACCAACTGACCTCTCAGCAATTGTCCAAGTTATTCATTAGTTATATTACAGTAGGACAGTGGCAAAGACAGAGGTCAGCATCACTGATAGTAGGCAGAGTGTGAAGACTTCAACAACTTTCCATGATTGATACACTGTAGCATTAGCATCACCCAGAGCAGAAGTCCACAATAAAGAGCAATGCAGCAGAGCAGAAAGTCACATCAGGTTTATCTTTGCGGTTAGCTGGATCATTAGCTACATTTAGGTACAACTCCTCAAAGTCAAAGATCCTCAAAATACTGGAATCCAAGGATATTTGGCCAAAGTGTGAATTTTAGAGCTCTTTAAATCCTAGACTGGACACAAACAGACCCAATAATCCTCAGAACAAAATACTCACTAAATCATTCCAAAAAACTGTTGCCAATTTGACATCTTCCAAGTCATTTATTTAGGGACCATTCAAAATAACTCTGCCGAGTTACAAAGAAACAGAATAAAAGCTTCCTAAGTTCTAACTCATGTTTAACCGATTTGTTTTCCTCATTTGACTCATTGTTGACTCTTCATCACTGCAGCCAGACAGACACTGAGGAGACTACAGTTCTCCATCATGCTGTGAAAATTAAAGCCGTCAGCTCCTGGACTCACTCAAGTGCAGAGCTCCTCCTAGTGCTCAGCAGGTCTGAGTGTGGAGTTGAGCAATTTCACTGGTACTGAGAATGGAAAGCAGAAGCAGCAAGAGCAGGTGTTGCACAACTGATTTTTTTTTTGCTCCTGGCCACAGAACGCAAGTTTGGTTTATAAAGTTTCACACACACAAAAAGTAACAGATGTGTATGCTTGATCAATGATTCAGGATTCTAAGAATCACCCTCAGATAAACAGATACCAGAGAAAGAGCGGCTTCTCTGGTACAGACCGGGCAACGTTTTCTCAGAAATGTCAGTGTGATCATGCATCACTGGTGGTAAAGACATGGCAGACGCATCTAAAACCAGAGAGGAAAAAAAATAAAAACATGCCTTATCATACCTGTTAATCTCCTTCTGGTGGTTTAGACTTTAGGAGCGAGTTTATACAGGACAGGCTTAAGTCTGTTAATGTTGCTGTGAAAATGTGTGGCACTTTTTTTTTTTTTTTTAAATGATTTGCCCTCAATAACATATTGAACAACTGTTAGATGTGTTATATGGGTCAAAACATCTAAACTTTACACAAAAACTTAATATACACAGCCCTAGAAAGATTCTATCTAGAACTCTCCAGCAAAAATTGTCACGACTCAATTTCATTACTCAGAGACAGAAATATTAGGTACAGTTTCTTTATTAATACAAGTTCAAACACAAGCAGGATCACAATGGAAATCAATCAAAGATTCAGGCTGAGCAACGAAACAAAACACACTTGGACACACACACACAGAGACAGACAGACAGTAAAAACACACAGGCTGAGAAGGTAACGTACGACAAAACTCACCCAGTGGACACAGAGAGCAGAAACGACAGCATGCAGCAGTCAAAGAACGACTGAGGTGTTGAAGGGACATATTTATATCCCATCAGGCAGCAGGTGTGAGGAGTGAGACTAATGAACAGCACACAGGTGACAGTGATTAAACTGATCCCTCAGGCAGGTAGACACGCGAGACTGAATAATCTGAATAATCACACGGCAGCTGTGAATTAATCACAAACATCGTGAATAGTCGTAGCTGTTATTAAGTATGATTAATCTACATAAATAAAAATTCTCAAATATGACCAAAAATATGTTCTGTTTATTGCTGCAACATAAGATGTTGTTTGTTTTATCAACCTTGAATCACATGTTGGACTTTTTTTAGCCAATATTTCTTTCATATTCCCAGGTTAACTGCTGGCCTGGGGAAAATTCATGTGTGGGCGAAAAGGCCACTGTTTACCACATGTGACCCATGTAACCTCCACTGAAACCATGTGGTGCCCATGTGGCCCAGCCTGTACAGCCTTGACCTGGATATGAATCTCCTGAGGTTCTGTACACTCTAGTTCCTGTTTTATTTTGTCGGTCTCCTCCTTGCGTGTCGTCGTGTCATGTTTTATTTCAAGCCCTTGTTCTTCACTGATTAATCAAGTCTGTCTCTAACTGTTTTCACCTGTGCGTCTCTTCCCAGACACTGTTATTTAGTGTCTGCATCTCCCCGGTGTCAGGGCCAGTTTGTGGACTCAGTCTCCCCTCAGTTCCATCCCTTTGTTCCCACAGTCTGCTGCTCATGTGTGTGTGTGTGTTTTTGGTTGGGTTTCTTTTTTTGTCTTTCTGCTCAACTTGCTCCAACCTCTGCCACGTCATCAGCCTGAACGTTGTTCATGTCAAATATGTTGATTAAAGACCAAAGAAAATCCTCCCCAAAAACCTCAAACATCTGTCACCTTGATTAATGGATTTATTTAAAATCGCTCATATTAGCTTTTTGGTGGAAAATAGAGAAAGAAAGACTTCCAGTGATCACAAGTGGACATCTTAGTAATCAAAACCTGCTCCGGCGTGTGTTGCAGTGGTTATGTGTAATCAGTGACATCACTGTATGTCAGCTAAAGCCGTGATCTGATAATCAGTCTGTCGAGACATCTGATGTTTGATGGTAAAAAGATGATGTAAAATACAGGTAAACGCAGCACTTTCAGACCATGCGTTGATCGACATTCGTCATGACACAATACATGGAAAAGGAAAACAAACAAGCACAGTTGTCTGACCTCAACAAACACAACATGTATTCTGATCTCTGCGTTATTAAAAGCTCCTGTATGCTGGAAGCATTTGTTTACGTATCATTAGCAATCTGCTGCCTGGGTTCCGTCTCCGTCGTAATATTAAAATATAAATAAAGATACACCAATAGTTTTCTGACACATTTTCCACAGACCTTTGGATCTCTAGCCAACAGATATTAAGAGCAGGGTCTGGGACGGCTCAAGACACAGAAAAACAACAGCAGGACATCATCCAACGTCTTGACAGATATCACACTGCTGCACTGCTTCTCCTGTTTTTTTCCATGTGTATTTTTGACAATGTGGTATTATATGATGAGAACTACTAGCCTGTTTTTTTCCATGTGTATTTTTGACCATGTGGTATTATATGATTATATGATTTTTGCCTCCTACTGGTGAAAGATCGTGTCAACAGTCAGCCAGCATGTCATTAGAATTATGTGAGAACTCCAGGTCACGCGACAAATGTTATTAATGAAAATGACTGTAAACATCAAATGACGAGTCTGAGCAGTGCCGGTCACCGCCCTGTTAGATCAAGGACACGGATTATATCCCATGCTTTTGTATTTTGATTGTTCTCACACCATTGAACTGCAGCAGGTTAGTGGAAACTCAAGTCACTTTTTTAATAAAAGACAGATGTTGGAGGGAAAAAAGGTTAAAGAACTTCTTGAAGGACAGAGAAAGAGTAAGAGAGGGAGAGAGAGGGGGAGAGAGGGAGAGAGAGAGAGAGAGAGCACCTTCTCCTACTGAGTTACATGGATTACATAAGAGTTGTGTTTTTCCATCACGGTCCAAGTGATGAATTATTAGCCATAGTAAAACTCTGCCCCACCAGGGAGATCTCACCAGGAATCATGTGACTCTGGTCATGAGAAGTGTTTGATCTGTGGTCACTCAGGTCAAAGATTGCTCTCTGTAGGGCCGACTGACACAGAACACACTTGGCCTACATATTCAAGATACATGCTGTCGTTTCTGTACATATATACCTGCTTTTGTGTGTTTTAAGTACTGACACCATTTGCCTGGGATTCAACATCTTTCAGCGGCTCCAGGAAGACAGAAACTATGGAACAAAGATCAACTTAATCTTCGTACCATTGTTCCTGTTCCTGTTCCCAACTTTTCTCAGATGTTGTTAAATGATTTACAACATGTGAAACCAATACTGCATTTAAGAAGGGCTAGATCTCATCTCACTTCCTTTTAGCTTATCAACAAGATTTTTTCTCTGTTTTGAAGAAAATATTTCTCTACTGCCAAATAAGGCAATGTCCCTAGGGCTCTGCTTCTCTCTACGTCTTTATTTTACACTTATTTTATACCAAATGTTTCCTTAAATGTTTTTCAGTTTGTCGACGCAAATGTTTGTGGAGGACACTGAGAAAAGAACATCGTCTTTGAAGAAGAGGGAACAAAAAAAATTGGCTAAAGTGTGTAACTGAGAAGAGAAGGAGAGACAACAGATGCTGGGATTGTTGAGCAGCTTTTCCCAAACAGATGATGAAGAAGGAAGTGCACAGAGGAGAAGTCCAAGTTAAGAATGCAAAAATGAATTAATGAATTGGATGGAGAAATGGAAGGACATGGCAAGTAGACAGGGCCAAGAACTGGATCTGGCTACTGGGAAAAAGAAATTTGAGTACATGGTGGAAGACAAACAAAGGCACTTTAAAGGTATTTTATATCAGAGAAGCCAAAGTAAAAGCAAAGTTAATAATTTCTCACAAAAATAAATAAATAATGGGACTACAAACAACAATCACAGCCAATCACAATCCCTCTATTTTAATTATGAAAACTGGTACTAATTTTCAACTGTGGCAAACAGTTAAAAAAAATACTTGCGAAAAAATGATAGAAACATTTCAGTCTACGTTGGCTCTGATATGACGTATGATATCGCTAACCTTAGCATAGTTAGCGTAGCAGCTTGATGAGGATTTCTTGTGTGCAGAAAATGTGTCGTTGGACATCAGTGATCATGGTAATACAAGGATGTGATACAAAAAGGACCACAGCCGTGTTTAATCACCACTGAATACAACATGTGTGTACACACATGTTTTGTGTGTGTGTGTGTGTGTTTCTGTGTGCATCACATACAGCAGTGTGTATACAACAGATGCACACACATCCTGCCCCCTGCTCCTGGAAAGGCAACATGGGAGATGTGTTCAATGACAGTTTGTGTACGAGAGTGTCTCTCTGTGTGTTGTCCATTAAATGTGTGTGTGACTGAAGTCTCTGTGTGTGTGCTCGGTCTATCAGAGAAGTGTCCCCCTAGCAACAGTGAAAAAGAATGCATGTTTAATCAGTTGATCTGATACATGTGTTTACCATGGAGCACTTATTAAAAATGTCGAGTGGGGAAATATAAACCCCTGTATCCACAGGAACAACCTACAGAAACTTAAAACCATACTTCATTATTATAAATATGTTTGGACTTAAGCAGCAGGAGGAATTTCCATGAAATTCCCCATAAGTTGTGTTTAGATCATTTGAAAAATAACAGAGATGTGAGTTCAAACCTCCCCACAGATGTTTCCTCCCACTGGAAACATGTGCTCTTTTATCATTCACTGTGACACTGGTCCTTTTTGTTCTTGTTTAATATAAAAAGATACCGTTAATATCCTGTTTGATAACAGACACCTTGGTAGAACAGAGATGTTTTTAAGAACTTTTCTGCTGTTCGAAAAGGCATTTAGGGTGAAATCACAGACAACATTTAGCTGTTTTGCTAATAGAGGAATCTTTAAGGTCAATGCTTTTTTGTTATATTTAGGAGTATATTTATTTTGGTCTTTTGGGTGATTATATTATATTATATACAGAGTACAGTGGGTTTTTCTTATTTATTTAACTATTATCTTATGGCTAAACTGCAGCTATTTTAAGCTAAATTGTATTTCTTATGTTTCAGTTGCACTTGGTACATCTAGCAAATGAAGCTGCTTTTTTCAGCTATTTAGTTTGCTTAGTTTAATACTAAGATTTTGCTGTTTCTGGGCTAACCTTTAGCTAGCTTTTTCAGCCATTGTTTGCCACTGTTTCAACTTTATTTATTGTATTTCCATAGCTCATATTTGAGCTTCAAGCTACATCTTTAACGGGACATTTTATTTCAAATTAACCATCAAACTTTTAAAACAACATGTTCCATCATGGCAAAGAATGTGACCTTTGTTTGGGCTACAAAGGCTGTCTTAAGAGCATCTTGACTCAGTCTTGGGTCATGTTTGATTCTGTTTAGCACCTTAACAAACACCAAAGCTTGCACTGTGAACAGCCTGTAATGTCTAACACTTTTATTCAACTTCAATTTCTCAATATCAGAAAAGAAAAATACCAACTAATACACTCCATAGAAAGTCTGTGCATGTACATCATCTGACTGACTTTAAATGTCAAAACACATTTCCCTTCTATTTAATGTTGATACTTCGAGATAATGATTTCCATCAGTCAGTTCAGTTTACCAGACTTCCAAACTGTCAGCGGAGATGCACTCCAGCTTATTCCTGTTGAATAGTTGAAAACAGCTGAATGGCTCTGGGCCTCTGTAAATATTTTGTGTCAGCATATACTGTAAGATCCAAACACACAAATACAACTGTCAGGCCGTTTGATGTCTTCCTTTGTGGATTCACCCGTGACTGATGGCAGCTGGCAGAGGGGCACTGACCCACACTGAACCCGGGCAGGCCTATAGGGGGCTCTGCAGTGGGAAACACGTGGGTGGACATGGACCACTTCCTCAGGCTCAGCAGAACCCGGGGCCACAGGAAGAGTCCAGTAACAACAGGGGGCTCAGAGCAGCACAGCTGGTAAAGAGGGTCACCCCAGTACAAAAGCTCCACATGAAAACCTTGTGTTAAACTCTAAAATGGAGACGATGTCCGTCTGTGCGTCCTCTGTCTCTGTCGAGAAGGCGGTGATCTGTTTCTTAGCACCGTGAAGATCTAAATAAGGGAACAGATCAGAATCACCTGCACCTAAGGGTAATAGCTGTTCTCAGTATGAAATTCCTCAGAGCTCAAAGTCACCAAGGAAATGTGCGAGTCAAGTCAAAGTGGGGCCGTAGGGTTTAATTAATCGATGTCTGGATCACAGAGGAAACATGTGAGTTTGAATCCCCAGAACCACAGGAGATGATGCCAGGTAGAGTCCTCACGGAGCTCCAGTCACATGTCCAAAACTGACAGAAATACAGTTTGTGTATTTGCATTTGCTGGGAATTAAACTGAAGGGATTGGAACCATATTCAAAAACGACATTTGACCCAGGAGGATATTTACAGAATTTAGAAAAAAATCTTCGCGAGCACTGAAAACTTCCAAATGTCGGATGAATAATTAACACCATTTTTATTGCACTTTTAGTCTAGTTGAAGCTCAGGTCACCTTAGTAAAAAGAAAGTTGTTTTTTCTACTGATACTTTACCTAATTCACCATCTTTTTATTAACTGTACTTGTAAATTTCAGTGTCATTCATTAATTATGAAAATGATTACTTTAATTTTCATGTATAATCAGTCATTCTAACATTTGTTTGTTATAATCCCATGATAACAGTTCAGGTATCAGATAACTGTTCACACAGGCTTGGACCAATCATGGTGCATTAACACACTCTGCTGCCACTTTAGTCACCATTTAAAATGCCCAATAAACATTACAGTATTTTTCTGAAGCCACTTGGTTAAAATTATTCAGTGATAGCAAATGCCAAACCCAAAGATACTCTGTGTGAAATATTTGACAATGCTATAAAACACAAGCAGATACATTTCAACCTGCAGACAGATTCAAATTAGTTATTATTAGAGGCAGGCAGTAACCTGGAAGAACCAGCAGATGGAGACAAGTTTGAGTTTCTGTTTGAGAAATGACACACTGAATCAACTGAATCAAATATACACACGAGCTCGTGCACGCAGACCCACGCACACACATGTATATTAGGGCTGACAAACTATTAACATTTTGTTAGTCATAATGTATGTGTATGATAACTGTTTTTATTTGTGACAAATAAAAATGATGGAATTGTTCATATAAAAAAAATATGTGAAGAGAATTTGTTATTATTATTATTTTTTATGTCAAACATTTGAGAGTTTAGAGAAACCAGAGGAATGCTAGCGCTACATTTTGGATGACTGAGGAATCGCAGGTGCATGACTAAGTAGTTACAGCTTGATTTCAGTCATAATTTCAAGGGATTCGCTTCATTTTGTTTCCTTATAACACTGTGCTTTCAGCTTTCGGTTTACGATATCTCACATGTGACTCCTTTCTGTGTTGCTGGTGGTGAAGATGTAAACGTTGGGATTGTTGTTGTGGATAGACGTACCACATGACCACACCCGTGGGGTTGATTGAGACGGTGAAGTCTGTTGAAGCTTTTAACCGGGTCACTGTGGAGGACGTAAACACATCATAGACCTAGAAGCAAAAGAAGACAACCAATTTCATTAAATCGTTTGTAGCATTAATACCAAAAAGGCAACATTCAGTGGTTCAAAAATATATAAATAATTGTTTTAGATTTTCAGTAGGAGGTTAAAGGTGAGGCTGAGGGTTGGTGGGGCACAGTCATACCATGTAGTTGCCAGGTTGGTAGTTGAGTTTGGCCAGAGAGGTGTGGTATAAGAAGGGCATGTCTGTCCTGTGGCTCAGAAAGACCAGAGCGCTGGCTGAGTTTGACAGAGGCCTCCAGAACACATCAATATGACTCTTCTCCTTGTAAAAAAAAACCAAAAAAAAAAACCACACGAACAAAACGTCAAAACATCAAGTCTGACCAGTACTAGTGAAGACTCTAAACTGTGGTTCACAGGAACATCAGTTGTGAACAATCCGATGTGTCAGTGTTGGTGACAACCTGCACCAGACGTCTGCCCTGGATCCCCAGTGGGTCCTGGTTGATGGCAATGGCCGCCTTGTTCTGTAGGATGGCTGTGGCCCAGTTGTCCAGGTTTCGTAGGTCATTGGACATAATGAGAGGGGCTGCCATTATGGCCCACAGAGCCATCTGTGAACGGGCCTGTTCCACACTCAGACCAAAGTTTCCAATGATGAGCTGAGGAGAGTGAAGATGACATAAGTTATTGAAGATAAGAGACTCTCACACTACAGTAGACTCCATCAACATCTAAACAAGCACTTCCTTTATCTTGAACAAAAAATGAATTTGACACAAAAAAAAAACAATTTAGCCTTTTTCTATTAATGACAACACCAGGGAACAGTGTATGGTCAAAGGAAAACCACTGTGCCCACTGATTATTGTGGTCACCAGTGACCAACAGGTCCACATACAAATGTCCAGTTTTACAGTCCTTATTAATGAAGTCCTTTTTCAAGTGATTGTTCTTTTATCATTATACTGTACCATGTCGGGGTCATTCCATCGTCCAGGCCCTGCAGCTGGCTGCAGCACATCCTGGTTACTGGCAAACCACTCAATGATGCCTTGAACACTGTCCCAGGAATCCTGGATATCATCATAATTTCTCCACAGGTGACAGATTTCTCCCAGCAGTGAGTAGTTCACCTAAGAAGAAATGCAATTAATACTATTTCAGAACTCAAAAATATAGAATGAAAATTACACGTGTGACATGAAGACTATTTGCAGAGACAAAGAGTAATAAATATAAAATGAGTAATAAATGTAAAAGGTTTTAGTTACCAGGGGGAAAAAAAGCTGAAATTCAATTTTAAAAATGCAAATTCAGATTTGTGACATTTATTATTAACTTTGCAGGTTTTATTTTAGAATAATGACTTCATAAGTGTCATAATTAGGACCAAACATATCAACAAAATTGAATGTTCTCTGCTGCAGCAACAACCTAATGAGGCTGAAAACACTGATATGGTCATAACTAAATTAACATGATTTGTTTGCAATAAAGACTTGATTAACTTCAGGTCTTGGTTATATAGGTAATGACTCAATAAAGTTCCCTTGTAAGTAGTTTACGGACCATGTTTATGTGGCGTTTCTGTCTACATCTTGTAGATCATTTACTGTGAACAGATAAAGTCTAAAAGGCTCGTTCTGTCTCAGATCTCTCAGACTTGTTTTCACAGAGAGACTCACATTAGGTGGCAGTCCTCCCAGATAGGCCGGCCAGCTACAGGAGTACGCTATTGGTCTGCCTGTAGCATTCAAGGCCTTAGACATCTGAGGGTATCCTGTGTGTCACAACCATTGGTTGGTCCTCAGACACTCATCATGACATGCTCCACAGTCACATTTTCTTACCCAGCATCTGTTCTACAGGGTTTGAGTAGCAGCCATCAAACTTGAGATAGTCCACCCCCCAGCTGGCAAAGGTCTGGGCATCAATCTCAATTTTGTCCAGTGTGGTTCCAGGGAATCCCATACATGTATGAGAACCCATGTCTGAATAGATGCCCAGCTTCAACCCACGGTCATGGATGTACCTTGCAAGTTTTGCAATCCCACCTGGAAACCTGGGAAGAGCAGTTCAAGGAAAAATGTGAGCTGAGGGAGCGCTGCCCTAAGGACAAATCCGTCCGTGCTCAAGAATGTGCTTTGTGTCAAGCCACTGATCGTCACACACTAGGACTGGGTTTTATCCTACTTTGCATAATAAGTGATCACCATAGTTGATGTACCCTGTAGTTTATTGTAATCATATTTAGACCAGCAGTTGACAACCTTCTTCCTCCAGGCTCTCCTTATGTAGTTATGACTTATGAATACATAAGTCCCACCCCTCATTATGGGACCACAGACCTGTCTTATCTTTACATGAATGGCTGTCACGTACAACTGTCAGATCACTATTTGAGACAGGTCAAATGAGGGCAGTAACTGTTATTGGCATCAAATGTGGGTCAAAACTAATAAAACTGTAAAAGGTGACAGGCTTTAAACTTACAGCCTTGACATGAAACTAATAGTTGCAAAAAGGAGTAATGTTCAACTTGTAAAAGCGTGTAAACCTGTTTTATTTTGTTACAGTATTTATTCCAATGCACTAAAGAAAATTACTCTAACAAGTTTGCTGATAGTAGACAAGCCTATCCTTGAGTCAACCAACCTGGTTGGGTCTGGCTGCAGTCGACCTTGATCATCTCTCTGCTTAGACACCCAGCAGTCATCGATGATAACATACTCGTATCCAAGTTCTTTCCAGCCATCCTCAACCAGCCTGTCAGCCATGTCTCTGAACAGACCCTCACTGCAGCCAGGACAGTCAGAGGACAAAAGGTTTGTCAGCAATGTCTTCAACACATTCACTGTTAAATGTATGTATGTACATTTGTGTCACACGATTTGATACAGTCCATTTTTAAAAGTTACAAAAAGGTAGAGTAAATCATTATACCTGATGCAGTTCTTTGGGTCATACGTACAATCAATGTCACAGCGAAAGCGTTCCCAGGCCATCCATCCCATAGGTGGAGTTCTGAGCAATCCATTGTCCAGAGCCACAGTCAGGGAGAGCCCAGTGAGGAACAGGGTTAAATCTACGAGCTCCATCACTAAAAAAAACAAATATAAACAAATTACGAGCTCCATCACTAAAAAAAACAAAAAATTATTAATTAATTTTTGCCATTTTCTGCTATATGTTGGCTTAATGTTGGAACTATTTCTAGGCTAATTTATTTTTCTTAAAACAAATGTAGAGGCATTCTGGCTACCTTAAAGGGTTCCAACATTTAGCTTTGTTTGGAGAATGTTTTATTACAATCAGAATCAGATTCAGAATTACCTTATTAGTCATTGGGGGGAAATTCGTTTGTATAACAAAATAACTCCTGATGGAAATTAAGAACGTTTTCCAGGTAAACATGCAATGTAATAAAACAAATTAATAGTTTGAGAGCCAATAAATCAATCTGTACAATTATCTACAGCATACTCTGGATAAAATATTGATGACAGAGTTGGCAGCTAAATGTGAAAAGACATGAAAACAATAGCAGCTTAGTTTAAATTCTTAAATAAATTAACTTTTCGGATAACCTTTCCTGAGAGTATACTTAATTTTCATTGTAACTTACGTTTGTTTTTACACAATACACAATATTTCAAAATTAAGACAATTAAAGCAGGCTGAAAATTAGACAAAAACATTTGTAACGCTCTTAATGTCAAATGAATACGTCACGTATTAGTCTTAGTTAGTTTTGAGCTTTCTGTTTAACTTTAACACAAAAACTAACGACTGTACGATAACAAATAAGATTAACTTCCGTTATATGGTTAAAGTGTTACCATGAACTTTTTTATTAAACAAATTAACCATAGAAAAGCAGAATTGCTAAAGGGTGAATATAAAAGATAGTAGAAGAAGTAAATCACTTTCAGGTAAAGTAAACACAGAGAACACAACGTTACGGATGTGGCTTTTTTCTTACCTATTTACCTAAGCTTTACATCCCCTTTTTCGGTCAGTTCGTACCTGATAGTCAGTTAACGTTCCTCACTTCCTGGTATGGTCATGTGGTCCTGTAGGTCACGTGACTACACTACCTCACGTCAGTTAGCAAAACCGGAAACAGTTGGTCCTTGCGTCAGTTAGCAAAACCGGAAACAGTTGGTCCTTGCGGACTTAAGGCTCTTGTTTATCGTTATTAATAATAATAATAATAATAATAATAATAATAAGATATGTTGCCAGTAAAATATTGTACATTTTCAGGAAATGAAAGTTTGTTTGTTCAAATTGAGCTAAGAAAATAAATGTTATGCAACATGAGCAGCTCTCAACCATTTTTATTTTGTAAAAGGAGCTCTCAGAGCTCTCAAAAGGTTGGAGACCCCTGTTTTAGATGAATTTGCCAACACACATACTCACACAGACACATTTCCAATATACTGCATCAGTCCTTATCTTAACATACCATCTGTTTGTTTGCATGCAGTGTTCATAACATTCTTATTTACAGAGAAACCAGAAACCCTAGTTGCATTTACGACACTAAAGCAAGCAATGAGGCCAGAGAACAGTTTAAGTATGGGGAGAAAGGAAGAGGTTTCAGTAAGAAATGTAAAGAATAAAACCACAATTAGATTGTTTTTTTATTGATAAACAAACAATAACTATGTTTTGCTTTTTGGAGACTTAGAAATAAGTAGTTTTTGTATACCAGGTTTTTCGGGTAACAGTGAATCACAGTAAGCACAGAATTTGTAACACTGAAACTTCATAACATAGTAATAACAGCCAAGGTCATAAAAGAGTCCTTAAAAAATGAAAAGAACAAATATGCCCTCCTCAGGCCATAAAGTAAGTAGTAAAAACTAGATGAATTCAAAAGTGTGCGAAAGACATTTTAATACAGATGACCCTTAGGATCTCAGACACATGTTGTGTTAAAATGGATTAGTCATAGCAAAGACATATGCTACTGGCACCTGCAGTCCAATGTTGACAAGATGCCATTTTCCCATCCCTAGTGCCCCAATAGCTAACCCTGCTATAGTTCCCACAGTTCCCAGCCATGAAGACCACCTACCAGCTAAGGCTGCTGCTGCACCCACTGACACTCCTGCGGCCCCCACCACCCCCAGCAGGGCCCCAGCTTCCCCTCCTTTTCCCAGTACTGGAACTAAACCCTTAACTACGGTCAATAAAGTTACTGCCACTAGAGCGGCCCCTCCTATGACTTTGACTTCTCCAGCTGCTCGCCTCACTAAAGGCCCCCCAACTGAAGCCCCCAATCCCAGCTGACAAAGTTTGGCACCAAAGAAAGCAGCATTCAAAGCTTCCAAAGAGGATCCCTGGTTCATACGAGAGCTGACGTCCTCTCTGAGGGGTGTCTTTCCCGCTGCGTGCATCTTCATGGCACTTGTTACAACCACCTGTCCAGCATGGAGGGTGAGCATGGCTATGACAAACGTAGCCAGCATTCCCATGCATCCGACTAACATCCAGAACTGAAAATCTGAGGACTTTAGAAGCACATAGGCTATTACTGAGACCAAAGCCAGAAGGACTATAAACACAGCCTGGTGCCCTCCATAACCATACACCCCAAAGACTGACATCACAAAGGCCACCACAGTCATAGGTATCCCTGAGAATGCCAGGAAGTCCACGTGTTTGATGACCACTGTGTTGATCCATTCTTGGAGAGTTCTTTGCTCTATCTCTGCCTCTTTGGCTTCCATCTTCTTCCTCTCTATCTCCTCTCTCTGCTTCCGCTCGTTATCCCACGTCACCTTCTCCACAGCTCCATCAGTGTCACCTCCATTTTCCAGTTTCAGGATTCTCTGCTCGATCTGCACTGTGACTCTCTGTCTCTGCTCAGACTCTGTAACTTCAATCAGTTCCCTCTCCCTGACCCACGCTACAGAACCAAGGCTGCAACAGGCCTCACTCTGTTTCCAAAGTAGCTTCAGTACAAAGTGCAGGGGTGGTTTGAGCAGAGTGAAAAGGCATAGAGCCCACAGTAGACCCACCATGCCATAGTTTTTAACAATCCATTCAACAGCAACTCCAAGTTGAGCACCACTCAGAGTTGTCCCTATGGCCCCGGCCAGTCCTGCAGATACCCACAATACACCAGAATGTGTGTAGGAGGAACCACAACCCCGTGTAACCACAAACATTGAAGCTACCACAGCTGCCAGAATCACACCAGCAACCACAGAAGTCATGGCTATGGTCAGTGCTGTGGCTCCGATAAGGGTCCCAAGCCCCAGAGGACCAACTGTCTGCACTTCCTCTATCACAGGTTGAAGATATTCTGATTTAGTCATTGCTGACAGAGTCTGATCAACTGGGTCCTCGGTTGCTCCCAGTATGCAGCCTCCAACAGCCCCCAGGACAAAGCCCATAGCTGCCTCCTTCAAAGGATTACGAGAACCTGAGACATGACATGAGAACAAGTGTATGTGAGACACAGATGTAATTGTGTAGATTTACATTTATTTATTTATTTTGATAGTCTATATAAAGATATCGTAAACAACGTTTAAAAAAGTGACATTTTTGCCCCAAATTGCCCTGTTCTGGAGCCTTTAATTGACTATTGAGTTCACCTCTGATTTTTTCTTGTGAATATCCAAGCTTTTTTAGACACACAATTCTTGAATTTATTTTTTTGAGTAGGGTTGTGAAACTGTCAGCACGTGTGCGAGTCAAACATGGCCTTTCTAGTGGCCTGTTCTAGTTGGTCCAGTTTCACCAGCAAAGTCACACTGTTTCATTGATAGAGATCTTTACACCTACTACATGTGACTTTATACCTCTTGATACTACTTGAAAACTGAAAACATAATGTACAGCTTAATCCGGTATCACAGAAATATTTCTTTGTAGTCTTAACATGTTTAGTACAATGGAACTGCAGCACTAATACAATTAAACCTTTTCACACGTTTTCAGTCATTATTTGATGGATGAATGAAAAAAAAATACTAATGGATTAATAATGTGTTTTACCCAATTTTGTCTGTGCCATGTTGTTCCTCCTCT
>NC_024319.1:15756836-15777353 GCF_000523025.1 Cynoglossus semilaevis | reverse complement strand
AGGTGAGTTTCTGGTTCCAACACTGTGGTTAAAAAGCTTCTTTCACCTGTTTTTCTTCTTCCTGTTTTTATTAGACAGCAGGCAACACAGGACACTCCCACGACCGGTTTGTCTAACCTGTATCTGCCCTTCAGGTGATCCTGAACAGCAGGATCTGACTGTGTAACTGCTCATAGATGCCCTGCATTCTTGTGCAAACTGGTCTTATTATGATGTCAAATGCAGTTCAAATTCAGACAACGAATAGAAACAAGCCTAGAGTTCAGACAGATATTTTATATAACTGACTCATGTCATTCCATTGTCATAGTACAATGGTAACAGCATATAATATATCTTCACATGTTTATGTAGGATATTAAACAAGATGTTGCCATCATAAATAAAGTCAATTGGTGTTAAAATGTAAAATCTGTAAACAGAAAATCTGAGTAGGCTGGTTGAAGTATAAAAACTCTACAATGGTGTGAGTTAAAACCATAGAGACATTGGAAAGGCCTAGAGAAGAAGGATAGTTAAAATGGTGAATATGATATGATAAACACACTGTATACTGTTTTACAGACAAACATACTGTATCAATGTGTAATAACATATATACTGTAATTACATTAACCTTTTTGTAATGTGACCTGTTTATCTTAGTATTAAAATCAGTCATATTAAACACAAACATACATATTGGATTTACGGAAAACGTAATATTATATATAACTTTTGTATATTTTAATGACGTGTTTGATGTTCTATAAAGCATTACAAAACAGTTGTTTGAACTAGAACTGAGAAAAACAACTGAGTTCGATTGTAGAACGGAAGTGGTAGGAACGGAACATTGCTTCTTTCTAGGTGCTTGCTCTTGACGGAGCCATTTCAAAGTAAACACAAAAATGGCAGCTGTGGTGAAAAAACATGTGCAGTTTCAGGGTGAGTTTTTGAGCTGTGTTTTTTACATTTAACGTGAATCTCACAACGTGCTGTCTGTTTATGTCGGAAAAATGTTCGTTGCGGGGATGGAGGTGTTTTTTCGGTTGACATAGCTTAGATTAGCTTAACATAGCCGAGGCTTTAGCCTCTGAGTAACCACAGCTGGTGCGAGGACGTAGGTGGAATTTGCTTCATTAGTACTGCTCCTTTAATACACACTGAGTATTCTCGAAAAAGTACTCATTTTGTGTCCTATGGCGATTGTTGTTAAAGTTGGGAAATGAAAACCATACACTTTCATGAATTAATGTTGTCGGGTATTTTTTTAGTAAAGTACCCTTAGTCTGTCACAAGAGGGCGACTGTGTATTTAAATTTGTTCGTAGTAATTGATCTCTGTAAATGTAACTATTTCTCTATCTTTTATTTGTGTAACAGAGCACAGTGAAGAGATTCAGTATGAAGACATCAATGAACAGAGTGGTTCTGGAGAAGAGGAAAATGTAGAAGAAGGGTCAGAAAATGAAGAGAGTGACGGAGGTGTGGCAGAGGATGAAGATGGAGAAGATGAGGAGGAAGGTGAGGGTAATGCCAATGTTGGATGGGCAGAGGCCATGGCAAAGATCTTGGGGAAGAAAACTGCAGAGAACAAAAGCACCATCCTCATCAAGAACAAAGAGCTGGACAAAGTGAAAGAGCGGGAACGACAGGAGCAGCTCGAGAGAAAGCAACAGGTAATGAGTTCATGAACACTTGCAGTGCAATTTGAAAGTAGAACGTAAACAACAAATGTAAAGTAAAACTTTATTTGTGCTCAAAAGATTGACAAAAAACGTGCCTGGGAAATGATGTCCAGAGAAAAACCTGACATAGTGAAGGACAGAGAGACTGAGAGAGCTCTACAAAGGATCGCCACCAGGTGTCTGCTACATTCTTTAAACTAAGTGTGTTGAAACTATTGTGTTAACTTTGAGCTAAGGATATATATGTTTTTGTATCAGAGGGGTTGTGCAGCTGTTCAACGCTGTCAAGAAACACCAGAAAACTGTCGATGACAAGCTGAAGGAAGTTGGAGGCTCGGAAAGAAAGAAGGCCAAGATTCTTTCTTCTGTCTCCAAAAGAGACTTCATTGATGTGTTGAGAAGGACAGAGGGAGTGAGCAGCAAAGAAGAAAAGACTAAGGTGAGTTCAACCACTTCTTGTGTGTTTTTTTTTTGTTTGTTTTTTTTTTTTTGCAACAATGCATTTCATTGCAGCTCAAGTTGTCATGAAATAGATTATAATTTAATACATTAGAATATCATGATCACATAATGATAATAAATTAATTATTTTCATTAATTAATTACAGAATAACACCAAAAAAGGGGAAAAAAAGGAAAGGAAAAGAGTAAAAATTCCCAGCAACACTTATATCTATAAAGTGTAGTTTTACTGACAGCTCACATGGTGTCACTGTTGCATCATAAGATCAAAAGCGCACATGTGAACTATATTGAAGAGCAGAGAAGAATCGCATCGTCTGTACTGTAGTAATATGTGCATGTGTGTGTGTTGACTGTCAGGCTGCAGCAGCAGATGAGAAACCCGCCTGGAGTGTCCTCAGAGACGACTACATGATGGGAGGCACCATGAAAGACTGGGACAAGGACAGTGATGGAGAAGCAGATACACAGACTGGAGGGGGAGCGGAGGAAAGTGATTCTGACTGATTTAGACCTTTTGTACACACCGAACGCTGTGATGCCGTTTTGGACAGACTGAGGAAAGGGAATCCCAGGCCAGATGGGGAGGGCTCTGAAATCTTGCATAAGAGGAAATCTTTTTGTCACCAAACACATCACCAAACATCAGTTTTTACTCTTCTGTAAATAGTAATGTTTTGTACAGTTGTGGTTTAATAAACAATTAAATATTGTATCCTCCAAACTGCTGTATGCTCTCTTTGAAGACTTGACTGCCCTGTGACAGGTGTTAGATAAAATGGTGCACAGGCAACACAAGGATGGAAAAGCAGCATCTGTCCTAATCTGTTAAACTGACACAAGAAATGGAGTCAACTAAATAGAAGGATACTGGACCTTACATGATAACAGCAAAAAAAGGTGTCAATCTTCTTTTGATGACATCAGGAGAGGGGGTTTAAATGTGCTGTATGGTGCACTTATACTGCCCTCTGCTACAGCATGTGGTTACTACATTAACAGGTTAAATCAAACTAGACCAGGTTGAAAGCCTCCAATTAAATTGTCTATGTTTGAGTGCAGTTCTGATGTCACATAAAACAATCTCTAGAAAGAATGGAATTCATATGGGTGTTTCAGTACTTCCCCCATTAGCAGAGCCACTTCTGGCCAACATTAGTCAATTCACTTTGGCAACCATATGTCTATGTCCATTTCTTATACACAGTCTGTAATTAGGGCAGTGTGTACATGTTATGTTTATAGTACAATTACTTTGACTGCAGTCTACAAAATTTGTACAAACCCTGGGTAAAACAATCCCAACTAACAGACTGTAAATCTTTGTACTGATTAGATTAGGGTGAGAGAACATCCAGCTGCTGCTGAAAACACACACACACATATACACACACACCTCGTTTTTTTTCTCACATCTGTCACTGTGGCTACTGATTTAGTGACAGCATCTGGTTTGCAGCAGCTTGTGGGTGCAGAGAGTCTGAGAGCAGCTGTCGAGCCTGATAGATGGCTGCCTCTTGTTGGATAAAGAACCCACGGCCGACGACAGGCCCTGGCAAATCATAATAAAAAAACATTGGTCTGTAAATGTAAAAAAGGAGCTGGTAAACAACAGGAGAAGACCAACGTGAACTGAGCAGCAGGTTACACCAGCTAATCAGTTGACAATCAGAACAATGTAATTACCAACATGGCATCCTATCAGCTGTTCTTGACCAATTATACATTTATCGCAGTCTTACTTTCCCAGGTATATTAAACCTCTGGTTGGGGCCTTTTTGTGGTCATTGGATAGGTTTGTTTGGCCAACAGCCTGTATATCCCTAAACAATGACATTGTAATCACCACCTTACACTACATCTCACCATACCAGTAGTACCAAGACTCTGCAACAACAATCACAATCAAGCATAACCATTGGATGCAGTTGTCTTGAAAACTGTAATTTATTTTATATTAAATGCAATAGCAAAAAAATCTATGTACAAAACTGTATTTTAGAAGTACAGTGAGCAGCACAGAATTAAGGGGGTCGGGGGGTGGCATGTTGCTACACCATCTGCCTTCACATTTAAAGGTTTAGACAACCATGATCTAAACGTATCTGCTTGAGTCTTTGGTTTAAAGCAACGATTGCCATTTCACTGTTCACTTTCTCTAGATTTAATCTTTCTGTCTCAATGACAATATGGCATTACCAAAATCTACAACAAAGAGGAAATTAAGTTCTCATTTACTTTAAGTGTAAGTAATGTCTGAGTTGGACCACAGATTGAACCCAAGACCCTGAACTCTATTTGTTTGGAGTCTGCCCTCCAAATATAATAAATGATCTACAAAACACAGAGTAACAGATTGACAACAACACCACTGACAGAAACCCCAATTACACTGGCACTTGCCACTGGTTTGAAACTTCAGTGCCAATTTTCTATATACTCATACAGTCATTATCCAGGAAGTCACCAGAGAAAACCAAGGAAGACAGGGATAAAATGAAATAAATACAAGTTGTTCTTAGGGAAATGCCTTGGCCAAAGGTTTGGTTTGTTGCAGCAGAAAGAGTGGTTTGTTGTTAGATCAAAATGAAATGAATATATAGTTTGTTTGTACACAGACTTCAGTTTGGATTGATGTAAAACCACAGAGATGAGTTTGGCCTTCAGGCTAGAAACTGTATAAATGTTAGAACATGGAAAAACAGCAGATCAAATGAGTGCATCAGAATCTGGCCTGGATACACGCGGTGACATTAGGCTCAGATGTGTTACACTCCAGCCTTGTTAAATGATCCAGGAGTGAGTGAATCACGATCTATGTTTTTGGCTCTATCTAATCTAACGCTGAACACTGTTGTTGTTTTTTCCATACAAGTGACAGCCTTTAACTCAGCAACAACACTTTTTATTTTCACTACTTCTTTCTTTGGCATGTGCTTTAAAGAAGCAGCCCCCAACCATTTTTTCAAATGACCTACAGACTGGCACTAGTCCCCAGACAGGGGGGTGGGGACCCCCTAAGGTAAGAATTGCATTACATGGATGTTCCCTTTAAACTCATTCTGACTGTAATTATTGTGTCATTAGCATTTTTCTGTAAATATGCCATTGTAGAATCTTATTTGAACAAAAGAGAAATGTTCAGAGAGATCTGGTATTAATATTAAAATGTGATTATAAATAAATCGAGGAGATAATTCCATAAACATATTTATTTATTACTTGTATTTCACTTGGGTGTTTTTTTTTTAATTAACGCCAATTAATTTAGAAATTAGAAAGAACCACTGATCTAAACCAGAGCAAACAACGTAGTTGGATTTTAGTGGTTGCGGTGGTTCAATGACCGGCTTTAGGACCCAGCGTCAAGACGCACCACTGGCCAAAGTGGCATCCGCCGCTGCAGCGTAGTTCTGAGGGCTCAGCCAGCACTTCTATTTACTCCGTTTATTTCCAATAAACACTCTGGTGAGGTGGAGTGGTTCGGCTCTCTTCTGCTCAGTGATGACCAAAGTCTCACTGTGAAGCGGGTGAAGGAGGGAACACGTGGTAATCCATAGGCGGCCACTGCTGACCACTTGGCACGCGTAAAAGTCCAGTCATTCTCCAACTAGATGGGGTGAGTGAGAGCGGGGGAGAAGACGCGTCAAAGCGCACCGGATCAGTCGCATCAAAGCCCGACTCAGAGCGGACGGTTGTTTTCTTAACTCATCTGACTCTGCGTGGACTCCTAAGTACCGGGCTCCCCCGCTGACCTCAGGACCAGATTCTGAAGTGCGTCTGTTTTGGTGATGGTTTTTGGAACAAGAAGGAATGAATCTGTCAAGTTGAGGAGGAGAAGAATCTGATCTACGGTGCAGTGGGAGCGGATGCAGTGGAGGTGCGCTGCCGGCTTTTCATCCACGCACTTGCACAGTCAGCTCAGAGAACATCCAGCGGCTCCTCACAGGGGAACCGACCTACGGCTTTTCTAAGAACGTCTTCGTTTTGCCTTTGGGCGCTAATGAATGGATTTTCATGGATATTTTAATGAGACTGAAAAGTTAGACTCATCCTGTTTCAGATACCTGCTTGGGGCCAGTGGGCTCCTGTGCGTAAATCAGCTTCACTTACAGTTTTACGCAAAATAGCGGCTGTCTGACAACCATTAATACCAGTGAAGTACATATTTTTAATAGAACCTTCTAAATTTAGTTTTAAAACATACCTTGGGAGAAAAATGAACCTGTGTGTAGTCAGTCTTCTCCTCACTTTGGATCTAGCCACCGTGGCGTTCAGTCTGTCCACATGCAGTACGCTGGACATGGATCAGTTCAAGAAGAAGCGCATCCGGGCCATCCGGGGCCAGATCCTGAGCAAGCTGAAGCTCACCAGTCCGCCAGAGGAGTACCCAGAGCCGGAGGAGGTGTCCCGGGACATTGTGGCCATATACAACAGCACCAGAGACCTGCTGCTGGAGAAAGCCAACGAACGGGCAGCGACGTGTGAGCGGCAGCGCAGCGAGGAGGAGTACTACGCCAAGGAGGTGTACAAGATTGACATGCAGCCCTTTTACCCATCAGAGAGTAAGTGTCAGAGACACACCTGAGTGTGTCCATTTATCACGAGTGTGAAGTTCATTAGCGCCGTCACGTGTGCTTGTGATTGTTTTGGAAAAAAAAGAGTCCCATCATGCTTTGCTGGGTCTCTGAGCTCTGGAATACTGTTTTAAATCTGCTTTCGGTGACTTTGTTTAAACATATATAACAGTTGAAGAGCAAATCTCGAGTTAGATTCACAACGACCACAGATATTCCCCCAGTTTCAGATCCAGATCATCTGCAGCCAGAACACCCCATACAGTTGTTTTCTTTCATATTTCATCACAGAGTGGCAGTAGTTCAAAAGAAGGCAGTGCCTAAAAAACCTAGAAACTGTGCCACAATACAGTTAATTCTAGGAACTGTTTTTTTCTTTCTCATTTTGAAAATGATACAAATGCTGATCCAAAGATAAAGTTTATTGGGGCATGTTTAGTGGAAAGCCTCACTTTCAATTCACTGCCTGATTTAAAACCTGGCACACGTAGAACTGTTGACCACAAATAACACACGTCACTGTGAAAAAATGTCACTTTAAATACGAATGAAATATTTGAAATATGAATTTAAAGTGCCCTGATGCGGTGCAGCTGGGTTTTCTCAAAGAACCAGTCATGTGATCCAGTAGAGAGGGCTCTAAACACAGCTGAACTAAAAAAAAAAAGACACCAATGGTATGCTGTTTTGCATAAAATAGCAATTCCCTTGAGTGGACAAATAGGAAACATGTTTGAGAACAGCATAATTTAGGTTTTGTAAATGTGGTAGTTAAAAACTACAGAGATTGAAATGCCTTGCTGGATACATGACACCTGAACCAATCACATTTGTTTTATTGGTTTCCAACCTACTTAAAAACTGTGGTACATGTATAATATTTATAAGGATATAAATATTGATGACGATGACAATGAAGGACCTTTAAAATCAAATATATAAACGATAAAAATCAAAAAACAATGATAGACAATCCTTTTTTCAAATAAGTTTTATGGCTTTAAGGCTTAGTGTAGGAGGCGTTCATGATGAAGCCCCAAAAAATCTGAAATTTGTTTTCATATACGTGGATTTGTGAAAGTCAATTTTTCCAAGGATTAAAATGACATTTACCAGAAAGTCGTCTTTGCAATTGTACATGACAAGTTCATGAATAATGTCATTTTGGAAGGAGGGTTCTAGATGGAAAAGCCATTAATGATTATCCAGCCATAAAGCCTCCCTCCCTGCCTGCGAGGAAAGGCTGTTTTCTTTTTTCTTTTTTTTCTTTTTTTTTTGGGTGAATGGACCAAAGCATTCATAAGGTGATGTAGAGAGAAAATGCTAATCTTAAGAGCAGGCATCAGGTTAGCCAAATACTATCCAAGAGACTACATGGGTTTTAGGAGCTTCAAATGTCACTATTATCCCTCCTGCAGTTGCTGCAATTCTCTAAAGCGATTTCTCAGATTGTGTCGTCGCTGGACCGTTTATGTTAACGTCTGTGATTAACAGGAGTGAAACCAATCTGTGACATGTTTCCTGAGGCTACTATTGGCTAACATCCTTTAGCTAACAAACTTTATAGCACTAAAGAGTTATTATAAAATTCAGAAGGCACAGAGGAAACCAAAGTTTTATTTGTCATCGTACATACTGTAGCCCACTAACATTTCACGGAACACATCAACACAGTCGACAAAATATATCAATTATTTTTCTCCAGTGAATTAGAACTATATTAAAAAATCTTGGAAAACCAAGGCAGTCCAGTTGTCCACTACTTCACTGCTTCAGCTGAGACAAACCTACATAAATGTGTCTCTACTCTCTTTGGAAATGATTCCCTTCAGTGACTGTGGGAGTGTCAGAGGAAATGTAGTAAGGTTTGTGACTACAGGAAGCACCCATGTTTCAACATGTGATGACAACAAAACATCATTCCAACCAGCCTCAGCTTCAGTGAAAAGACTTCAGGTAGGAAGGAATCCTAGAGAAGGCACCAAGCCAGATTCTTAATGAAAGTCAATGAACTTCACTATCCACGCTCTCAGATCCACGACTGACAGATGCTGCCTGACAGCTGAGTTAAGTTAATACTAGAACAGGAACCTTTCATTTACACATCATCACTGTCAACAAAAACATCCAGTTCACCCGTGAAGATGTTAGAGGGAAGACATGACAGCTCTCCTGGACTGTGCTGCAGCCTCAACATTGGAGTCTACAGAAAACACGGACACCCAGCCACAACCCAGGCGTCATCAGGCAGACAGACCAGAAGATTCATGGAAGGAGTGAAAGACAACATGTAGCAGTAGAGGAGGCAAGTGATCTGATGTGGCAATGCTTTAAAGAAGAAGAAGAAGATGCTGATGGCAGTCAGAGGAAAAAGAAGAGAAGGCCATTTCTAGAAATATAATTGGATTAGATTAGATTGGGTTAGCTGGTTAAGCAGGAAAATAAACAAAAAAAAAACCCCAATACAATTTGCAATGTGAAAGTATGTAGACTATACAATCCAATAGAATAGAGACCGTTAAATGACATATTACAATTAAAATGAGTATAAATTAAAATATAAAATACCAGACATTATTATACTGTATGCTCTCGATATTTACACATTAGTGCTTCAAAAACATTTTGTCAAAGAAGAATTTCATCAACTCTTGATTCCACCTGAGTTAAAAATGAGAATTTGGTGATCAGATTTGTATTGGCATTAAAATCATGTACTCGGGGGTAATAATGATTGAAAGTGACTGTTCCAAACCAGCGGCTGGGCTGTTTGCAGGAAACACAGGAAGTGGTTCTCTCTATAATTCTCACCGTGTTCAAGACACCTGCAAGGAAATCAAAACAATTAAAAAGGCGAAGCAAAACAGAGCAGTGTGGTTCTACAGACGTCTCAGGCTTTTCTTCTTCTTCTCCCTCCTCTTTTCCTTTTGATGTTTTTTTGGGCAGCTGATAGCAGCATCTGGACAGTAGATCAGATCTCAGTCGGATCTCGGTGCAGACGTTGGAGACACATATTAGCACCAGATGTAAATGTGATCAGGTCAAAATCATTCTAGATGCAATCACTTCAGTGAAAAAACATCAGAGTTCTTGATTTGTTCACTCAGGTTTTTGAGATTGAGCTCACTCTTAGATTCATGTCACTTTAGAAAACTGTAGCCATTTAGAACCTCTCCCAAAAGGTCGGCCCCTGGACACAGTCCATCTTTTGGTTCTTTTCCAGTCTTCTGTTACATAGGATCTCATTTTGTCGTAGCATGGTGATCTTTACTGTGACTTATTCGTCCACTGTTGAATCACAGCAGATTCTGAAGGAGAGGGTTCTCCTTTCTGCCCCATACCTTGACTCCTTACATGTCACCGCATCACATCTCATTCCTTGCCACACTGACGTGCATGAAATTAAATCTTCCTAAAGATTTCCATTTTTGCAGCATGTTCATTGCACACCTGTGTTGGCCGGGGTCCAACACCCAACATCGACTGACACTCACAGGGGTCCAAGAGCAGTTCAGCTATTTCTACACCAAAGAAAATGCACAAGTTTACCCATGATGCCTTTCTAGCGCTGTGTGATATAAAATTTAATGTGTTAAAATGATTGGTGTTATTGGCTTCTTTAAATCATGACATTAGCGTCAGTCTCAAGGCGAACGCTGTGCAGCTGGAGTTTCCATGTACCAAGTTGGAGACACACCAGGTCAACCACTGCCAACAGGAGCATTAGACTTAATCACCTGATGTCCCCTCTGGTTCATGGTCAAGTGCCTCGCATTGGAAAACATTTCAAACTGTACTCTCACAGACAAAACTTATCTTCATCGTGCCACTGATGAACAGGAGCTGCGTGGATCTACTGATTAATTGAAATCAAAACAAGTTTTCTCCTGATTCCCTCTCTGGTCTGAGTTATAACCCCTCAGATGTGACTCCCATCACAGCCGTTGCACTGAATCCAGCTGTTCTGCTGCTGCTATTCTTCCCCATACCCTCACCTTCATCATCTCATCGTATGAAGAAGATGAATTTCTCACTGAGTACATCAAAGAGACGTAGAAGGAAAGGCACTGCTGCAGAAACTAAAAAAAACCCACTGTGAATGAATCTGCAGGGCCATAAACTCAATATGGTTTCCTCTCTCTGTGAGCGGAGCACATGAAGCATAAATAAATTAGCAGGACGTGTTGTTTGCCTGAGGTTTATTTTGATTTAAATGTTATCCTTGGTCTGTCTCCTGTCTAAATACCTTCAATATGAATAGATCTGGCCCGGTGCCAAGTGCAGTTAGGCACGCATTCACTGGGTATAAATAATATTGAAGAGAGAGAGAGAGAGAGAGAGAGAGGGAGGGACAGCAGCGATACCCATTCATGTGCAGGGTGACACTGGCCAGGTCCTCACATCTGGAGACGGACGCTGACAGGAGAGAGATCAAGCAGTTTAACCCTTCAGCTGATAAGACAGATTTATTTAGTCTGTTTCACTTGACATTTGAGTGTGAGTTGCACACACACGCACACACACACACATACACTATCAGCCTTATTTGGTCGGGCGCCAGGAAGTCCTTGGGGACAGCAATGTGTGGCACAAGAAGGCTAGAAGCCTCAGGAAAAATGTTGGCAGCATGGTGGGTGGTGGGTGGTGGTGGGGGGAGGTGGTCCAGGGTGTATGTTTGGAAACACTGCACCAGGGTGTTTTAGTGTGTCTATATACATTTATTATAGATGTTAGACATTGTTTTGTGAGTCCTGTAATTCACCACATGTATGATTTCATCAGTAATCGTTGACGCAGGGATTTAAAAGTAGACCACCCCAGACCACAAACACTTAATTCACTGACACCGAGGCCCTTTTTCCTCCAACTCATCTCTTCATCTAAGATGATTTGTCTGAGACACTCACAGCAGCTGTCGATACTGGAGACAAAAATGGTTCCTGGGCTCTGCCTCAGCCGGGGCTTTTGCTAATCTCACTGTTAGAACGAGAGAACAGATCCAGCTCTGAATAGTCTAAGACCTTTGTTTTTAAATTAAATGTCAACCGGACCAAGGCGGAGATACCTGATCATTTCCTTTCTTTTACATATGACAATGCGTACTGCATGTACTGCAAAGTCAGCTTTATTATAGTACACAGTAAACATAAACATAGAAATCCGATTTTGTAAGCGAACACTGTGTTACTGTGACTGCACTACAGAATATTCAGGATTGTGTGTACATGTTCTTCAGCACAAATATATGCCAATACTTCAAATAAAATGTATCCAGCAAGCAATGATTCAGGGTTGGTTTGGTTGAGCAAAATCAGTTATCACACCTTCCACCTGCTGTTCTTCTTCTTCTCTTTCACTTTATATCCACAGTCAAACAGTGCAATAGATGGCATTTGATAAATGCCCAGTGCATCAGTGATCAGCTGTTGTGAAAAAAAAGGTGAAAATAAACTTACATTTGACATTTCTTTTTTAGAATGATAGAAAACCTAGTACACAAACACACAGCGATGCATCATCAGTTCCTATGACGGGGACATGCCGCTGTAAATCTCCTGTCAAAAACACCAATACGCCTGGCCAACATTTCAAACAACATTGTAAGCAGCTCTGTTGATAACAGGGAGTGAATACGTTTGAGCCAGAGATGTACTCCTTATTAGTGAAGCCAATGTGCAGCACATGTTGCTCCTTGCTTTTATTTAGTGGAGCCTAATTCAAAAGGTACTAATTATCCCCACCATCAGGTAACCATTCAGCACGTTACTCACTTTGGACCACATTCTGACAGCATTTGTATTACATCAACAAAAGGAGATTTCTGGTTGAACGGTGTGAGCGCTCCTCGGTGCAGCACACAGAGAGAAGTGAAACATGAAAGCTACTTAAACAAAGGCGAGGCTTGTTTGGTCGGTTATTAACAGTTTGAAGAGACTTTGTTGTGGCGAGGAGCCTGCGGGGAAAGAAAGTGTTGTTTGCTACAGATTTCTCTCCAGCCTTTCATCATCCCTTTAATAATATTTTGCAGGAAGAATGTGTCACATTTTAACAGGATGCACAGAAAACTCAAAGGAGTAGCCAACTAAATGCCTAGTAAATACCCTCATAAGGAGCCTATTAAATGGCAGTTTGTGTAATGCAGTGGCAGGCTGTGAAAGGAAAACAGAGCATTCTGTTCTGTCTCCACCCAGAGCAAAAAAAACAAACTTCAAAACAAAACTTGAAAAAGGAGTGTTGTCAGAAATATTACTCATACGTGTTATAGCCCATAATCCCATTCAGGGTCACTGCTGTGGTGAAACAACCATTTACACTCACACTCATACCTTTGGTCAAGTGTCCAATTAGCACTGCATGTTTTTGGACTGTTGAGGGAAACCAGAGCAGAAAAGGTTGGAGATTTCTGCACAGCCGTGGTATGTGCTGCACCTTCTCTGTAGTGAAGCTCAGCAGCTATTAAATCTGTGCCTGCACATTACTCACTGACATCTGACCAAAGCTAAGCATACTGGGACTCCCTGCTTTTCTATCCTAGAACTAAATAACTACAAGATGGTGAGTAAAGACGTATGATTTAAAGTCTGAAATGCCTAGAACCAGTAACTGGGGATAATTATAAATCAGTCATTTTGAGGCTGTTAAATCAAAAATATCATAATAATATAACTCATGTGGTGTCTACAGTTAACAGGGCTGGTTATGGTTTGTGGTTTTCTTAAAGGTTCTACTGTTCTGGCAGCACGTATGAACGGCAGTCATATTTTCTCGAGGTTCTTTAGATTTTGTCACACATTAGGATGAGAAATATCTAATGGTTAAATCATTAAATCAATCAATTTGAACCCAAACAGAAACTCTCTGATGAGGTTGGTCGTTGACATGAACTTTCTCAGATTCACGTCACTATCTACACATAATATTATGAGGTTAAAGGGTTCGCGATAAATCACTGTGCATAGACACTACTGCTTTGGGTACAACCCTAATGGTCAGGTATTGTATTGCAGCGGTGCCCAACCCCTGGTCTGGAGACCAGTGCCTGGCCATATGTCATTTGGTACCGTGCCGCAGTGGGACACAGTAAAAAAATGTACTTTAATTTTACTAATTTACTTCATTCAGACAGTGTCCAGTTATATCCCTTTACTCTTTTATAAAAAAGATAACCTGGCTATTAGTAGTCCTTCAACCATGGCGCCCGTATTACTGGTCAGTATTACTGGTCATCAGTAGCTATGCTATGTGAAGAGAGCGTACTGTACTGTTAGAGCCACACACTGAATGTGGACCTGTAGCTACAAACTGATAGAGTGATAGACGCCCCACTTTCCATTCTACTTGGTACAGAATCTGGTCCGCTCTCCTCTGCTGCGGTGCAGTCTTCATTGAGCATGAAAGTGCTGCAGTGAGAGGTGAGGACTTTTAAGACTTCCAGGTATTTGCCTGTACGATGGACTCCAACCACAACCTTCTCTTTCCGTTCACTTATGCAAGACCTGGACACTGCCGTAAGTAGAACTGCTCAGCCACTGCAATCATTGCATAACGGAGAGAAGGAGAGAGTCCAAGTGAGGAGGTTCGAAGAATAACAACTCTTCAAGTCTTCTGTTGTTTACAGCAACGGAACAAGTTCCCTGTAAGATGATCCTGTTATCAGACTAGCGTTGCTGATCAGAGTGAGGGCTGAGGACGGGGCTCCCAGGCTGGTTGGGAGACTGGACAGTATTTGTGGCTGGGCCGCTGCTCTTTCACAGGTTATGCAACAAACTGCTGGAGCAGCGTTTGCCAGAGCTGTGGTCATGACTGTGCGTGTCATTTTCCTGAGAGTGATGAGGCAACCTTTTTTCTGCCTGGCTGCCACGGTTTGTGTGTGTGTGTGTGTGAGAACGTTTGTCTCTGCTGTGACTCCTAATTGCCTTGTTGCTGTCCAGCAACAGTGGAAGTGAGCCATCGCAGCCAGGCATTTGACGGCCTCCGCTGCTCGAGCTGCGCCAGCTTTGACAGCAGCCCAAATTAGATCCAAACTTTTACAGTTGGACATTATTGAACAGCCACGGTCTTTATTAAAAAGAGGTGCAGCGTGTACAGTCAAGTTCACATTAATAGCAAAGGTCGATGCTGCTTGGGCCCTGCACTCACATTCATGGACACTTCTGGTAGTTGTGATCTGGAGCAGAGCCACTGTACAAAACACACCAGGCTGGGATAAAGCTGTTGTGGATGTTGAAGATGGAGCTGCAGCACAGAAGGGTTAGAGATTACAGTAAAAGCCGCTGTTCAAAATGGGCTTTGAAATGCAGACTAAAGGTGGTTTAAGAGACATTGAATGCACCATGGTCTTGCGTTGGTTGGAGTATTTTAATAAACTACTAATCTACTGTGACTTTTTACCAGTACCCACAGACTTATTTTCTGGTTTCTCTGAACTCTATATTGCACATATCTAAAGAGGTGAGATCGTTCTTGGCACGAGTCAAAGACTGATATATGGATGGGGATTTTTAAAGCTATAAATGCAGCATAAACTTTGTCAATCTTCTTCCATCTGGTAAACTTTACAGTAAAGACGATCAGTTCGGTCCATACATAAGGATTTGAAAATGTCCTCAGGTTACTGTGTGTTTATCTGTTGCTGGGCCGGGCCACGGACAGACCACTTTGGATGGACCTTCAAAGTGCTAGTTATTTTTAGTTTCCAGGGATGATGATGATGATGATGTGTGTGTGTTTTTTTGTTTTCAATTTGCTGTTGGCAGGTGAGCGACTGGGTGGAGGCTTTTGCAGGGAAGCAGACGGAGCTGTGAGTGCTCACATTCTTCCTCCTCTCCCCCCTTCCTCTCTCTATCTCATGTGAACCCATCAGCTCGTTCTTCTACTCTCCCACTCCCGATGCCTCCCTCCCTCCTTCTGTCCTCCTGCTGTTTTCTTCATTTCCTCCTGGCTGCACTATACTGCTCCTGTCTTTTTTTTCTTCTTTCTCATTCTTTTCTTTCATTCCTCTTCCTGTACTTTGTCATCATCATTTTATTTTCCCCTGAAGCTTCCTGTGTTATCCAGCACCATCACATTAACAGGACCTCCTTAAAGTCCTGGAGCTTACAAGATGGACACAGGAAGGTGGACCTGATGAAACTCATTTCCCCAACACGTTTTCTTGATTCTCAGCTTGTGCTTGTTTTCTAATCACTTTTACTATCCTGAAGCAACTGCTTTCCAGTAGGAACCTCTTGACCCTGTCTCTGATTGGCCCATCTGGCTTTGACCTTAACTCAGGTTCTCTACCACAGCCATATGCAACAAAAATGTTACGTGTGTCTATTTGAATGAGCGCTGCTGTTAAAGACAGCAGCAGTGGCCTCAGTGTTCAGTTCCAGTGTATTACAGCTGAAGCCAAGATCACACTACGGTAATGTCATTATCAGTCTGTGCTGTGTTCTGTCGCTGTTTTTTGATTGGTGTTTGTAGTTGAGAACTGGGTGGAGTTCCTGGTGAAATAGTCAAGTGGCTGATTCTTTACCAAGTTAATATGTCAATAGTCAACTTCCTGTTGTTCCTGTGGCTTAAATCACGAGTCTCAGGCTTTACATAGAAGTACCCCGTAAAAAACCAGTTGAATTCTCCCAGCTTCATTTCACATAGACTTAATGTATATGCAACTATGAGCCTCTCTGTCCATCTCCTATATACACATGTGCCAAATGAGACATTTCACATTGATGATGTACTAAAAGCTTTTTAACAGAAGAGATTATTTAAAGGAAACTTCATAAAATTGTGTCCTCTTTTATGTGAACTAAGCCGGTAACTAGTTTTAGGTTTAAGACTGTAAAGTCCATCGAGACAAATGTGTTTTGTGAATTTGGGGTATACGAATAAAATTCAACTGGACATGACTTATCTCTTAAGCCTTGAACCCTGTCAACAGTGGCAAGCTACGTTGGAAACATTTAATGGTCTTTGGTTCTGTCCCTAGTTCTTGATACTACTCCCTTATTTACAAATTTGATCTGATTCTTCCAGGAGTCGGTCTAACAAATGCATCTCATCATGAAAATTTAATCTGCATAATTTGCTACTTTAAATATAGACTGAAAACAATCCAGCCTCAACTACGCTCCGTGCACTCATTCACTTTACTCTGTACTGTATTGGCAGAAGACATTTTCCTCTTGGCCAAAGACGTCTGATCAGATTGTCATGTTGTCTCCTGGAGGACACCCAAGGGTCTGGTTCAGGACCACTGCTCTTTTCATTCTACATGTTCTGGCTCAACGTTGTACCCCTTGCACTGAGAGTACATTTCCACATTTAACCTGATGATATCCAGATTTATGTTGAAATCCTCCTCTGAACCTGCACACTTGTATAAGTGTAGTCCAATCTTTGCTACGTACAAGGGAGCCAAAAATAAGACTTTGAAAATGACCTCAGCGATGATTTCACTGTTATTACTCTGAACCCAAGCGTTAGAAATTGAAACAGGTGCTTTGTGTTGTTGGGGTTCTGTTCAGAGTCAGAACTTTACGTATTATATATTGCAAAATATATAGGAAAAAGGAGCGAGTTGTCGGGGAAACTATTTCTTTACATGGAGTTAGTCACATTGAACAGCATTTAAGACCACAGGGAAAGTGTGCTGTTTAACTCTTTATTGTTCTACAGTTTGGTTTGATAAGTAATGCCATCAGTAGACTGGGACTTATGCCTGTGAGTCATAATGAAGGGCAAAACGTTTAAAAAAATATGACGTACCACCAGCAAATCTAAACAGAGCCATCGGTGAGGGAACACGACTTTCTTAAATGTATATGTTTGGTGTTTGGCGACGTGACACCGTAGGTTGAGGACGGTGGAGGTCGATGCATTTGCTAATAAATCTGACTTTGTTAAATTCATCATCCCCCGTATGTTGGACTCCAGGCTCCACGGGGGATATCATGTCTGTATTATAGAAAATCCTATAATACTAATAATGTGTGTGTGTGTGTGTGTGTGTGTGTGTGTGTTGAAAGACTTGATGATCATGGCGATGATGATCTGGTCTGTGCCAGAACCCACCACCAACGCTCAGGAGACACATGTGTGCACATGTGGACGTCTTCTTGCCAGCACATCTGCAAAAGCAGTCACAGCTGAATTCCTAACAGCTCGGGATCACAGCGTAATTATTTCACAGCAAATGTTTTCATTTATGTATTCCCACACTTTGGATCTGTTATTGTTCAGCTCATGGACGGAGAAAAAATAATGTGGTTGCCACCTGTTTCGGCCATGAAAGAGGAGTGAGGGTTTTGGGAAAATAAAACATTAAAATGGAAATAGTAAAAAGCCCCTCCATGACCTAGAATTAGTAACAAGAGCTGAGTTTTCTGCCCTGAATCCTCCTGAAAGGCCTCCAAATGAAACATTTTTACATTAGATTGTTTCTTCCTGATGTTTACCCACTGCAGGTCTCCTGCTCAGGGCCAGTCAGGACTGTATAATGACTCTTTCATGTTCAACCTCCTGCTCCCTGACACTGTGTAAAGTGGCTCTGTAAAGCTGAAGCCAGCCTCCAATGAATCATGAAATCTCTTCCTTCAGAAACCATGAAATCAAGCCGAGCAGAGTTTGGTCAGCTGCACACTGTAACCGTGACATCCACGCCACTAGGAGTATCTTGGCCTGCAGCAGAGCTCAGAGGCTGCTGGAAGGAGCCTTTTGTAACAGTAGCTTTTATTAGGTCGTGATCTGATCACACACACACACAAAAAAAACCCTGCTGGATTCATTGGGTGCTTTAAGAAATGTGGTTAAGAAATTAAGAGCATACATGGGGAAGCAGCAGAAATGATGCAAAATGAAAAAAAAAGGAATAGATTGGTAATAACGCCCCCAGAAAAGCACCTACTACTAAAGGTAGAAAACTATTTAACAGTTTTACACAGGACAGTTCACCATGAGAGGAAGCTGACAGGAGAGACAGGCGGTACAAGGGAGACTGTTCAGATGCAGGAAGTTGACTGTCACACAGTCACTACTAACTTGGACAATGAACTGACAAGTTCAAGTGACAAGAGTGAGGGAGAGAGGTACTGTATATATACCCAGGTCAGCAGGTGACACCACAGAGAAGTGAGTGTGATGACACAGATTAACTCAAACACAGACAGGAGGGAAAGTCCTGCAAGTTCCTCAGATTTTTCTGTATTTTTGTGCCATATTCTCTTGCAGTTTACTAGCTTGTAAATTACCCATTTCTTTGGTTACCTTTGAATCTAGTGCTGATGTTGTGGTTAAAAAGTCTTTGTTATTTTGCTCATGTTGGCTGTATTTCTTTTTTTTTTTTTTTATTTCTTGGCTAGCATTGGTTGAATTCTTCAGTGGAAAAAAAAAGACATAACTTTTATCACTTTGTTTACTGCTGTCAACCTCAACATGTTCAGATTTATGTAGGGATTAACTTGGATTAAAAGTAATCACAGTAGAAAGAGTGGGGTGGCAACGCATAAGACGCAAAACAGAAACCCCTGACCAACACTGTGACATATCCATTTATAAACTATTAACCTTTTCTTGGATGACTTTCTTAACTAGTGTGGGGCCTCTGTGAGTAACATTCCTTGTCAGTCTGTGGGATTATTTGTGAATTCTTGTTGTTACACATTTGTTACAATTACACATTATTCAAGAGAGTTTGCAACATTGTTGGCACATCATTTCACATGTCAAATGAATGGGTTAGGAGAAGTGTAGCTGACTAGTTTCTGAGGTTGAAGAGAGTTTTGAATAATTTGTAGGAAAATGTATGTGATGAGCTTCCTGAATATTAAAGGGTTGCTGGCCATAAACCGCTGACCTAATGCAGTCAGTTTAATGCTCAGAGCTGGCAGATCCACACACCGTAGCTGTTGTAGCGTCTGATCATTACTTACATCTAATCTCTCTAACCCTGCAATAATCACCCAAAAACCCCGAACTCCTTTAACTCGTCCTTTGCATTTTGCCTACAGAGCACATGCTCCAGTGCTTTGCCAACGGTATGTGAGGTAATGGGGATGATGAGTAATGAAGTGACTGATTGCAGGGACCAGTCCCAGGCTCAGTGACAGCTCTGTGTGACAGCTCTCATGTGACATCAGGGTTTTCTTTCAGAGGGAGGGACTGCACAGAAGAATCTGTGTCACTTTTGGTGTGTGTCTGTGAGATATGACATCACCGGCCTCACTAGTGTCAGTCCCTTCAGTGTGTTGAAACACACGCACAGAGATTGGCGCCAGTTGTGCTGGATCATTTTCATGTCACTTTTGGAGAAATCCGGGCTAATGTGGGCTGACTGTGCTGCCTGTGGGCACCGATGGCCCCACACCCTCAGCCACTCTGTGGAATTTCCCTCTGGGTTCAAAGTCCAACTGTACTTTAGCTGGCTGTACCATTCCTTCGTGCTTGAGAGCTTCAAGTGCTTGCTCATCAATACTTGTGCATTAATTACAGTGATACTTTGTAGAAATCCCAAAAGCAACGACAAACAAGTAAAGTTGGGAACAATGCAATCCCATTGAGAGGAAATTAAAAGCTAATGCATAGGAGTGAGCACAGCATCATTCGAATCACTCAAATCAAACGATATTCCAGATCCAAATAATTAAAAAGAGATCCACATATCGACAGAAATGCAGAGACTAAAGGTTGAGTACAAGTGGACCCAGGTGAAAGTTATAAGAAACAGGTGAAACACTTCAGGGCGGACAAGAAAATAACAGGACGTTAATCAGGCTGAGGTACAACACGGGGGAAAATAAAACAGGAACATAAAGAGAAAAAGAGCAG
>NC_024319.1:15740320-15756770 GCF_000523025.1 Cynoglossus semilaevis | reverse complement strand
TGAAATAAGAGAACAATACTAATAATACAATTCTAATCAGGGAAAATATTATATTGGTTGATATTTTCAACACTAAATCAATAGTTGATAACATCTTGGTTACAAATCAATCTCTGCCTTTCAGTCTGTGGAAGCTTCTCTACAACTTAATATAACTTAAATATATAGTGTGTCCACGTTATACTTTCAATGTGGCAGTGCACGATGGGATCTTTGCCTCACATTTGCAAGCATGAATTGATTTTGGTGTCTTTTGGTTTTAGTAGTAGATGTGTTATTTTGGACTGTGATGCATCTTCCCTCGTCTGTCAGTTCTTATCTGGTGACAGCATGGTTAGCAAAACACAGTCTTTACCACATTACACTGAGGCTCAGGTCCTCCTCTTTATATAATAATGCTTATTATCATGTTATTAAAAACTTGCACTTGAATGCATTTCAAGGAAACTCTATCTCAGTGTGTTCTCTGAGGCGGGTTAGCATGTACTGTATGTTCAGACTACAGGCACAGTTCCTGGAAACGACCACTGCTTTATTATAGTAGCTTTAAACAACTGTTCTTTCACTGTTAGCCTGGTTGCTAGAAAACTACTAAAGCTGCAAAGCTGTCCTGATCCTAACTATTAGCCTTCCAAGAATCCAGAGGTGGAGTTAGAGCTTCAAATGTTATGATTCAGACTATCTCATATTAAATCATTCATTTTCAGATCAATTTAATTATGTTTATTCAAGTCTGTAGAGCTAACAACACCCAAAACAAATGTCTGTCCCTCCTTATGCTCTCACTGCCTGTCTTTGTAATCCGTGACATTTAATCTGAATTATCCCCATTATGAAAACAGACCAGGGTCCAGTCCAAGGACTGTGCCGTCTTTGTGAGTGTCCATCATGGCTACAGTTGATGTGTGTGTCTGCCGTTCACAGCATGTGTCAGCACAGCAGTTGACCCTCCCCGGAACCTGTGCTGAATGCATCCAGTGTTTTGTTGAGGCACAGAGGGCTCATTCATGAGCCGGACTGCAGTTTGTGTAAACACTCCCAGTCCTCCAGGAGCTGGAAGTGTGACTTTCTCTGCTGACGAATGGGAAGGAAATGAGAAAGAGCATCGTTAGTCTTGGCTCATCTGCTTCAGCTGCTCAAACTGTGAGCTGTTAACTGGCGACTCATCAGGTGCCGCAGCATCAGCTGTGAGGTTGTTGGTGTGAACTTGTTGAACAAATGAAAAAAAAGAATTAAACAAAGTCGAACAAGTCTGTGATGTGAAGTTATGATGCACTTTGAACTGTGTTGTTTGATTTTAATTTACGATAAGTTTGTTCTATACTTTTTAAAATAAAATAATCACATTAGTTACACATGTTGCTATACTCCCCCAGTAGTAACTGTTCTGTCTGATTTTACTTTTTGGGAGGGAGGGCAATTCTGGGGACTTCAGTGGAAACAAAGCTTCAGCTAGCCATTGAAAGTTAGCATTTTCTTAATTTCAAAATAAAATATTCTATTGTGTCCTGAACTGTGTCTTGGCACACCACTGTCACAGGTATCCTTTGGTTTATTCTTACAGATTATATATAACCTGTGTGATGTGGCATCTGGTTGGTGTTATTGGAGCAGAGCTGCAGGTGTAAATTGTTTACTTTGCTGCCTTCATTTGGCCTGTGCCCTGGGTCAAATCTGTTGATGTTACAACTTTGCTAACATCAATATGTAAAAATATGAAATAATCCCCAATATGTTGAGGCCAAACTGGTGAACTGCAGCATGTTGTATTCTCTAGAATATGGGCCATAGCCTCTGTATAGCTTGTTATAGTCAACCCTGATCACGTCAGTGGGAAATCTTACATTTGCTCGATGAAAAAAGGAACATCCTACGTGGATTTTGAGTATCTGTGTAAGCGAGCAGACAGCGGAAACGCTGCGCAGCAGCAGGTTCTGGTCTTCTGAGGAATTTACTGTGTGATTCAGCTGCTGGCTGAAGGAGCGGAGTTCGCAGCCAAGTCTCAGGATCCTCACAGCTACCTGTGAAATAGCTTTTGGGGCTGTGGTGTCTCCTTATTTACCCACAGCAGCCAAAGGCAAGAAAGAAAAAATATATATATACAGTACATATATATATATATAGGCTGAGATTTAGATTTTTGCTACTGTAGCATCGTGTCTGCTAGAAAAGATTTTCCAGACACTTGTTCTAAAACAGTAATGACATCGTGTCATATAAATTAGACTACTGCTGAACTACTATTCAGGTCTAAGAACTCAAGCTGGACAGTCAAATGCCTGTTAAAGCCAACGCAGTTGTTTGTCTCATTCCTGTCACTCCTGCTGCTGCGATTGTACAATCTGTCTAAACAAATGTCCGATTATTGCTAATCCTGGTTAACTTGCTGCACAAAACCCACTGAAAATGGCTGTGAAATGTCTCTTTAGACCTAAATACTTCGACAGAAATGCCGCCTGATGATGTCATTGTGATGTCATTGTGTTAAGACAAACAAAAGTCTAACCTACCAAGCAGCGGTGTAAAATACTTTGTCAGTTCGGGAAAACACTGAAGAAGTTCAGTAATGAAGGTTTCTTTTCTTTTTGTTTTCAATCCTTTATGAATTTTCTTTTTTTTTTTAATCTAAAACATTTTGTTGTTATAAGGAAAATGTCTCTTTTTTTGGCTAAACTTAGAGGTTTCCTTGAGTTTGGAGGGGGCTCCTGCTTTGAGACTGTAAGTTTTAATATGAACCACTGTAGACTACTCTATAGCTTTGGCACTTTATAAACCATTAAAATGCTTACTACGGTGTAGTTAAATAGCATTTTTATCTTCTGTTTACTGAGGCAGATTCTGTTGGTCAGTATTCAACACTGACTACCTGACAAATGTGTGTATTTATCCCAACATTCTTCCTCTCTTCTGTTCACAGATGTCATCTCTCCTACACACCTCAACCCCTACTTCAGGCGGCTGACATTCGATGTCTCCTCCATGGAGAAGAACGCGTCCAACCTGGTGAAGGCTGAGCTCAGAATCTTTCGTCTTCAGAACCCTGCTGCTCGAGTTTCTGAGCAGCGCATTGAGCTCTACCAGGTAGACTTTACTCTGGTTTGACACCTGGAGCTGGAATTGTGTACATGCAGTAATGTTTGCAGTAACATTAGAACAAGACTTAGTCTGAAATACTTAAGTTACTTTAGAGCAGGGGTGTCAAACATACAGCCCACAGGCCAAAACCGGCCGGCTAGGAGGTTCAATCCAGCCCTCTTGATGAAGTGAAGAAATGCAGTGAAAACACTTTGTGTTCTTGATGTTTTGTCCAATTATATGTCATTTAATACTAATGTTATTATGTACTGGTCCGGCCCACTTCTAATCAGGCTGCATGTGGCTCCTGAACCAAAATGAGTGTGACACCCCAGCTGTAGAGCTTAAAGCAGTCCACACCTTCAATGACATATTTGGACCAAGCCTGCAGTGATCCTGGCAGTCTGGTATCAGGATGCCGACTTTAAATGGTCTTTTTAGGACTTTCATTCCACATGAAAAGTAGGCCAAATCTGTGGGACGTGAAAAAAAACGGCTTTGGGCTTGTTAAAGAGAACATGTCATTTGCTCCCAAATCTTTTGAATTTCTGCAGATTAAATATTTTTCCAGTAGAACATATCTAATATATCTGTCCTGTTGTTATAATGAGGCTGCAGCTCATTACAGGAGGTCAGTGGCCACAGTTTTCTTTAAACACTGAAGTACAGTGTTAGTGATTAGGTCCTGCAGCATGATGTCACTCTAGGCCGTTTTTCTGTCCATCATCCTGCACCAGTGAGTTCCCACGCTGTGTTACATCAGGACAGAGAGACGACAGCAGCTCTGAACACGACCGCTCTCACACAAACACAGATGTATGAGGGAGGAGAGGACAGTCCAGGACAAAGGGCAGGACAACATTCACCACATTCACATTCATCCCACACATACACACAAACACATAGTGGTATCTAAAAAAAAAAAACCAATTTGATGATGATTCATTTTGTCGTCTTTAATGTTTAATGTTTAAACAGGTAGTTACCAGTTTGTTTTCAGTCCGTCTGATCACACCAGGCATGGTGCCATGTTTTCCAGCTTCACTGTGTCTAAATAAGTTCATTTTCCCTGCTGCGTTTGCTCTGTCCATAGATATTAGGACACAAAGACTTGACATCGCCAACGCAGCGATACATCGACAGCAAAGTGGTGCGAACGCAGACAGAGGGAGAGTGGCTGTCCTTTGACGTCACAGAGGCAGTGAGTGAGTGGCTGAACCACAGAGGTGAGTGTTTCCTGCCAACACTGACAACCAGTCGTAAGTTACATTCTGGGACTGATCTGTTATGACTTTGTTTTGTTTTTTTCCACAGACAGAA
This sequence comes from Cynoglossus semilaevis, assembly GCF_000523025.1. Classification (NCBI taxonomy): domain Eukaryota; kingdom Metazoa; phylum Chordata; class Actinopteri; order Pleuronectiformes; family Cynoglossidae; genus Cynoglossus; species Cynoglossus semilaevis. The sequence continues at coordinate 15,752,375 of NC_024319.1, read as the reverse complement.
ACAGTGGATTTAAAATCAGCCTGCATTGTCCCTGCTGCACGTTCGTACCATCAAATAATTATATTATTCCCAACAAGAGCGAGGAGCTGGAGGCACGTTTCGCAGGTCAGTCTGATCCACCTGTCACTAAAGGTTGTTGACTGGACTTAAACTGTTTAAATTGTGTTTAATGGAGAGATTTACATCTTTACGTCCATTATATTACAATACAATTAGCCAGTTATTATTACCCTGAATTATATGCACGTGAAATGAGGCTTAAACTGCAAATATTTTTTCTTATATATACTATAAAAAGTACCACTGGGATGAAGATCAAGGTGTGTCTTTCTTCAATCCCTGCATACATACTTAATATATGGTCTAGGTTTTGTAGATCTTAGATCTAAGTTTATAATCATGTATTTTTTCATTTAATTTCACCCTTTCCCCTCTTTATCACTGTGCCCTTCCTGCTAGGCTACTTTTATGTTCCTGTTTGGGTTCAAATGATGACTACAATTGTAGTTGTAGACCCAAGATCAAATTTCCAGACTTCTGAAAATCTGATCTGGTCTGAGTCCACGATTGCGTCGACAACTCTTTAGAGAATCGTTCGCAGAGAACTCCTGCCAATCTCGCACCGGTCAAGGACGAGTTGGCCTTGACTCGCACAACTGTGGGACCAGAAAATCAGGCTGAAAATTGAATTAGCATCAGGGGCCAACAATTACAGTTACACACTGTCCAAGACACCTGTTCTAACTTTTATTTATTCTAAATTTAGCCAGGGTTACACATCGTTTTCCATGTGAGCATGTGTGTTTGTGATTAGACGTAGTAGTCAGCGGCAGGGCAGCAATAACTCTATGACGATTTAATGACCTCGACTAGAAATGAAAACTGCTCTTTGCTAGGTTCATGGAAGGCCTCCTTCTGGCTCAGCATTAACTGTCTATTAATGACTAATTAGTGTTTTTCATTTGTAATATTAATGATAACGTTTGTACCACTTTATCTCCATGAACCTTATTTATGTTATTTTGTTTTAAATGTGGCAGACTCGTTCCTGTGCACTGGTCAAAGGTTCAAATCCCAGACAGATCAACACGTAGGACAGCAGAGTTTGGTTTTCTATGTATTGATTGATTTTTCTATGTTTCCAGGCATTGATGACAGCTTCATTCATGGTGGTGATAAGAGGCGGCGACACAGCGCTCGGGCTCCGCACCTCCTCCTCATGCTTCTGCCTACATACCGTCTGGAGTCTCAGTCCCAGCACAAGAGCCATCGATCCAAGAGAGCCCTGGATGCTGCCTACTGCTCCAAGTATGAATCCAGGAGTCGCATGAAGTTGCTCTCACCACTTTTCTAACTCTCAAACAATGCCAGCAGTAAAAATCGCAGTTGTAAAAGGCAGTTTCAGAGATGGGCCTCATGCAAAACAACCAGAAATGGAAGAAAAATCAAACAAAAGACGTGGCTCACCAAATCTCCTGGCACAAAGAGAGAAAAATGATTAATAAAAAAAGTGGACACGAGACGATACACAGCTAGCTGTGTGGCCACCAACACCAAAAGTTGAAGTGGTTTTCTGTCTGTTGTTGTGAACCTGTCAACTCTGTCCAATGAATGTTTTGTTTCCTCTCTGTAGAAATGTGCAGGACAACTGCTGCTTACGCTCACTCTACATCGATTTTAAAAAGGACTTGGGCTGGAGGTGGATCTATGAACCAAAGGGATATGAGGCCAACTTCTGTGCCGGGGCGTGTCCTTATCTGTGGAGTGCCGACACCCAGCATACTAAGGTACAGTACGGAGTAAGGGCCACAGTTACAGATAAAGAACAGAGCAGGACATGCAGTGTTCAAGGGATTTGTGAGTTACTCTCTAAGTGTGTTTTTCACTTGTGTGCTCCAGGTGTTAGGCCTCTACAATTCCATAAACCCTGAAGCCTCTGCCTCACCCTGCTGTGTCTCCCAGGACCTGGAGCCCCTCACCATCCTCTACTACATCGGCAAAACCCCTAAAATAGAGCAGCTCTCCAACATGAAGGTCAAGTCCTGCAAGTGCAGCTAGAAGCCCCCACAAGCCAGCGCAAACACACACACACTCTGTTCACACATACACATACACATACACACAAATGTCTTTTTCATTCATTACAATATACGCAGCAGTGTTTTTTCCACAGGCACACCTCAGCAGTGGTGTGTAGAACACAAGTATACACATAACAGGATACTATATATTTTAATGTCAGCAAATACTTCAATACCACTGCACTGGGAAGGCAGTTCATCTGTGCCAGAAAAAAAGGTAAAGGGTAAAACTTTCTCCTAATAGGGAATTTACTGTTAGACATAGATAGAAATATTTTTATATAGCACAGACAATAGAGTCACATTGGACATTATTTCAAATTGTTTGCCTATTGTTTATCTGAAACTAGCTACAAATTAGTTTGCCCACTAAAAAGGTACCTGAAAGTACATTAAAAATAAGTAAATAAAAGAAATTTGCCAATAAAACAGAGCCAACCAAACACTGGTCATAAACAACACAGATTTGTCAAAGGATAAAAGAGGAACTCAAACAAACAGTAAATAAAATTTAAATAAGACATTGTATAACATTAGCCCAGCAGTAATTCAAGGCTAGTCCAGTTAATGACAGCTTATGATGAACTTGCATTTGGAGAGTATTCACACTGAAAGTATCACATCAAGAACAACTGAAGAACCCCGGGAAGATCCTGTTTATTTCTTGGATTAATGTCGTCACAGATCGAGGTCACTGCAGTAATTCAGAACAGACTTTGGGATGAACTTCATGAGCAGAATCGTAACTTGAAGAAACAAAAAACTATAAAACATAAGAAGGGGCGGTGGTATCAGAGGCTTATATTAAGGACAGCATACATACACACACACATACATACAGCCACACATACATACATGTGACAGTGACAGAAACAGCTTTTGCATAGGCACAGTATGTCTTTTGGAATTTTAAGGGCCCTGGCAACATGCACCACCTCACACACTTGTCACACAAGAGACACAAGAGTAAGGCAAACACTGGAAGTATAAATGATAAGTGTTTATATGTGAAATAAGTCCTGAAAAAAATATATCATTGCCCCACAACTTCTCCCCAAGCTCCCAGCATCTGCCCCAGCATCTGCCCCCAGCATCTGCCCCAGCATCTGCCCGTCACTGTTTCCATCACTTTGTTTTGTCTTTGCTCTGTATATTTTTCCATCCATTTAAGATACTTATGTTCATGCCTTTGGTTGTAGGTTCCTGTAATGTTGGATTCAGGTCATCAAGTTCACACTGATGAGATCTAGAACAGTTACTATAACTGACGATTCACAGAACTGACGGAGAATGCCATATGTATTCATTTACTATAATAAGTAGCATGGAAGGAAGGTGGGAAAAAACAGTTTTGTTATGTCATAAAGCACAGCTGCAGAGCCTGGTCACACTAACTGACGACTGTGGATTCAGAGGAGAGAGATGTGGTATTTTGGAAAGTGCTGATGGACCCTTGCTTGGAGAAACAATGTTGGAAGTGAGTGCGATGAAAGATTCCAGGAGGTGTTAATGAAGTGGAGATAAGAGCTTCACCAAATGTTCACGGAGCCAAAGATAGTTCTCAGTGTATCCAACTTTCAGCAGCCAACTTCTGCAGTGATCTTTGGTTTGACCTGCTGCAGCTGAAGAAGTCGACCCGCAGAGTCACAGTTTTCGTTCTTTAATTTAAAAAAAAAACATTGCACTGATGCTGATTTTCATTTTGTCTTTTAAAATATCTTAGTTAGTTTGGCCCCTGCTGCTTCCTCTTCCTCTTCCTTTTTTTAAATGTTGATGTAGGCGACCCGTCCCTGACCTTGACCCTGACCCTTGGCCCTGTGGGCATTTAGTGCCAGTGGACTTTCTGGATAGCAGGAAACAAGAGCTAGGCACCGACTCTTTCACGATAGAGCTGTTATTTTGTGTATTTGTTGTTGTTGTTTTTTTTTTTATTATTATGATGATGGTGATGATGACAATAATGATATTGTGATCCACTGTGCTGTATTGTAACACAGTATCGTTGTGGTGCTCCAGTGGTAAATAAATTATTTAAGTTTTCATGGAACTTTCAGTGTTTTTCTGATGCTAAAGCTACAGATGTGTACAAAAAATGTTACAACGACGACAGGTTTAACCCTCCAACGGTCCTTCGCATTTCGTACACACCCAGTGTCATTGTAGCAGGTTTACATCTGGAAGGCACACACACACAAAAGTTAAATTATCATCCACCAGGTCATCTAGACCCAACAGACAACACAAGGGTTAAATTAGTCAAATGTCAGTGTTTGAAGGTGTTGTGCCCACGTAAAAAAAGAAAAAAACAACGCAACACAAGTAGCTATGATATAAACGCCTTTCTTTTGTCACTCTTCGTTGCTTCTCCTTCCTTTTCTTTACAGACCATGCCTCACTCACAACACGGAAGAAAAGCATGAACAACAACGTGAGTCAGCAAGGAAACTGTGAACAAATCATTCAAGATATTTTTGAAATAATATGATTCAGTTTTAATGGTTAAAACTGAATCATAAAGAGTCAGTCCCAAAAAAGGCTGAATTGAATAATTGGTTGAGTAACAGCTGTTGATTGAATAGCTTCTTTCAGCTGTTCAACTATTTTCACACCTGATAAACAGGATGGAAACCAGGTTATGATGTCATGGAGTACAGCTGATACCACAAGACACTGTGGAAACTCAGGGATCGCAGAAGCAGAAGAGATTTTAACAAAAACACACCTTCTGTTTTCACAACATAAAGTTGGGGGTTTGAAGCCTGTGGTGACCACCGGCCCGTCCCAAAAACAAGGAGGTTGGTACGATTCATAAAAACCAGGCAGAAACAAACAGAATTTCAGGAAAACAAGGCATGAACCACAAACAATGAACCAGTGAGGAGTGAGTGAGGGAGAGAGGTGTATATACCCAGGGCACCAGGTGACACCAGTGAGACTGATGACAGACAGGTGAGGGTGATGACACTGATTAACTCCACAGGAGGGAAGCAGACAGACAGGCCTCACAGAGGTGAGACCTCATTGGACTAATGCTGTCTTGGTTCCTGTATTTATTTATTTATTTATTCTGTACTGTATTCCAATACTTTAACATATAGTGCTTTGAAGGAATTTAAATAGTATGTAATAGTCTGTGTTTTTATATAAAATAAACGGATGACAGTGCAGGTGGGATCAGTTTTTGTTTTCAGTGTCATCTACAAACACACAGTGGTATTAACTGGTTATTTGATGACCACAAACTCCCAGTTATTGACATCTAGTTTTTGACCAACCACCAATAAACAACAAGCAGCTCAGGTTTCCTTCGCCTCATTAACACAATCCTATCCTGGAAACATTATATAAGATCAAAGCTAATGGTTTTTCTGCAACACATGAATTAAATGAGGTTTTGCTAATGCTAATGCCAAAACCTGTATTGCCTCCAGATATTCTAAACAACCTTTGGGATAAACAAAAGTCAACATGCCGTCTCCCTGTGTCTTCCTCAATCCAGATTGGCTCCGTAGCCTTAGAAAAATTCGGACCTCGGGAGTTTGTCCTCCTGCCAAGAGTCGGTGTACCAATACAGGAAGTGCAGGGCTGACTTTTTTAAGGCTACGTGGAAAGTGAGGCGTGGAGGTATAGCACATCTGGCTTTCATGGAAGAGACTGGGTTTCACGTCCAATTACAGATCTGCAAATTAAATAAACCTTTCTGTTACGTATTACCTGTAATCAGAATATTGTCCTAACCTTATCCAAGCATTTCCAGATGCCTTGCCCCAACTCTCCGTTGAACGGGCTTTTAGTTTTAACAGCCATTTCACAGATCGTTTCCTGAACTTCACCCAGGAAATAGACACTAAAATGATGACTGGACAAAAAAAAACTCACGGTTTATAAATAATATAATACAACCACACAAAATATGTCATTGGTAACACAACTTTAAGCTATAAAGACATGTTAAATCTCAGTGTGAAGGGAGCTTCAACTAGAAGAGATGACACAACAACACCAAGGCAAACGTACAGTAACTCTACTGTGAAGTCGCGTGATTGGTCAGTTTACAAACACTTTTGTGGTTCATTTATGAGGTTATTGGTGACACTACTATGTAATAACATATTTATGTTAAGGATTGAATGTTATTGTTGAAAAAGACAAGTGTCTGACCGATAAAAGACTACCGGACCAGAAGGTTGCGCGTCATTTCACATGATCTTTGTTGATTAGTGGTGAACACTGAGGCAGTAAAACCCCGTACAGTCTTAGCCAGACCACTGCACCCTGAAGTTCTCCTCATGAGCCCAAAGTAACGCAGAGTGAATATACAGTAGATGGGAGTTTGGGTGTGAATGGATGTTTTTCCTTAAGTGCAGCCTTGTGAACTGGATGAACCCTGTCTTTCATCCAAGTCAACTGGAATTAACTCCAGCTTCCCCAACAACAACCTTTAACAGGGTAAATGACTGAAACATGTGACTGATGCCCATCTCAATTCTGGTACTAGTTTTCCTTGCTGCAGGCTAAAGGGTTTTTATTCCTTTAGACAATTGCTTAAAGAAGATTTTGTGAACCAGGCCCTAATCTGTTGGCAGTGACGGAATTCCCTCCTAAAGCTTCTAAGCGAGCTTCGCTCTTCTCTTCTCACTGATTAGAAAAAGAGAAAATCAAGGGTGGGATCCTTTGGCTAAACACAAAACACACTTCTGGTCATCATCTATCACACACTGTAGCTGCTAAAAGACAGACATCACTGTAGAGAAACAGTCCACGACATGTATCGAGCAGACGGTCGTGAAAATGACCCAGATAAATCTGTCTATTTATTTAGATACACTTTAAATGCTACAATTAAAATTACCATATGTGTAATTGGAATTCTACGACTACTTTATTTTGACAATTTAGTCGTGTTTTTTGTGCAATTAAACTTTCAGTTAGATTCTACACTTTGAATAGATTTTATTTTTACAGCTTGGCTCCACTAGAATATGTACATGCCAGTATAAGCTGGCTCGGAATAATAGGATCTATTCTAAAAGTAGAGTTTGTTTTTTTTATCCTAAAAATCATATATGCTTTCTCTATAGCAACACAAATAAGTCCAGATTGGATTTGATCAAATTTCTGGAGGTGGATTTGGGGTATGACCTGGGCGAGATGTTTTTAATATTTTGGTGGTGATGCCATTGGGACAAAAGTCAACGTTTGTAAAGTGATCTCAGTTAAAGTTTGCTAGGTTAAAATGTACTGACCTCTGTTAATCTCGCAAAACATTCACGTATATTGATGTTGTGAGAACCTGAGCGATCTTGATGGATTTCCATGCTCTCTCTCTCACTCTCATTTTTAGTGGGCCTCTGTAAGACTGGATGAGGTCAGAGTGGGATAATCCGTAAAGAAAACACACACACACACACACATACATATATATATATAAATATATATACTGTATATAAGCTAAAAATGTGAAATACACCACTTGTTGGTCGTGAAACCAAACGTCTGTTCAGGGGAGATAACGCTCATGTTTAGACACTTTCCCAATCTCAGGTTAAATCACACTGGGGAGACTTGGGCTCCAGACCCATGATGTAGAAATAGATAGGACGGTTGGTGTCAAGAAGAGAGGGAGTAAGAGCAGCATTAACAGTGTGGGGGAGGTTTTTGTCAGCTCTGGAATGAGGCTTTCCACCAGGCAATGTATGAGGGATTACATCTGCATGGTGGACCCGTGATAAATAAAGGCCGTGTGGTCCCAGCTTTGCGTGGTTCCTGTCCAGGGGAGAAGACCAGAGGAGAGCCTGGCACTGGCTCCAATCATGATCTGGACCACCACGAATTACACCTCATCATCTCAATGCTGGAGTCTATAGAAGTGTGTCATCATCATGCACAGCGGTGATCGCCCTGGTTGGGAGCAGAGCTAACCTAATTTGATATATCATCGTCAACCATGAATCACTTACTTGGTCAACGTGACCACATGTTTATGTCCACGGTGGGAGCAGGATACAAGATTCTGTAACTAACAAAAACCACTCTTCGTTTATTGGCTGTGCCATCCCTCAGGTCATGAGAACAGTGTGTCCCTATTTATCAGGCCCTTTGTTCTTCTACAAAGAGAATGTGACACTGGTACACTCTCCACAGGATGAAACCTTTTTTTAATGTGGCATTTGGAAAATCTGTGTTTCAGATGAGGCCTGACAGTTCCAGTGTTTTGAACAAAATGTAGTTGTGGCATGCGAGAAAAAAACACAAATTAACAAATATCAGATATTTTCCTTTTGGAGTGTGATGTAGGGACATTCTTTTGGTCTTATTCAGATTCAGATTTATTTTTCTTCTATGAAGTGTTGTTGTGTTTTCAGGCAGTATTACGGAGTTTCCCGACCAAATCTTTTGTTACTGAAATCAAACCACAAATATCCGACAATTTAACGATTTAAAAACTAGCAAAATCAGATTAGCTTTTTTCATCATCATCACTGATAACTCCTGCTGGTGATATACATAGTAGTATTTTGAATGTATTTGGTGATAATTTACGCCCAAGGCATACATATGGATACTGTGGTGCCAAAAGTAGGCCTTGCGTGATCATTTGTTGGTCAGATTTGGCAAAGGCAGTTCTGTTGTCATTACGTTTGACAAAATGAAGTCAGCAATAGTTTTGCAGGAGACGCACTGCACTAAGGTTTTGCACCTCAGACTGGGTGAAATAGATGTTGAAATGTACTAAAGAAGTCCAGTGCGGTCTACAGTAACAACCTACTGAATTTCTCATCACATTGTGAGAATCAATGAATTGTGTGAGCGGCACTCCTCCTCTGGGTCTTGTTCCAATTATCTTCAGGAAACAAGATGGTATCTTAAAGGACTCGAGGAAGTCTTTCAGCTGAAAACAACAGGAGCTGACACACATCTGTGTAAAAAAACGACCACCAGGTCGCCACTTGTTTAAACTTATTTAATATACAGTATATTAAAAACAGAGAAAAGTGTGGCACATAATTGTTACATTAGAATCTTTCAAATCTCTGTAACTACACAAACAGGGCTCTGTACCTCTCTGTACCGGTATACATTTGAACTAAAAACACTATTTTTGTTGGTCGCGAGCTAAGATACTCTGATGATTCTGCTGATGGTTGTAAAGCAACTATGAAAGACCCTCTGTCCTCAGCCCTGCAGCTGTGTAAAATGTTTGTAAATGCTCTGTATTTTCTTAGCACTTAGTTTTGATGACCACTTAAGAACTTTTTTTTACGAGCACATTGGTGCAGCCCATTTACAGCATGTCAGGGTTATTATGTCAAAAATGTAAGAAGAAATGGATTAAATGGTTTATGTATTGAGCTTTAATGATTAATGTTACCACTAGTTGGCACTAGTTGCTTAGTTGAGGATTATGCAACAAAGTAAAGTAATAAAGGTAGTTGTTGAACTGTGCGGTGTGGCTGTGTCTCATCAATACATTGTACCAGGAGAATAGTAAAAACAAACAGGCAAGTTATCAAATTAATAGCTGAAATCGCAACAATTAGCACAACCAAAAATAACGATATAGCGCTGGTTGAGCCAAGAAAATAGTTAAAAGTTAGCACAGGTGAAGCTAAAAGCTTGAAAACTAACTTTTCAATATCAAACGACAATCTCCAAAAAAATTAATAAAATCCACTCTAAATATTTTATAAAACAGAAAAATACCTCTGTTAACCAACAGTATCCTACCAATGTGGGCCACAAGAAGGAATGTTTGTAGGAAAGAATGGTCTCAGTTGTCTCCTTTGGCTTCTATTGCACAACCTTAACATGATGCAGGCACAGGCACCAGTGTAAGGATAAGTGTCTTGCCCAAGATCACTGCAGTAAACTGACTGGAGGTTCAGTGATGAAACCTTGACCCTGCAGTCAGAGGACAATCTGCTGTAGGACCCAAACCTGCGGGGAGTTTAGTCTTCCACAGTCAAAGGGCTCCTGTCCCCTGAGAGGGAAATTATTTGGAGATTTTTTGGTTACTCAGCTGCAGCTGCCGGCACAGAATAACACAAAATCAGAGAGAGAGAGGTACTGAAAGTGTGACATCAGCGTTCAGCAATGCACTGGCTCCCATCAGCACAGAGAAAAATCTCAGGGGCTGGGCTGCCGACACACAGCCCAGATCTAACCACAAAATGTGTGTGTTTGTGTGTTTGGATGCTGGCAGTCAAGTTGTTCTTCTGACTGTAACTTCACCGCACCGTGCCTTCCTACACCTCCCCAAACTCTTCTCACCCAGCGTCTCCCGTGGATGCAGTCATGGTCCATACGGCAGATTGTTGTATTGTGTCTGTGATTACACAGGAAGGCCAGCTCTCTTGCAGCTCTGGACTGGCTACTCTCTTTGTGCTCCACGTAGAATGAGGGGCACAAAGAAGTATTGCTTACAACCCCAGGTTTTTCCCCCCCTCTTGCTTTCTTTCTTTCCTCTCCGCTGCCTTCCTCTAAACTTTGACAGGCATCTTGGAGATATCACAAAAGAGAAAAAGGCAGGAAGGCAGCCCCCGAGCCCCGGACATTCAATCCCTCCAGCGCCAGACTGCCTGCCCGCCTGCCTGCCTGTCTGTCGTTTAAGTCAAGTTCACTTTATTGTCTTGAGCCTGAACACAAAACACTTCAAGTGGAGTGCCCCCAAAGTTTGAAAGGAAACAGGAAAGGAATGGTATAGAAAAATGTACATGTCTGGATTTGGATGACTGCAAAAACAGATCAAGACCCAGTTGGTGTGAGGGTTCAAAAACAGGGTCCATTCACACTTATCTACACCACTTTATCTACAAGGAGGGTGGAGCCAGTGAAAATGAAACAAAAATCATCAATCAAGCACTGACAACAACACCGAGGTTCAACAGCTTAAAGGCAGAGGTACATGTTGGTAACATTTCTATTTAGGACTAGGAAAAGTGGACAGCTGACTGAGACAGCACTTTGACAGGAAGACATCATAATTCTTGGCCTACATTGGGCCTATAAAAGCTTTTTAGCTTTTTTTTATTTGGGCCACAACCAGTACTGCTACAACACCAAAACACGTAGTGGCCAAGTACACAAAACTGTGTAAACAAACATGTCGCTCTCAGGCCAGAAGATGGACAAGGTTGGTTAAGGTTCCACTGTTTGGAAGACAGACTTGAATACGTATGTGAGCCAATAAAGATCAGCTGTGTTGATACATATGGGCCGACTGACTGACTGACTGACTGACTGACTGACTGACTGACTGACTGACTGACTTAGTAATATGGAAAACCATCACCATTTATATCTGCTCATCTCTACTGGGTTTCCTGTCCAGTCTGTGGCTCAAATCTTCATGTTATCATATACTTTTCTGAAAAAGCTACTAAACAGTTGTGCACACACTGAATGAAAATGAAGCAATCAGCTATTTCCCATGTAATCCTACCTCAACATAAGCTCTTTGATTTATCTGTGGGTCCAAACAGGATTTGTTGTTGTTTAAATGTCCAGTGCTACGTTTGACAAATAACAATGACAATGTTATTGTCTCTAAGTACAGTGGTGCACCTCTGTTTATGAATGGATTAGTAACTGGTAGTAGCCAATAAATAATCTCAATATGGCCAAAAAACCCATTGTCTTTATGCCATTATGGTGTCTAAATCAAGTCTCTTTTTCTGAATCACAGTAATATAAAACAGTAACAGTGCCTTGTTAAGCCTAACACCTACTGTATACCCACAGTACTACACACATACTACACACAGATACTCCACTGTCTGAGTGGTTGTAACATGCCTATGAATATGTAGCTTTCCATAAATTGACAAAAACAATACAGTAATGGTAGCTATTGAAATCATAAAACAAACTTTTCTTTTATATTTCAAATATCAGTCACAACTTCTTATTTTACAGCCCCCGCCCCCTATGTTTTAGTACTAATATATGGAAGGAAGGAGTGAAAAGTCTCTCTG
>NC_024319.1:15724837-15737649 GCF_000523025.1 Cynoglossus semilaevis | reverse complement strand
GCCGGGGTTTAAGGGCAAGACAGCGCGGTGGGTGCTTAAGCGCGGGTGCCAGGGACCAAATGGACAACCTGGTTGTGCAGGTGGTGGTGGTGGTAGTGGGGGGGGGGGGGGGGGGGGGGGGGTCCATGTGGATGTGGTGTGGGTGGGCCATGAGAGAGAGCTTTGGTCTCAGGCTGAATATAATCTACAGTATGTTTGCGTTGTGAGTGAGTGAGGTCAGAGATGAGAACATTAGATTGAGTAACACTATTCCTTGTTGGTTCAGTGACCCTGTGCAGCAGTGGAGCTGTGCGTGTTAAATCCCACTTAGGATAATAACCTGGAATAATTAAAAGGAAATCTGGAGTGGAACGGAGCTGGAGGTTCCCAACACTGAGGAGACAGAAATATAACGTTGGGGGCTGAAATACGCAACACTAGACACCCTGATAATACTGATCTGGTATTGTCATTATGGGGAGGCAGCCAACACATCCACAGCAAACCACCGTATGCTTTTAACTTTAATTTAACGTGGGCTGCAGGGAACAGAGCTCACATCAGTGCAAATGAGGAACACATTTTTATTCTGCGGTCAGGCCACATTGGTACACAGGTTTACATGAGCTGGCCAGTACGGAGGACAGTAAGCGCACACACACACACACACACACACACACACACGTTTTTATGAGTTGTGAGAACTTCACTCAGGAGTGATGCAGTCCCTAACTTTAACCATTACTAATGCATGCCTAATATGAACTACCTTATCCTATCCCAGTCCTAATTCTAGAACTAACTAACTATCTTAAAACTCTTTCTTTACCTGAGTGTTATACCAGTGTCCTGTCTCTGAGTATTTAGTTTCATCAAGCAACATTATGAGAAAGGAGACTGAGGAAAGACAGAGGGAGGAGAGGAGACAGGAAAACGCCACAAGATTCCCACACACTCCAACATCACCAACAAACGTTGTCTCTATTACACACACATATATTGCTTTGTCTTTTGTGACACTCAGCTCATTCACAGTCTGAAGATGCACAAGCCAGCAGTGACTTCATCGTGGACATCACCAAAGTCCCAAAAGTTCTTGTAATCAGGGTTGTTGTGCACCACTGATTATTTTTCCTGAATGCACGTGAATGTGACACACTCTATGGAAGTAGATGTAAAACCATCATGATGCAGAAACAGTTACATCAGTGAGAAGGTCAAACAAGGACAAAGTCTTAAACAGCTGTATCACCTACAGAAAGAGTTTCTGCCACGATCAGTAAAAGTGAAGGGAACGAACGCAGCCGGAAAAAGAACAGCATCTCACTTGATTTGTGATGTTAGTAAATAAAATCCTGGAGAGTTTTGGTCTCAACCACCAGTTCCACAGTGTGTTCAAGAGATCATGATGTTTATTTTGTCCTTAAAAACTAGCACAGAAGAGTGTTGACAGTAACGCTGCCGACATTCTTATTTTTCCCTGACCTGTGTTTATACTGGAGAACCCACTGAGGTTATGAACCTCTTTATCAAGGCAGCAGCAAATAGAAAATCATATTACTGTACGTATGTGTCACAGTCAAAAAACACAAAGACTTGTATTCAAACTACAGCCATATTAAATAAATAATGCCTTAATAAATAAACATGTATGAATTAATCTCCCATGTGAACTGCAGTTTTACCACAAATACAGTAAAACACATACAAGTGGATGTCACATCACATACAAACAAAAGTCAATTCTTTTCCCAGAGCTCCTGGACAATCTCCCATGTGAACTGCAGTTTTACCTGTGTCATGTCTGCACAAACATCTGGAGCTTTAGTATCTCTGAATTTAAGACATAGACAGAGTCCTGCACGGAGTACTTCGTTTTACACAGTCACATTACAGGGCTGGGAAGTTCTCAGATACTTTTATGGATTTGTGTACCACAATGTGTATCAAGATCTACTCTGAAGTATCTGCTGAACACACGGAACACCAACCTAAATACACAATATTTATGTTTTTGATTTACATATTTAGAGTGCAGCTCCAAATGTGTAAATACAACTGATCTAGTATCAAAGGTCAACACACAGCAGCTGCAGCTGAATGATCAGTGACCTTCAGAAGGAATTGACCTCCTCTGTGCTCCGCCCATGGAGTCTTACTGCCACTTAATAATACTTAATGACTCAAATTATCCATGTGAAATGAGTGGCTGCAGTACGGCCTGGGTGAATAAGTAAGCCATTATTTCCTAATAGCACCAAGAATGAAAAATGGTTAGACTAAAGGCCCAGTAGAAATCCAACCATTTCAAATTGTCATCATTTTGGGGGGCCTGAACTCCTGCCAAACCGTAAGGAACACATTTTAGTCACATTTTGGTCAAAACTTTATTCTGGTGTGCAACAGTATAATGTTGTTTCCACTGGTACTGCCAGAAGTACTAACCAGGAACACTAAAAACTGTTTGAATGTGTATAATCCTACTGTCAACAGTCAATGACAAATACCAGGTTCTTACTTTGTCCTACTCCAGATTATATTTTTATTTACAAACACACACTGCATGAATAAAGTTACATGGTCAACTTGATTTTCTAAATATAAACATAGTTTTCCCTGTAATATGGTTTCTAGTAGTAGTGTAAACAAATAGATGTGAGTTTCTTAAACATTCCTGCAACGTTAACTGATTCATGGTTTTACCGTTTCCTCGTTTGAAAGACGATTGGACTGATTGTCCATCTGTTTATCTAGACATGTGTTTGGCACCAGGCCTATTTTCAGCCAGAGTTTGTGTGTAAGTGAATGAAATTCAAATCAATCCTGTTTTGTTTACTCTACATGACGGATCAGAAGACTGGAGTTGGATTTTCCTGGTCTGAAGTTAGCAACCTCCAGATTCTGATCTTTCTGTGAAGTCCTGCGATATTAGCTGTCCACGTTAGCGAGAGAACCACAAACCTTAAAATGGATAAAGAGGAACAGCTTTACTTTTGTTTACTTAAAATCTTAACAAGTGACTCACTGTTTTTAGGCAAAAGAGGCCTTTTGATTGTTCTGAAGTTGGCACCAGTCAAACGGCAAAAAGGCAAATCTATTTCTGCGTGAAATTTGCCTTAAATTAAATTATTGCATCATAAAACAGATTTTTTATTTTTTATTTTTTTGCCCCAGTTTCTGCCAGAGAGGATGGAATATTCTCAGGGCTGGCAGGATGTGTGTCTTCCTCTGGCTAAGCTGACTGTTTATTTTAGTAGTGTTCTGATACTCGCCTAAATGAGACCAGAGTCACATATGATATCTTTGTAGCTGGGCCAGCTTATGCTGTACTGGATCTGATCTGTGTGTAATGTGCATGCATCTGCGCCTCCAGCCTCTGCCTCTGCCTCCCCACCCTCCTCTGAGTGTGCTGTTTGTGTTAGGCCATGTGAGAGAGAGGCAGCAGTGGATTGAATAACTACTAGATCTCCTCTGTGGAATGGACCCCCTCTTATTGAATGGAGCGTTGTCTCTCAGGCCAAGTGCTGGCCTTGATTTGGAGCCAGGAAACCCAACTGTCCCTGTCCATCAGCATGACAAGCAAAGCCAGGGATAAACCCGACGACCTGACAGCGGAGGCACATTAGGGTGTACGGTACATAGGGACTGGATATAGGGTAGGGATGTACATTAGGAACAGGGGGGAGTAGTGAAGGTTGAGTGAGTGCGCTGTAAAAGGTCTGTGAGAGGAGCATAAAAATGTACGGTTTCTCTGAAATAGTGTCTTTATGTGTTGCTGTGATGGACCGGTGACGTCTCCAGGGTTTACCCAAGTCTTTACCCCACATCATCTACACACAAGATTCACTTTAG
Organism: Cynoglossus semilaevis; assembly: GCF_000523025.1. Lineage (NCBI taxonomy): Eukaryota > Metazoa > Chordata > Actinopteri > Pleuronectiformes > Cynoglossidae > Cynoglossus > Cynoglossus semilaevis. The sequence continues at coordinate 15,733,818 of NC_024319.1, read as the reverse complement.
CCTCCTTAGAAGAATTAATAAGTTGAGCTTGAAAAATAATAAGATCATAGAACATACAGTACATACGGCCAAACTACAGGACACCAAAACACAGCTCTGGACATTGTGGAGTTCAGGATGAGCTTATTCTGCTCTGGCACATGAACCTTCACAGAAATGCCATCTTTCATGCATGGTTTTCGTAGAACCTAAAAGGATGCATGCACGTTAAAGTACTCAATGTGACCACATGCAGCGCTGCAGCTGTAGAACTAAACAAGTAGTATGTTCACGAACTGAAGAAATTTACGCTGCACGATCTGTGGAATTTTACCACAGATTTGTACGATAACATATTGTGCACTACCAACTGCAACTGACAGAAGAGACACAAAAGCAGAACCCAAATAAATGAAGAAAGTGTCAGGTAACTTCACCAAGTCTTAAATCTTTTTGTCGGTCCTGCCTGTTTTATTCCCTGCTTTGGCTTCAAATATTCAGTGCAAAAAGTCTCATATACTTCAGGATAACTGAGCCGGAATGAATAAAAAGTTCAAATTTGAGACGATTACAAGAGAGGAGGTGGGAAAGCATCAGAGCTGGAAAAATAGTTCTGCAAACTTGTTATACTTTGACAGAAAGATAAACCAACAAAAACTAGTAACCACAGTAACAAAACAAAAAAACTCAAAGTGAACATGACATGTTCATAACGATCATAGAGCATAACGACTAGAAAGAGCTGTCCTCATACGGGCAACACTCAGAACTGCTGCTTGAAAATGTGCAGTGCTAATCAAAGCACATTTAAAGCATTCCTTTTTAACCATGTCTCTTTTGGCTCCTCGTCTCGTTCAGCCTCTGGTATATCTTCAAGCAATCATGTTTTTGGCCAAATTTGTCTGTAAAGAGTACAAAACAAAAGCACGGACGTTGATGAATTTTTCAGAAGATGTAGGTTATGACCCGAGGAGAACAGTTACAAGAGTTTGGTGACGGTCCAGGCACTTAAGTGTTACAGACGCTGTGGGAACTGAGCGGCCTTGATACTGATTTGCTTTCACGGCTCTTCTTTTTGTTAAAACGTGTCTTCTTCAGATATTTTCCTGTTGTTCCTGGCCACCATCATGTCTCCAGGGCACTATGAATTGTGGGATAGATTGGGTCAGGGCGGACCCACCTGTCAGACAGAAGGACACAAATGGGACTGCAGGCGAGTCACACTACTGTAATGTAATCAGCCTTCAAATGAACCCTTTGAAGGAGGAGGTGGTACCTGAGATGAAACACAGATACTGTCTGCCTGACTGGAAAAGGGAAAAGAACCTCTGGTTATGGGGATGGATGGATTATGACTGTTCTATTATTTACAGAGAGAACAACAGTGGCTCATCCATTTTTATTGTTAGACAGCCTCTAGTTGTCAACAGGAAGTCTGCATTATCAAACCTATTAGGCAGCTTTCACAGTAGTTTTGGAAGGAATGTAAGTGCGCACCCGTGTGTGTGTGTGTGTGTGTGTGTGTGTGTGTGCATGCTTTTGCGGAACACAGTTCATTTAAAGCTTAAAGAATGATCTGGGTTTCAGTTTGGAATGTTACCAGCAGCCGGAGTAAAGACCCAAAGATCTGGGTGATATGGAACATTTTAGAATATTCAGTTAAAGAAGACAATAGTTCGGCCCAACATCTGTCACCAGAACAACTTGTACATGTTATGGGATCATTTGATGAGACAAGTAAAGCAATAAACAACATTGACGAGATGAAAAGAAATACATTTGTGCAAAAATAATCATTGACTGATCTACATGTTTCACTGATATGTTTCAATGATCAGAAAGGAGGTTCCATCAAAGAAATATATAAATAATACGGACTTCAGTTTTGCCGTCACTGATATTTTTCAGTCAAAATACCCAGGTGTGATTACCCATGGAACCTTTAGTGAATACTTCACAATTTTTTACAGTGTGTTTGTAAGTTGAAGATTTATCTATTTTTAACGTGTCAGACTTTTGGTTGGTGGGGGGGGGGTGTATTTGTAGGGCAAAGTCTCAGTCATTTGTCATACACGGAGTGTGTTATTATCTATAATAGAGGGTCTTTTTACATGTATCAAAATTGCTAAATTTGCCGTATAATTTCCTTAGAAAAATATCCAAAATACCACAATTAAAAAAGCACAAATGTTCATGTTACTTAGTGGAAATTGGAAATTAGTCCCGTTGCCACAGAGGGAAACTTTTTTCCGAAGCTGTGAATCATCACCGAGGAATCACAACATCACACTGCTCCAGAATCATTTAAGATGGAAACACTTTTTCACTCAGTGGCTCCCTGAACTGGTTTACCTCTGTTGACAGTACATTAAGAGCCTCAATTTGTGTCCTTAAATATGCAGGGTAAATATTTAAATCATTAAATGACTCTCGCAGAATTCACCTTGACATTTTTAGTGAGTACATAAAAAATAATTGATTGAGGTTTAAGATTGGCCTAGTTAGTGTTTTAAAAAACAATGCAAAAAACTCCAATGATCATCAGATTCTTAAGTACCTGAACGCAACTCTTGTGACTGCTGCAACTTCAGCTCCTCAAGCTAGCGTGTAACTATCTAGGAAAAAAGCTAGCTACACAGGTTTTTGACAAGAAACAGACCAAAGGAGCAGGCCAACAGTTTGTTATTCAGTGGGAATATACAGTGCTGGAAACATGTTCATTAATACTTTTCCTATGCTGAAGAAAAAATATATTTATTAAATAGTGAATAAAAGTAAGGGAATACACTCCAAAAGTGTATTTTGTAGCACTGTCTGTGGGTTTGCAAATGGTGTCTCCAGCCAGACGCTAGTGCTGTTTGGGGGGTTCCTTGGCATGGAAATGTTTTGGGATTTATGTCATCTCTTCTGAATATAACTTGACTAAAACACTACTAGCTCTTACCTAAAACAGCCCACTGTAGGTGAACACTTCTACAGATAATATTTCCAAATCAGGCAATAATTACACAGCCAGTACTGAAGCGGACAGAATGTCTGGGAGTTTACCGTCTTATCAATGGGAAAAAATGAAAATTAAAACACTGCTGTAGGTGGACCTGGTGATTAATGTGCATTAGTGCTGGCAGGCACTCAGCCAATGGTCATACCTCTCACAGGAGAGAAGCACGATTTGGCCCTAAAAGAAAAACACCGTAAAGCCAGTGAATAATATGATGTGAACACGGCTCTGTGTAGAATTTCTACTAAACCTTTCCTATTTTCCGTTGGAAAACACATTGAAGACTTTTTGTGGAAAAAGTTTGCGATGACTGTCTAACCAGACCTTTATTCAGTTCTACCAGTAAAGGCTACAACACGACCCTACAGTAGGAAGGACTGGGGGAGGAGAGCAGGCACTGGAGTGGGCTTCACAGCAGTTTGGTTCGATCTTCTCTGTATTTGTGTCCATTTTATTTACAGTTGTTTCAGAAAACCCAGTAGACACAAAGTTTATATGGTGTGTTAATATTTGGTTATGTAGATCTTTCTTGTCACCTCTGTGTGACAAGAAAGGCTTTCATGTGCATTTCTCACCGTCTGCTTGGGTAAGCTAAGCTAATTTTATTTTGTGTGCAGGTACAGTTTTTCGGGGGTGGTGGGTTTGAGTAAATTCCTACCTCCCATTCTTTAGATAATGGAACGTTAAAGACTGAAGAGCCTACAGTACAATAAGTGTTAAAGTGTAAAACTACCCCCACTGTCAATGACTCTTTCATCATGTCATGATGTCATCCTCCGACCTCCAGCGTTCCTCCGCAAAGTCTCCTGCCAACAGGACTAAGGTTGTTGGTTTGCTTTTGTTGGTTTGTGAAAATTGCTGTGAAGTATTTAAAGAATATTCACAACAATAGTGAGTCCAACTCTGCTGCCAGGCAAACATATGGTTCTGCACTGCCACATCCTGCTGGGACGGAGATAAACAGGAGGGGGGGGGGGTGCCCAACAGCAGTGAAGAGTACACCTGTATGTCACTACAACAAGGTATTTAAAACTGGACACCAGGTAGGGAACGCAATTACAAAGCATAAAAATAACAATTCACCTTCAGTGAGTACACCAGAACATAAAACATAAAATATGTCTCATCTGAACCAGTTACTAAGTTGGAGTAAAAAAAAAAAAGAAATGAAATAAATGTGCGCTTCCTTTAATAACCTGTCATTCACATTCTTCACAATTTGTTCCAATATCAAGAGTGAAATAAAAGATCAGAATGACTCATCTTTGTGTCTTTGCAATGGGATTATGTATACAGTGCATGTAAAAGGGTATAATAGTTCATCAGTCTTGTGGAAAATGTCATTAAAAAGTCATAGGACCTTTATTTGCAATAAAATGCAGAACGGTCAGATATTTGTAATAAATCACCCAATTTTCTGCACATTTGTCATAAGTGTTAAAGTAGACACGCTGCAATAAATTGTACAGCGCATTTAAGAGGCATGACCAAGGTCTCGTTAATGGCTCGAGAAAATAAATGTAAAAAGACATTTCACCCTAGGAATCCCGCTGTTTTTGGGAACACTGACGTCACCGTCTCCTCGCCTGCTCTCGCAAAGTGCAAACCATTAAAGTCCAATCCACCTAAGCGCTCAGAGCCGTGACCAATAATAACAAACATGTTATTTTCCAATCAGTGTAATTAGTGGTTATTAAAAAGTTCCTTTCACGCTAATGATTGTGTTAATGATTTATGTGGAAGTCAAACAACCGGTGCCAACAAGGCTGTTACCTTAATGGTTTCTCCATTTTCCCTTTTTTTATGTAGCAACGCTCTAAAATCTCTAGTTAGCTGCAGAGGCACACAGTGTTCTCTAAGTCTGTCACTGCCTTCCAGTGTGTGTGTGTGTGTGTGTGTGTGTGTGTGTGTGTCAGACATTTAACCTGAATGAATTGACCTCCTGTGTGATACCACAGACAGGACTGAGATGAGGCCTTGTCTTCATGGGCGCGGTGGTAAACAGGTTGGAAGTCCCTAGACCTCCTGGTGAGGTGGGCAAACGGAGACACCCCCGTCCTCCCCCCTCCGTCCTCCTCCTCTACTCTAACTACCTCACTAAGCCCCCGCTGTCTCCCATCAGTGGGGTAGTACATGCCTAAGCACACACAGGGAACAGGGGTATTTTGTACGACTCACTGATGTCATCACCGTACACATTCAGTAGATGTGAGCCCTTGATTGTTTTCACACAGGGTACATTGTGTAAACACTGGAGCTGGAGCCTGGCAGTGACTGAGACTCACATATTTTTCTGCTTTATCAAATGTTTCTATCAAAGGTCCTTTGACTTGGACAATTTCTTTGGCCAAATCTTTGAGAACCTTTGATTCTTGGTTCTATTGACTTTTTTTTTTATCTGAGAAAATGCCTGGACATAACGTTTTACAGGCTGTGGTTGCAGAATGAACATTTTTAGGTATAACAATGTTAATGGTGACCTGATGACCATCAGTAATAAAATCAGTAATTAAAGGATACAGCTCAGTCAGACTTTTATTTTGGATAATACATTATATCATATCTCCTGTTGTAATAAACAAAATAATCTGGGGAAAAAAACAGTGAAATACTCATATTGACATCAACCAAGCTCCGAACAAACAGCTGGGCTCAAACACCCAGGGGAAATGAGGGAAATCCTTCTTTTCAAGTATAAAACAACAATGCTGATCTACGAGTTCATTCTCACCGTGGAAACTGGAAGATCAAAAATACCTGTCACCTGAGTTTACAGACCTGGAGAGTGTGGCTGTTGTGGACAGACTTCTAATGTTCAATGGATTTCATGATCTATACCATGTAGAATTTATCACACTTTAAATGAAAGAAAGAAAAGGGGAACAATCACTTTTTCCATTCTCTCATTACGTTGACCTCAGCTCTGGTTGAACCGGGTGACCGTGCTGTAATGCTGTCGTACAACAGCGGAGCTGAAACCTTCGGGACGTTTGCTGGGCCTCAGAGAGGGCAGGCGTGGATTATGGTCGGGGCTCATTTTCAAAGAGCTGCAATAAACATAAACACACAATAATCCCTGTTTATCTTGTGCAGCGGGGCTGAGAGTGAAGTTTTGTTTTTATGAAGGGCTAATGTTTAAGGGTCATTTTTTCGTTTTCTTTGGTTATTATTGAATTTACTTAAATATCTTCTTCTACAGTTTCTTCTACAGTTCTCTTCAAATCTAGATTTTTCTTTTTGTTAGTTTTTGCTATTGTAGCTAACACTAAGGTGTATTTTGGTTTTCTGTGAGCTGTTTATGACTTACTTTTGTGCCACGTTTAAATTAACTTGAACATTTTTGGACAAATGAGTTCCTCCAGCTTAATTACCTTGCAATTATAATAAAGGTATCACTCAATTTGCTACTGTTTTGAATTTCTTCTATAATATTGGGTACAGAGTTTCTGTTTTCCTTATATTTATGTTTTCTTTGTTTTGTTTTTTTATACTGGCACAGAATTGTAAAAATTCTCCATATGTTTCTTAAAATGAACCAGAGTTAGGTTTACTCATTGGTTGAATATATATTTCATTTTGTTGGCTGTCAAGTGTAACAAGGCCAATAACCAGAACTGAGTTGTCCAAAGGGCTCATGTGAACTGCTCATGTATGCATAGAGGGCGCTGAGAATCACATGTGACCCAGAATACATCCCTACACCAAGGTAGACTCTCTGGCTTGAGCTAAAAATAAATAAAAAGTAACAAAAGGTGATGACTGCTGTGGCTCTGAAACTGACAATGCATTTGTGTTGAAAGCTGACAACATTGATTGCTCAAAAACAGTTGCCAACATTGCCAGCTGTTAATTGCCAGTGACGACATCACCGTATGCGTGCACTTCGTGCTGCGTGTGTTTTATTCGTCTTTATTAGATTATACGTGTCCCAGCTCTACGGTTAATCTCTGCCTGACTGCAAAAACCTCACTCCCCGCTGTAAACCCACACACTGCTGCAAAAAAACCAGTTGGCTCTATCAAGGTAAATGGTATTTCTTGGACCATGCGCTGTTCCCAGAATCACAATGTCATACTTTCCACAAGTGGTATTCAGTCAAAGTGACAGTTCTGGCAGCAGAGGCTTCTGTTTACCTCATGAGGCAGAGCGCATAACAGTGGGAGGGAATATAGTGAGAGTTAGATAGATAATAATAATAATAACAGAGGAGGAGGAGGAGACGTGAGGACAAGGTGAGAAACGTTTCTGTAGAGAACTTTGTTTTTGTTCTTGTGTCTTTAGGTGTACTCAAACAAAAACAAAAAAACAGAAACCTTTGACTTATTCAGCCAAATGCAATATTTAACAGATAAAGGCAAACAGGAACATTGGAGTATTGAGTTTACAAACTGTCAAAATAGACTAAATACACAGGGGAGGTTGAGAAAATTGGACACAGGTGAAATGCATCAGAATGGAGTAGGCAAAACAAGGAGGGAACCAGGAGACAGAGACAGGAAGTTTGACATGCAAAGGCATAGGGAAGTAGTTTCAAAATAAAAGGGGAACCAACTCAGTTTTCTCAGAATGTATAGCTGCTGCACTTAAGGATGAGGATTATATGTTAAAGCACTGCAATGAACAAATTAATACTAGTCCTGTTTATATGGTACACAGTTCAATGGTCTGTGTTTAAATGTCAGCTTTTTTAGTCATGATTACAGCAGCAATATCTCTTTACTACATCCTTAACACCGATGCAGGTTGTTCGGGGTAGTTTGTGTTGAAAGTACAGGCTGACCAATCCCTGTGCAGTAAACCTTTCAAATTCAACAACTACATTGAAGTTTCACAATGGCTTAAGGTCATCATACATAAGGACATGGACTTGAGGGTCACAGCCCATCAGTTAACCACTGTGGACAAAATCCCAGAATAATCTGACCCTGACAAAATGATGATAGTATTAAGATCCAAGTCACAGATTATTGGTGAACATTAAACCAGTGGAAACAGCTTTACCTTACGCTTCATCAGTTATCATGACTAACCAAAAGATCATTTTCCTACATAAAGTGGGAAAGTGGTCACCAACCCATTCACTTTCCACATTAAATGCATCTTGCAAAGATACAGGGACTCTTCAGGCTTGCCTGAACTTCAGTCAGAAGTATTAGCTATAACTACAGTAATTCTTTTAAACTAAACCAAAAGCTGGTCTCACTTCTACAGTAAAACTTCCCTTATTTTAATGTTTTATCTGTCCTTTGACTGTCATCGATAGTTCCACTCAAATAAAGGCCACAGATCATTCCAAAGGATGTCCAGGCGTCCAAAGTCAACTCAAGTAGAACCTGTGCCATGCACAGTGATGGGACAACCAGCTCTCTTCACCATTATTTTCCAAAAATACTCTTTGGAAGTTGGCAAGAGCGGTCCACAGCTTTGAAAACAGTGCATTCCCTTTCTTTGCTGTGTAACTGGAAACAATGTGAAGCAGGACCCACTACAGAAGCTGTGTGTTATAGTTGAATCAGTGGCCTGGAAAATGCAGGTGCTTCCCCAGAACCCAGGGGAGACACATTTACCACAAATACTGGTCTAGGAGGATTTTCCTCTACCCCACATCTGACCTCAGCTAATAGGCAAAACATTTCTTGGACCAATTTTGCAAGGTGAAAACCACCAACCTTGACCTCATGCAGCAGCAGTCGGATGTCTTCCTCAATGGCAGCAATGTTCGTGGCAGTGGTGTGTGGGTAATGGGGATTTCTGCAAAAGACACAGAGAGAGTCTAGTTACGATTTTTTTTTAAATACATAGCATCATTAATTTCCTATTTTATTTTGGTGACAGGGTTTACTATTTAATTGGGCCAATTTTGTAATAGTAAACTGGGCGCAATCATGTGCTCCCCCTGTTGACCTACGTATGACATGTATGCTTCTAATTTTCTCTGAAAAAGAAAGAATGGGGAATATATCCGTCCACATCAAAGTCAAGCTTGTGAATAAAATGCTGC
>NC_024319.1:15720674-15724814 GCF_000523025.1 Cynoglossus semilaevis | reverse complement strand
AAATCCAAAGCTTCTGCTCCAATGCTGTAGGTACAAGGAATCACAGATTACATTCAGAGAAGAGGACTTGGCAGAAGGCAACCTAGTCGTCCCTTCTATTATTTGGCATTTTAAAAGTTTCGGCTTGTTTATAGTTTTTCTTTCCATAAAAACAAAATTTACAGAGCACTTTCATGTTGGTTGAGTTATGTGGCTTTTTGGCAAGGCTGCGGGGGTTGGGGGGGGGGGCTTTGAAGTGAAGCAGTAAAAGCTGGAGTGTGCGGCCAGGGATGAAGCAGGATACTGAGGTCAGCGGTGATGCACTTGCCAGAAATAAACACACAGGTAAACGTGGTTTCACATGAAGCATAAAGAAGGAATTAGTTGGGAAACACGTTTCCAGTTAAAAACAGAAGTTCAGACCACCCTGGCTGCAGTGTTGGCACCGTCAACCAGCCAGAAACTCACCTCAACTGTATGCATAGCCATACACGAGGGAAAACAAATTTATCCACTTAAAAAGGCTAAACTAATAAAAACCTAATCCTGCTAAATTCCTGATATCTTAAGTTTATCTTTTCCACATTTACTTGCTGTCAGACAGACATTCTTTTACTGGAAACAGAGTTGTTTGCTCTTTAAAGTTTTCTGCTTCCAAGTCATGGAAAAAACATCAGCCAGTACCTGTACGCATATTCATAGTCAAACAACTCCTGTTGCTGGATACAACCTTTTAATTTGACTTCTTTTTATGTCCCACTAAATCAAATTCTCACAATTTCTACTGTAGCTGGTGACAGTGGGAATTCTCTTTGTTTTATCTTTAACAATTTCTAGCTCATAATTTAGCTGTTAGCAAGATCACTTTGGACAAAAACATTTAATGCACCCCACTCTTTTCTCTGTGTTCATAGTTAAAAGTTGTTTTATGTTTTTGTTTTGACATTTTCCACATCTGTGTCCTGCCCACGAGCCTTCAAATCTAGTTACAATTGGTAAACACGAAAATACAGTTTCCAAAGAAGGAGTATTGAGTGTTTTTATACGTGTTACTTTTGAGTCGAGGTTTTTTTTCCATCCGATCTCCTCCTGCCCTGTTCACATGACATTCTACAGCATTTCATTGCTCCATTTCTCCAAGACAAAGAGTGATCTTGCTATTTGGAGTATTTGCCACAATAAAACATCTGTCTAATAATATCATCAGAGGCATAAATGACTGCAGACAGCAACTGGGCTTGTTTCAGGCAACGTATAAAGCAGTGTCATACACGCACGCCCTGTATTTTTAGTGGGGTTGAGGCCGGGGACACCGTTTGTGTGGTCTTCTACATGCTACATGGAGGAAAATAACCAGAATCCAAGTTGACGAGACTAAGGTTTATACAAGATAAGACTCACAAATGTGTTTAAACTAATATTCAGATCCTGACATTCCATTAGTTCACTTCATTTTATAAACACAACAGGGAAACTGGCTTTATTTATGTTCTGTTAAATTCATATTGCTTTAAATAGAACACAAGTGTATGTTAGTGCTGGCATTGTAGAAGCAGGCAGGACAATTACAGCAGTGTGCAAAATATCAAAAACTTAAAGGAACAATGCATCACTTACAAGCAGGGCCTTCATTCTTTAATACATGAACGTTCTCCAATACATGGACTTCTTCAATACAGGAAACCACTCCAAGACACAGACTGACTGACCAGTACACAACACACAGACAACAGCACTGAACAATGAGCCCACTGAGGGAGAGCGGTATATACAGTATACCCAGGGCACCAGGTGACACCAGTGACCCTAATCACAGAGACACAGGTGCGTGTGATCACAGTGATTAACACCACACAGCAGACAGCCCTAACAGTGTGGGAGTGCAATTAGCTTTTAAACACTATAAAATAACTGACTTTGACTTTATATCATGGTTTCATTGTGCATTCTCATGCTTCGTCTTCATCAAGTATCGCGAGGTTAGAACAGTGCGATCTCGTTGAGGTCACTGCGTGATTTCCCTTCAACTGTCATGGCTGCCACCAGGAGGCTGCAGATATGTGCAGTGTCTCCGACAGGAAAACACACAGCGTCGGTAATCTTTCTGCATGGCTCAGGTGCTGTGGAATCACACACACAGTGCACACACACACGCGGCTTCTCTCTGTGTGTTTTCGCCCTCTTTATTCAGCTTTATCCAGGAGAAATGTATAAGTTCTGCCTCGCGTTGAGATCACAACATTGAAGCTCCCGACGCTTCATCTCAGAATATTGACGAATATTGATGAAGCAATTAAAAAAGAGACTTCTTCTTTAAGTTAAAACAAAGTTGATTAAAAACACAAAGTGAGGGCGTTTATTACACTTACTTTTCTTCTTTTAAAAGAAAAACAAGACTTTGATGCTTAATGTATATAGATTTTGGTGAACTTCCACATTCAGCCTTGGTTGATATATAACTAGGGCTGTCAAATAAGTTAAGAATAGGATAAATAAATGCACACACTGTGAGAAAAGGTTTTAGTTTCACAAAACACCTTGAGTTTATTACCATCTGAACACCCATCATGTGTTTGTGAAGGCAGGACGGTTAATTAATATTAGGCTGACAAGATGACTGATATAATGTTTGGGAACGAGGTATATTGTTGTATAATTTGACATAAAACTATTGTTTTAGAAATGAATTGTCTCAGTCATTAGAAACTAATTATGTTTAGTGTGGTCACATTCTGAGAAAATAGATGCTGAGGTTCAGATGACCCCTGTCCAAACCTTATTCACCAGTTGGTCAGCTGGAATCAGCCTCTGCTTTTTGACTTTTAAACTAAGTTTCCTGTCCCGGTTTAGGTGACACTGGACAAGGACTCAGAGCCTGGGTTCGAGAGGTTCTGGTGCCAGATCTGGCCTTCAACCAAATCAGAGTCATTTACCCAACAGCTCCAGCCAGGTTAAACATGATTAAAATATTTCAGCTTATTCTGTCCTTTTGGTTCTTAATTACATTGGATTTTACCGTTATAATAAGGATGAGCTACTATTATCACTAGTTTTAATAAAGATTTTCATGTAATAAACTAACCTAACTTTCACCTTGCTGTTAGGCCTTATACACCAATGAGAGGGGCTCCATCTACAGTCTGGTTTGACCGTCGCAGGATCTCACCAGACTCTCCAGAACACCTTGAGTCCATAGACTCCATGTGCTCCACTTTAGGGTCCATTATTACTGATGAGGTCCAGGCTGGGATTCCTAAAAACCGGATTCTCATTGGTATGAACTTTGTTGTTAATATTTGTTTCACAGTATGTGCTGTATTTGACTTCTTGTCAAATGCCAACCCCTCAGTGCATACTATACACAAAATCATATTTTAAAATATGAATTGGAGTGATTATGACATTTGCGGTCTTAGTTGATATTTATAAATGTAGCCTGTGATGTGGAATTAGAACATTAGAACTCAAACATTATTTTATAAAACTCGACTTTAAACTTGTTGCTAAAGGTGAAATTTTCCACCAAAGTTGAATTTGTATTTGAACTTGAATTACAAGGGTGGCCCCAGTGGATACTTTACTGGGCTAACACTTAGCCGTCGCTCCTCTAAAAACTAGAACAAAGTGAGAATCCCGTTCCTCAGGTTGTCTCTGTCAGCCTCATGTCTCTGCTTTCCTCACTGACTCCCATCACACTGGATACTTTTTCTTCTCTCTTTTCTGTCTCTACCAACACACACACACACTCACCTCAGTCCATCTGAGTCTGGCTGTTCCTTACTCCCTCTGTCATGATATAAAGTGAGGAATGCATCTCATCAGGTTACTGTGTCCTTTCATCTCCAGCCAAGAGGGAACAGAAAAGGCTTTTCAGGAGAAATTCTTAAGTCCAGAAAAGCTTTCCTGCCCGAAATATTCCGCTTATCAAGTTCACATATAAATAACAATGAAATGAAACCACTCAGATCAAGTGCGATTAACATTATGGCTGATTCAAGGTAAAAGTTCCCACAGGAAACAAATAGAGAGCCACTGAGTGTTTTAATGTGTGCAAGACATGGCTGCACATGAAAGGGGAAACCACAGAGAGCAGTGGGAAAAGGGTTAACCTCCAAGTTCTGAAAAGTATAATTATTAAGCCACTCTGTGTGTGTGTGTGTG
>NC_024319.1:15705725-15720627 GCF_000523025.1 Cynoglossus semilaevis | reverse complement strand
CAATTCCAGACAAAGTGAGTGAAAAAACACATGCTCCTGGGAAACTGCTGAAATATTATCTTACTAAATCATAACATTTTGTCATTAACTATAAATACTCAGTGCTGGAAACTGCTCCATGTACCCAGAGTCCATTTCCCCAGCTGACGGACTGACAAGCGCCAGAAGTTTCCATGGAAAAGGTTTCTTGCAGAGGCAGGCCACAGGCTGCAGTGTTTTTAAGTGTGTTTGAATGTGCAGAGGTGTGGGAACCTCATGCACTCGTAGTGTAGATCCATACCAGCAATGCTATTATTAATGTTGACAATGACAAGAGTCATTATAAAAATATAATGTGGTATTTCACAAATGCTCTAAACCAACCACGATAAGAACTAAGAATAATCATTTTTACACCACTTTAATGTCGCTTTGTCCTCTACAAAGGATCACAACATACAAAATGTTCAATTACAGTACCTGAATCTATCAAACCAATAATTCTTTTTAAAAAATGTTTTAGTGATGAGATCATATCAAATATCTTCTCTCGAAATTTGAGTCAGAGGTTTTTATCATGACCTTTTCTGCACTTCTGATGAAGGGTCAGCTGGATAGATAAATCTACGTTATTGATCCCAGGCTGAGGAATTACAGAAAGAGAGAACGACAGTGAGTCAGAGTGATGAAACAATTAGCAGGAAGGTAGAAAATATACCACGGAACCAGAGTAAAAAGCAGCGTTTCAGTGTATGTCCAATATATTTCAGTGGTGCTGGCTCCTTGCACGTGGAGCCAGCAATTCCACCTCATCTTCATTCTTCCACCGGTTCTTTCTCACTCGCCTCAAATCCTCTGTTCTCTGACAGTATGATGGGTACTTGTGCACATTCCCAGATGTGTGCACTGTGCCCAGATGTGCCCAGATGTGTGAGATTAAGGACAGACTCGTGAACGGCCTCTTATTCCATGCTGAAAAAAGTGGTGATGTGGAACTGCGGAGCTCTGTTTATCCTATTGTGTTGTAGAGTATTTCAAAGAAAGGCTGTCGTTACTTATGAAAGGCTAAATATGTTAGCTTCTATTTAAAACTGTTTTTTCTTTCCCTTGTTTTAAGGTGGGTTTTCGATGGGCGGAGCCATGGCACTTCACCTGGCATGTCGGTATCACCCTGATGTGGGAGGAGTTTTTGCCCTGTCCAGTTTTCTTAACAAGGGCTCTGTTGCTTTTCAGGTAACACAAAAATCAGGATTTCCTATTAAATGAGAGAAAAAAAATGTACAATTTATCATTTTTACAATGGCTAAACTAACCTGACAAAAAAGCAGCTAAATGATGGGGGGAAAAATAGACCTAAAATTGCTAAAAAGGTCAGTATGTTCTCAAATATCAGGTAACATTTACTGAAAGATTATGCAAAACTCATGCAACAACAGGATCAAGTTGACGAAAAGAAAGGAGCACAGAATAAACTGAAGTTTAGCTAAAACAAATCAAAACCAAAAAGAAAAAACCCTAACCCCGAAATGGTTCTGTCCGTGTTTTTCCATGGATCCCAGGCTGTGGAGAACAGGCTTAAAGAGGGACTGTCCCTCCCTGAGTTGTTCCAGTGTCATGGCACCAGCGATGAGCTGGTGCTTCATCAGTGGGGAGAAGATACATCAGAGCTTCTGAAGAAGGCTGGAATGAGGACGGCCTTCCACTCCTTCTCTGGCCTGTATCACCAGCTCTCCAAGTCTGAAATGGAGCTCCTGAGAAACTGGATTCTCAAAAAACTCCCTCCTGATTCTCCCTAATGTTTAAGTAACAGATGTACAGTATATTTTCTATTTATGTATACATATGTGTGTGGACCATATATGACCATGTATCATTTTACTGGTGATGACATTCCTCATTATAATTATATTAAACTCAAATATCCACAAACATTGATATTGGGACTCAGATGGGTAATAGGTGATTAAGTGACCAACCATTTGTTCAGGAGACCTGTAAATAAAAAGGAAAGATACCCCGAAAGGAATGAATGAGAGTACGTCTTTGAATTTACATCAAGATATACTCTAATTGTCAGTCAAATGAAGTGTCCATTTAATGCCATCTCAATATTACTGTCACCACTCCCACATATAAAATCAATGATCAATTGACAATAAAGCTGACCTTGACCCTTGACCTTGAAATGGAAAAATAAACTGGTAGCTGTGATGCAGCCTTCATTCATTCATATTACCAGTTAGGCCATTGGAATGAAAATTTGATTTGAGACTCTTCAAATATCTGAAAAGATTAATGCTTTCACCAAAACTCCCTAAAAATCTACAAAAAAAAAAAAAAGGTTATTTTATGTAGTTAAGTATAAAAAGAACCCAACTTTTGACAATATATTTTGACCTTCCCGTCTGGCAAAGACAAACTATGAGGATCAGCTTAACTCTGATGAGGAAACAATACTAAGAGACACCGGATAGAAAGGAAGGCTCAAACAGCGTCTTTGGATGAGGAGGTGGAGGCAGGAGGAAGAGAAGGGAGGTGCAGCCAAAGCAAACAGAGGGGAGCTCAGAGTTCAGTTCTCCTCTCACTCAATGATTACTTCCAGCTATGTGTGGAAGAATGCTACTGTTGAGCCGCCAGCAGCCCTCCTACCTGACCCCCTCACTGATGAAAATGAAACCTCCTCTTCATCGCTCAGCTCTCACTTCATTTCTGCGCCTCCTCCTGCACCGAGCCAGTGCTGTGTAGCAACTCAGGCATTCGAGGATTTAGTAACTGCTACTTGTTACTGCTCTCATCTGCCTTTATCTCACTCCATCTTTTACTTCCTCTGTTGTTACAATATCGTCTGTTTATCTACATTGGCATCTTTTTTCTCCTGCCTGGCAGCTCAGTCTTTATTTTTGTTAATCCAGTATATCCCACAGTATATGTCTCCTCAGCATCTGTGGAAAGCTGACTTATAACCCACAAAACACAAACCAAAAACCTTATGCATTACTGTTGATATAAAGGAAAAATCTACAGTTAGTAACACTCGAGGTAACACTCGAGGATATAACAACACTGAGCCAGTTTTTGTGCCTTTATCTTGAAATGGTAATCAGCCAGTGTGTGCACTGACCACCACGTCTGCAGATGAAAGGATGGATTCAAGTTACCATGGCAACAGTTGATAGGTAGAATTGACTGACAAACAATATGTGGACTGACAAATAAATAAGCAATAAGGCTTAGCTTTTAGGCCACTTCTTCATCCATTGTTCCTTGGATTCCCTTCAGTGTGTTCCAAAGTGCTTCCCCTGTTGGTCAATGGTCGATGTACCTCTGTGTGTCAGAGGGAAGGAATGCTAATCTGGACAAGTCGCAGACTGCAAAGTCTCAATGTTGTTTTTTTTCTGCCAATTTCCACTGCACAGTACTTTCCACGTGGAGCTGCTCCAAAGTCGCTGGGGTACAGACGGAATTCCCGGCCGAGGGAGTAGATGTGTTGAGAGACTGCAGATTGCTCCCTGACCACACCTCCTTCTCAGTGAAGATGACAGTCTGAGGGAAGGAGTTTAGTCATGCAATTGATAAGGGTGACTGATAGGTGGGCCTGGAGAAAAGGGAATGCATAGAGAATGGAGTGGATTTGGCTGTTAAGAAGCAGCATTAAACCCATTATGATGTATGGCTTGGAAAAAGTAACACTTTCTGGAAGACAGGAAGGAGGCTGAGCTGGAGATGATGGATTAGAGGCAGCAGGTTTAGGTTAAGCCTACGAGATGACAGTTAAGGTTGTCAAGAGTTAGAACATTAAAGTGAGATCGTTTTGGAGCCCTCGTGGACGTAGCAACGGACATGAAGATGGTTGGTGTATCAGTGGGTGAGGCATAGTATGGCAGGAGGTGTAGGGTCATTCTTCCCTGTATTTCCTACTACCACTTCTATTTACAGTGAAGTACTATAAATGATTGTCAATAAACATTAGTAAATGTAAGCCAGGAGACAAACTATTCAAGGTTCAAAAGAAACAAGGCTGTATTGTAGGGGCATGAGTAGGAGAAATCATTTTTGGTAAAATAGATATAATATAATAGATGTAATATATATATATATAAAACGAATTTGTCAAAATAGCGATAACCAGACCAGGGGTTGGTAGTTAGTGGTGGTCTATTGGTTAAACTTCATCTGTTATGATGGCAATTGAAAGTTCAAAAAGAAAGTTGTGATGAAAATGTGATGTCCTCACTGTAATCTACACTCCTGACTTTTAGGTTAAACAAAAAAAAGAAAACCATGTCTGTTACTGGGAGATTTGTTCTTTTCTAATGTTTATGATGTCACATTACCACCTGCTGTTTCTTTTTGATCCATTGATGTACAAATGCTGTATGAGAATTGCCCTAACAACCTGAACTTTGAAATTTGGTGAATCACAGCCATTAAAGGCGTGACATCATCAAAGTGTCTAGTGTACACAAACGTCTGATTCAGATAAACACGTCGGCTGATCGGTGTTTATGCTGATGAAGTAATGTGTTGCCTGATTTAAGGTTTGTCAAGCTGCGGAACAAGATGGCGAATGTTTTTGATTCAGTTTTAAGCAATATAGGCTGGGATGAGAGCTTTGCTATCCCCGAGCCTAACGCTGAAAACAAGGCTTTGCTAGAGGAGATTCGAATCAAAGAGACAAAGCTCACACAACTGAAAAACAAACATGAGAGCACAAAATCTCAAAAGCAGTTCATCAATGAATTTCTCAGAAATGGCAAACAGGAGCTGGATCACATTGATGCTTTGTGTAAAGCCAAAGAAAGAGAACGTGATTTGCAGAACCACCTCACTGCCCTAGCAGTCAGCGAGGCAAGTCGTTTGACACAGGATATTACCAAAATGGAAAAGGAGCTCCAGTATTTTGAAGAGCGGGGCAAACACTTGGGTGGCAACATCCTCAAGACAAAAGAGAAGCTCGAGGAGTTCAAAGAGCAGATGAACTGGGACCAGCAGGCAATGGATACCTTTTTAGAGGAGTCGGCACGGAAAGATAAGGAAACGATGGCCATCATCAAGTATTCTCAACAAGATGAACAGAAGATCAAGTCTCTCTCTCTGGCTATGGAAAAGAGTAGCCTGGAAGCTAATGAAAAGCGCAAACTCTTTGAGCAGAAGTATGCAGAGACAGTTTCAACACAGCTTGCTTTGGACAAGGCTGCAGAGATCTTGTGGCAGGCCCACCAGGAGACGCAGCAGCTGATTAAACAATGGGAAAACACAGTCATGCAGATGCAGAAACGTGATGCAGAGATGCAGCAGTGCGCAGAGCAACTTGAGCAGTCCAAGCAGAACATCCGCGAAATGAACGCCACGATTACAGTGAGGATGCAATTCCTGGAAACCCAGAAGAAAAACAACAAGCAGATTGAGAGGAAGGTAACTCTGAGTCAACAGCAGGTGTTAATAATACGGCAGGACTTGGAGACCGTGGAGAACAAGTGCAGCTCACTGCAGCATGATCTCGATTGCTGTAAAGGCACACTGGACAAAGCAAACACCAGTGTCAAGACTGTGATGTCCAACATAGGCAAAATGAAGGACAATGTTCAGGAAAACAACAAGAAAATTGAGGAGGCCAAGGATCAAAATACTGCACTGGAAGAGAAACTTCAAGATGTAACTCACTCGACTTTTACTGAAGAGGAAAGAGCAGAGCACATGGAGCAGTTCCTAAAAGAAGAGGAGATGGAGATCAGGGAGCTGGACCTCCACCTAAATGAGGTCGTACAGGAGCTCTCCCGTAATAGAGAGCATCTGCATGGCCTAAAGAGCAAAGAGAAAGATTCTATTACCAACATTTCCCGGAGCAGATACACAATCACCTGCTTAAAAAGTGAGCTCCGAAAACTTCAGCGTGAACTCCTTAAACATCAGATGAACGTCAATGAGCAAGAGTCCAACATCATTTGCCTGAGCAGAAAACTAGCGCGGCTGCAGGGTGACATTAAGTTGGAAGAACTACACATTTTCTTGAGCAAGATCGCTGAGTTGAACAAAATGGTAGATGAAAAGCAGAAGACAGCAACTATGTTGAGCCAGACACTAAAGCAATCGGAGGACGACATACGGTTTTTAAAGAAAGAAATAGAAAAGTCCCGACCTCTGAAACGATCCCTCAATGAGAAGGTAGAGGAGCTCATGCTGATTGACCGTAAAAGTGACAGTGACCTCAAGAAACTGCGGCTCAAGAAGCAGGACAGCATGGTGGAGCAAAACATCATAAAGCTGAAGGTGAAACGTGTGAGAGATCAGCTGTACAACAAGGCTGATTTTGTGCTGTCTTTGGAGAAGAGGAAGCTCGAGCTGCAGAGGGACATAAAGGAGCGGGAGGAGGAGCTCAAGGTCTACAGAGAGATCCAGAGCCAGAAGCTGAGGATTCTGGAGCAGGAGAGACAGAGGATCAGGGTTGAACTGAATGACAAACTGGTCAGAATTGAAGTGACAAAGAAACGTTGTGAGATTATGACATTTTCCTTCGAGGCTCCAGAGGGAGAGGAGGATAAGTGGCACGCCCACTCTATCGTAAAGATAGCACAAGAAAAAGAGGAGCTCAGACGCAAGGGAGACTGTCTGGACTCTGCGGTGTGCACGTTAGAGCTGGAAAACAAAGCCCTGGAGAATGTCATCCTGAGGTTCAGCAACAGCAACACGATATTCCGCAAATCTCTCAACAAAGAAAAAGAACTGTCTCCAGAATACCGAGAGAAAGTAAATCTGGAGAAGCAGCTAAGTGTAGCTGCTGATGGACTCAAGAACAGGAAACGTGAAGTGGAAGAGCTCAAAAAGGCAATTGAGAACATAAACTGCAGCATAGAAAGTCTGTTGCTACAGGAGCGGACAGAGAAAGATAAGATTGTGTACAAAGAATCGATTATCAGTAAAATGAACCGAGAACTCAATTCACTCCACGAGAAAATTGAAAGGGCGTCCAGACAGTGCTCGAGGCTGAGCAAAGAGATCCGTGCAGCAAACGACACCAAAGGAGAGACCTTCGAAGAGAAGGACATCAAACTGAAGGAATTAAAAGGACTGAATAAAAACGGCAGTAAGATGTTGCACGAGGCTCTGGAGGACAAGCCAGACTTGAGATTAGTGTTGGAGCAGTACTTTACAGATGCCCAACTTTCAATCCCAACTACTACCTCAACTTCCAGCAGCCTCAGATCATCCAAGACAAGCTCCAGCTGAAGTAAAAGTTTTTAACATCAAAAGGTCAACAGTTTTAACCTGAAATTATTTTGGTTTTGTGACAGGCCTAAGTGACAGGAACTATGGTGAAGAACCTGTACGTGTAACCAGACCCTCAGCTTTGTACCAGGATATGTGCCACAAGTTTCATTTTAGGCCATGAAAAACAATGAATAGCTTTGGAAAGCAGTAACTGCTGCACAGCAGGGGTTGAACATGTGGATAAACTTGGGATTATTTGTTGGATTATGTTAAAATACATCATTTTTAAAAACAAGAACAGTAACATTACCTGTTATCAAACTGAACATGCAGTGTTTAAGAAACAGTACTCTAGTCAGTAACATGTGGAACATCTTGTACGACGTCTTTGAGGTAGGTTGTTACCACGTGTTCATCCCATAATAAACCTTTAACCTCTTGATTTGATGTGTACGAGGGTTGGCTCTTACTTAGAACCACCATTATCCAGTTTTACATGTTGTACAAATGTGTTTTTTTGTTTTCAGTTTGTGAGACCAAGCTGTGGGATTACTTCTATTTCATTATCATGCCAACTCCTTCTGAGTATTTAATACAGTACGCAGTACTTTGTCGCAGCACATGCACTTTTATGTTTCTTGAATGTTGTGTTAAACACAGATAGAGATCTGGGTTTTACCCACTGTTCCTTCTCTGTGACTGCCCTTCAGTTACCAATTATCTCCACGTCTATGAAGGTTTTTGGGACGTGTCCACTAACCGTTCTTCTACATTTTTGTCCAATATCTCCACCAACTTTCCTCACACTTGTCCAAACCAACTCAAACTTGCTTTAATTGCACCTCTTATTTGTCCATAGTCTTATCCATATTGGTTAACCTCCAGGAAAATGTTGAGCATATTTAACTCCAGCTCAGCCTGTGGTCTTTGAGACAGTGTTTATGTCTCCAACCATACATTAGCGACAGTCTCAGTGTTCCTTCATCACTCCGATACCACTAAAGTTACAGTTACTGCAAATATAATGCCCTTTTTTCCATGTTTCATTTGGTTATATTTCACTCTCTTCTAGCTACAAGCTGCAGCATCCTTTTTAAGAACCACCCTATCAGACAACAGCTGACATCAGCTCTTCAGCTATGAGAACCAACACTGCTGAGGGACCACCCTGATCTTCAAAAAGGGGCCCCACTTGTTTTTCGGGTTCTCTCTAATGCTGTCAAGAAGCAGCATACGCAGCACTTTGATAGAAAGACGCAAAAACATTTAAGCTGCTCAGGCCCGCAGGCGACTCTCAAACTCCACTGGGAGTCTCTGTCCTGGCTCGTCTCCAGAACTAAACCCCTCTTCTAAAATTACACTCCCTCTGGCCCCTACCCTCCTCACCATCTCCAGGGCAGTCTGCCAAATAGAACTCATAAAAGCTGTTGTAGTTTGTCTCATCGAAACAATATTATTTAGTTACGTCTTAATGACCACTAGAAAATGTTTTGAGTCAGTTAACGCAGTATTTAGACCACCGTTGTACTCAAAGACACTCCTTTGGAATCAACACAGCATTTCCAGACATGTATTTGAACCATTACAAGACCACGCCTACATCTGAATATATGGACTGTGGAGAAAATGAATTATTATCAATTTATTTCTAAATCAGATCAATACAGTATGTAATCTGTGGACTTTATCTACCATTTAAAAAGAACTAAAACTATTGTGTCAGACAATAGCATGTTGGGAAACTCAGCTGATATTATGAATATTAATATAAACTCCTTCACCAACATTGACTGGGAGGTTTTGCAACACTTTTTGATTTAGCTCCATCTTTTCTTTCTTTTTAACTCTAAAAACTGAAAGAACAGTTTTAGAAGAGACAACTCAGAGTACTGGCCCTGGGGCCACTTTCTGGCCTGCAAACTTTCCACAGCTGTCCCGCTACTGGATGCAAGAAACAATAATTTTATTTTGCCCTTAAGGTGTGTTTTAAATTGATTCATCTGAGTCTGAGACTCCGGTTTTAAAGGAGCTTGGTTCTGACCTTGTTCTTAAAACATCCCAGAAATTACTAACTGTAGCTGATGGAGACACCACTGGCACAAGTGACTTGAATTCAGGCTTTATAGAGAATTCCATGTTGTATTTTTATAATTAGGCATTTTTATTATTGTCTTTTGACTGATTTGGTCTTAAAGGGGAGCTTTGGTAACCACCGAATGACACAGCTGCCACCAAAATGTAACCTATCCAGTAATGGAATGGGCCAACAAGTTTCAAAGGCAGAAGGAGTGATTAACAGTGGGTCTTAAAATCCCTGTTATGTTAGTGAACTGGTAAAAATGTGGGAATGTATTTGTAGCAATTCCCTAACAATAAAAGAACGTGCTGCCTGGCAGTATTTTAAACCCCAGAATGTACATAATAAAACTACCAGGTATTAGAATCATAGTTAATAGTAGTAGGGTTGTTTACGATACGGTGTCTAGACAAACGCCAAATAACAGTGGAATTCCGAGGCTGAGAAAATCAAGAAAACAGGAGTCTTCTAAGGTGAGATTTAAAAATAGTAAGAGAGCGTACGTGTGTGTGAGTGAGTGTGCAGCAGGAACACTTTCCACATTTTGTTAAAAATAAGTCGGAATTTCTATTCCTGCTCATCGCAATAAAACGTGTGAATTGCTTTCTGGTCCCTCTTCTCTCCCTGCTTTCTCATAAGAAGCACCGTGTCCACAAGCGGCTGCTGATAGTTTTTCCTGTGATTGGAAAAGCAGCTTCTGGCGTCCAGCAGAGGAAGGAGGCCTGTTGACTCAGGGCCCTGTGGGGGCTGCCATGTTTTCCTATTCTGTTTTGGGGGCTTGGCTGCTGAAGTGCTCAGGGTGACAGAAACTCGCTCAGGTTTTCTTGTGAACCGTGGGGCTATTTTATTTGAGCTGGCTTGGAGGGCAGTCGCCAGAGAAAACCTCTGTGAAGCGGAGAACGGAGCCCCAACGCAGGATAAACACCGGCTCCTCCAATCACAATATGCCGTTCCTTAGCTCTGCTTATTTTGAAGACGGATCACATTCAAATTTAGTCCCATTAACATTTCAAAGCATGATCAAATCAGAAAGTACCACCAGTTCTTTTTCCTCCTGTTTCCCCTCCTCCCTCACCTCCTTCTCTTTTCCCACTCACAAATGGTTGCTGTTTGAAAGTAAAAGCGTGGAACCTGATCACTGGAGGAAATCTAATTTCATGTAGCTTATTGTTCCCAATCTCCCCTCTCGGCTATTACAGTGATTTAATTTAGACTTTTTAGGGGGCCTTTGATATCACGGAGATACTGCAGGATGTCTGAAGTTTTCACTCCAGCTCCTTCTTAAAGATCGGGCCCTCGTCCAACATATATATTATTCCAACTTTCTTACTACCCTGAGACAGTGGCTCCTCTGTGCCGAGTTATAGCCCAACCCATGTACACTCAGCAGTGCTTCACTGTGGAGCCGGATCATCTGTAAGTCACTGACTCTTTATGACTGGCTGTCAGAACCAGGGCCTAGTGTCATCAGTCTGAGAGCTTTAGAAATGTTAGTCTAAGGCCGACCTTTGG
This sequence comes from Cynoglossus semilaevis, assembly GCF_000523025.1. Lineage (NCBI taxonomy): Eukaryota > Metazoa > Chordata > Actinopteri > Pleuronectiformes > Cynoglossidae > Cynoglossus > Cynoglossus semilaevis. The sequence goes on along the minus strand of NC_024319.1, from coordinate 15,709,850 downwards.
CTCCCCCCTGACATGAGTGTGTGTGGGGAGGTGGGGGGTGGGATCTACCAACAACATTTATTTTGTAGATCTACTTATGATATTGGGTCAAATTTAGAGGCACAACAAAAGCACTAAAAACACAGCAGTGGCCCCTATTGGCTGCAGTGAATCGTACACCCTTGAAGGAGATAAGGTTTACTATTTTAACACTTTACGCCATTACCTTTGTCATCAAGTCTTTTACAGCCTTAATTCAATATCCTCACCAGCTGTGTCTCCAGTGTGCCTTGAACATCCACACCTGGTTCCAGTCAGATTGGATGTCAACACCTGAATCTGGTTAACATCAACCCAGGTTTTCTAAGGATCTCGGCCAGATTGCTAGTCTTTCTTAGCAGTACGATATAGTAAATCTTGGTAGTGGTTGCCTTTAAAACTAGCATAATTAATCGAGGTCATATATTTAGCAAGATGCTAAAACCATTACACATCGCATCGGAAGTAGCACCCCCACAACAAAAGTTTTGTTGTAGCTTTTTAAATCCTAATCCTTTTCAAGGATTTATTTTGAGTCTGAATGAGTGTAAAACAGGAACCGACAGCCGCGTTTAACCCACTGTGCAGTCTGTGGATTTAGTTTAGATTTGAGTTTATTAGTATTAAACTCTTTTTTAACTCTTTTTTTAAATTGTTTTTGCTCAACATTAGCTCAACATTCCCAGCGTCATGTGGAAAACTAAATAAGCTTTAAAGTGGTACCTGGGAGTTTGTTCTCTGTGTTGTCACAAATAACCACAAAGAGCCTTTGATGATGCAGTTGTTGGTTTTTATGATGAATGAATTGGTTTATTAAAAAGGAATGGATGTGGTCAGAAGTCCAAACACATGCAGATTAAGTGTGACAGATTGTTCCTCTTCCTCATGCCTTTTCTCAAACTTTCTATCTTTATCTCACAGTTTGGGTGATTTATTCTCTGAGGTCTGATGACAAACCTCAGCAAGTTTTCTTTTCTTTTTCAAAGAGAAAGAAACACAACTGAGAGGAGGGGGCTGTTGTATGTATATATGTATGTACATATATATGTGTATATATATATATATATGTTTTAAATTTTTATTTTTTTAATTATTTAAATGTTTTAGTTTTTCATAAATGAATGAGGAAAGAATTACTACCCGTTTGCATTACAGTGTAATACAGTTTTTTGGGGGTTTATTGAACTTGGAACCCTTCTGGTGGCAGTGTCCCTCTACATACTGGAGTACCCTGCCCTAGAATGCCCACCAGTCTATCATAAGGTCATACGGAGACAAACTTCTATACTTTTATACTCACATTCTTTGGAGTGTTAAAATATCTAATCCTTTGTGATTTCAGACTGTGAGAAGAGACAAAAGAACCTGGAGAAAATTCCAACATGTAAAGTCCTTACTAAAGTTGTGAAAATAAGGCTCCTCTGACCTCTGACCTGTCAGCGTCATCCTCAGACTGTGTAATAAAACACATGACGTTTTGCTGAGGACACCACAGATACAGGCGGGCACATATGATGTCCAATAGTCAAAAACTAAAGGTTCTCCATATTTGAATGTACGCAGGAGTCTGTATTTTAGTGTCAGTGGTCTGCCACGAAGTAGTGAAAACCACGTCTCCGTCAGCATGGTGAGTCTGAGCGTCTAAGGGAGACACCTGAAATAACCACCCTTGTAGTCACACATCCCTCTCTAAATGTTGACAAATGAAGCCTGGGCCTCAGACATGTTGGCCTGTGGTACATGTGGTCTGTGATGATCCCACTTCTCTGTCACACCATCATCTTTCCCACTGTCTGGCCTCAGAGAGGCCCAGTCACCGCTTTGTGGTGAGGGAGAGTTCAAGTCACACACAGTGAGAGAGAGTCGGCCTCAGACAGACAGACAGATACACAGTGGAACATGTTTGTTTCACTGTTCTGTCATTTTCTTTGTCTCATTACCCCAATTGTCAGACGCCAAAAGCCTCATCCTAATAGGACTGGGTGTACTTTTCCATGTTGGTCTAAAGTAGGACTTCTGTTCCCCCAGAACAGAGGGAGGGTGGGTGTGGAGTGAGATCTCCATCGTTTTAGGGTAATTACATCTTGTAGTGCTGAAGTCAGTGAGGCTGAGGCGATGACACACCAGGCAGCAGTAAGAGTCTGGTTTGTAAAAAATAGAAATCCAATTCAAAGGGTTTGGTTTAAACAAACACCACTGAACTTCACTGGAGTGGCCCCTCCAAACACCACAGATGCAGAGTGGACACAAACAAGGGAGGACAGGAAACCAGGACCAAATATGGAGCACCAGAAGTCAACAGTCCGTTTTCAATATGTGTATGCAGACAATATAATGAAGAAATTCAACACAGACAACACTCAGTTATTCCATTAAGGTCTGCCTAGTTCTGGGAGTTTGAGTAATTTTTACAAATCCAAAAATAAATTCTATATAAATGATCAAAGTTGACGTTAAAGCAATGGTTATTGTTTACTAAAGCTAACGTAGATCCATTGCTTACCTTTTTGAATTGTTGGCACAGACAAGGATCACACTGCAGCCTTATCGGAGCGCATTTCTGTCCGTCTTGTCCTAAATCCACCTCTGACCCAATCCTCTGCCTATTCATCGAGAGAAGATTGTATTTCAGACATTTACCAAACGGTGTTCTTTATATCAAACAGTTATTGTTGTTAGACTAACACAGGCCTCCAGTGACCTTTGAATCCTCCTACACTGTCTGTGGAGCAACACTCCAAATAAACCCTGGCCACTGTTTGTGTAGCCTTGGTATCTGGCATGCTTTCATACGCTGTCTTCATCCATTTTTAGCTGTGTGACATCTCTCCCACTCACTCTAACCATGAGCCGCCTGACGTCAGTGTGTCGAGGCCTCACAGAGGCCTGTGTGGTGTGTGTGTCTGTGTGTGAGAGAGAGTGTGTGGGATGAGAGGCTGCCGGGGTTTCTCTGGAGCTCCCGTATTACTCACAGTCTGGCAGCCTGAGGCAATGCCACCACTGAATTTGTGGGGAGGATAGGGTCATCAGTGCCCACAGAATAACCCAGACAGACAGATCCTTGCTGTAGCTTTAGATTTGTGCAAACAAATATATGTAATTACATAGAGATCTCTAATATAAAACTTGTATTAAAACTGCAACACATTCAAAGCCATAATTAATGAGGTAACTTTTATGTGCTCGGTGTAAATACAATTTTATTTATCAATCACTTCCTGCAGAGGTAATTTCTTCTTTACTCTTATATTTCTTATTTCTAAACAGAATAACAGGCCCTGACTCTCTATTTAACCACAGAATCCAGTACAAACCAAAGGCCGTGCCACAAACTAACAGGGACCAGAAACTAAACTATTTTAGTTTAGATATTAGTTACCTGTTTAAAAAGAATGGTCATCAAGTACGGCAAAAAGTTTGTGCAGTGGTCGGTCGGTCAGTCTGTCTGTCTGTCTGTCTGTCTGTCTGTCTGTCTGTCTCCCCTAATGCTGTGTGCCTTAATCAGTGTCATCACACTCACCTGTGGTTGTCTGTTAATCAGCCTCACTGGTGTCACCTGGTGCCCTGGGTTAATATACCTCTGTCCCTCACTCTGTCTACATCGTTGTCAGACCTGTTGGTCTTTGTGTCGTTCATACCTTGAGGGGGTTGAGCAATGAATAAACTTCCTGAAAGTAAGAGCTCCCTCTCTAGTGCTGCACTTGGGTTCCACCTGCTTCTGGACTTACTGTATTAGCAGAGTTTCCATCATTTTTTTTTCATCAGAACTCTTAATCTTTTTTCCTTTTCTATTCTGTGATGTTCACTTTTGACATTTTTGCAGAAAACACAGACTTAAACTCAATCTGAATTTGCCCTCCTACTGTATCCACACACGTCTCCTCCTGTGACACACTCGGCCTCCTCTGTGAAGACAGTAAAAGGTTGAACAGAAAACTGTTAGAACATCTGGGAGAGATAACACAACTGGGCCATGATGGATTGTGTGTGCAGCATCAAACACACTGTCCACACATGTGATGCTGAGAATGAGCATTTTTATAGCTCCTCTCATGTAGAGCAGCAGCACTCAGGTCTCAGGCTCTGGCTGGCTTCATTTACTCTGGT